>NW_026067920.1:4969116-5085865 GCF_014885135.2 Alexandromys fortis
AGACGCAGGTTAAGATCTTCTCTGGTAAGCCACCTCGTGGGCTACACAGATTATTAGAAATGGGTTAGATTAATATGTAAGAGCTAGCCAGTAAGAGGCTACAGATAACGGGCCAGGCAGTGTTTAAATGAATACAGTTTCCGTGTAATTATTTTGGGTATAAAGCTAGCCGTGCGGGCAGCCGGGTGCCGGGGACGCAGCCCCGCCGCTCTTATCACTACAGCATCCCAGCTCTATCTTGATGAGAGACATAGGACAAAGTCGCACACAGTGTTCAAGAGCCCAGTAGTTGGTCATCGGATAAGGAAGGACCCTGGGTTATGGGGCTCAGATGTAGACCATGCAGGATTACCAGGGAGTCCCACAGGCAGGATGCTCAAACCAGGCATGATTCTTAGACCATGTCAACCTCAGGAAGCTTCTAGAAGGGGGCAGGTTTTGGCTAGGCAATAAAAAGTGAGCAAGGGGGCATGAGCCTGCATACCTTTAATTTCAGGCAGAGGCAGGTGAATCTCTGAATTCAAGGCCAGTCTGGTCATAAAATTGAGTTCTAGGCCATCCAGGGCTGCAAATAAGACCCTGTCTCAAAAGAACAAAAAACAAAAAGAGCCAAGCACAGTGCCAAGGCACCCAGTTCCCCGACTCAAGAGGGGTCCCCTGACCTCATGCCTTTATACAACGTGGCCTGACCATCCTCAAGGGACCCTCAGCTTCTGATAGTGAGGTGCTTGGTGCTTGTGAGCTGTTGGGAGCCCTGGAGAGTGAGGGTGGGTGGCACTCTGGGCAAGCTCTGGCCTGGACATCTGCTAAAATGTTTCAAGTATGTCAGCAGCAGCAAAAAGGCTGGGGTGGGGGTGGGCAAACCCAGGGACAGAGCCTGTAAGAAGAGGGTCCCAAGCACCCTAAGGGAATCAAAGAGAAAATGAACAACAGACTGGGCTCCACGCTGGTGATCTCCAGACTGGCAGTCAGCAAGTTGTGCCACATGGTGAGGAACAAGGGTCGATGAAGGACTGGGATCTCCCGACCCCTTGTTGGCCCTGGTTTCTGCACTGTCCAGGACACCTTCTCCCTGGTCCCAGGAAACTGATTATTCGTGACTTTTTGGCTTTAAACGCTGGCCAGGAGTATCAGCATTCACATTAAAGCTCCACCACTGACTGGTTGGATGACCTTGAACACATCACTGATCCTCTTTGGTCCCAGTTTACCCCATCCTGTCTGTCTTGTGGTTAGCAAACCCTCCTAGGGCAGCCAGTGCAAACTCCATGACAGTAAGCATCATTCCCAAAGCCCTGGAGTGACTCTGGGGCTGACATTTGTTGATTTGGGTTTTAGATTTTAAAGGGTCGAACTTTAGCTTTCCATCTCCAAGTAATCGCTTGCTAGGAGCCAGCCCCTGCCTGAATCTGTGCCCTCCACCTCTGAATCCCGTACCATTTGAACAGGAGGATGCAAAACCAGCAGTCACTGATCTTGTGAAATTCTCTAGCCCTTTGGTATGAGGTGAATGGGCCGGCATCTCATTTGGGTGTGTAACACACAGGGTTCAGACACCACACTGTACCCCCAAAGATAGCCCGCACGCTCTGAGATGGGCAGACTTGTAATAGGTTGTGGGGGGCTGTGCAGGAGTGGAGAGCAGAAACGTGCTAGCTGGATCCAGTCGCTGAACCTGAGACATGGTCTCCTGGAAGCTGAGGTCGGGGTGGGGGAGGTGGGAGAGGCGGGGCCGGGGAGAGGGAGGGGGCGGGGCGGGTGTCTGCCAAGCAGACTGGGAGGCTGTGTGGCGGGCGCTGTCCGCGGTGCTGACCCGCAGCCTACTGGTTGGGTTCTGGGAGTAGTGCTGAGGACTGTTCCTCTTCTGTGACCTCAGGCTGTGAGAGGTCAGCAACCAGAGCATCATAAATTTTTTTTTTTTTTTTTTTTTTTCGAGACAGGGTTTCTCTGTGGTTTTGGAGCCTGTCCTGGAACTAGCTCTTGTAGACCAGGCTGGTCTCGAACTCACAGAGATCCGCCTGCCTCTGCCTCCCAAGTGCTGGGATTAAAGGCCTGCGCCACAACCGCCCGGCTCTCTTCTGGGTTTCTGACTGTGCTGTGACCATTCGTGAGGGGACAGACGATCCAAAGGGAAATATACATCTTCAGGAAAATGAACAAGCAGAATTGCTCGAATTGCTCGTTCATTTTCCAGACTGGTGAGCAGCAGGGTGTGTCAAGTGTCAATACGGGTGGAGGTCAAGAAAGGCACAGGAGAGCACCTGTCCCCTTGTCAGCCTAATTTTCTGCATTGCATCCTTCCATGGAGAGGCAGCTCGCTCAAAGGCTGCAGAATTTCAACAGCCCCTCAGTCCACACTCAGGCAACCAGATGACTGAAGTTCTCTGAGTGTTCCCAGAAAGGTTGTGGGAGCCTTGGCGATTGGGTAGACCAGAGGTAGGGGGGTGTCACAGTGCACGAAGCAAAAGTGGAAGCTGTCTGTGATGTGCCCAGTCACAGAGATTCTGAACACCAGGAGCAGAAAGAGAAGGGATATTCCATCACCCAATGTTCCTTTACTCTGAGTAAGTGGCTATTACAGGAGCCCTTGGGTCCACGAGGGGAAGCAAATGGGATCTTGGAGATCACCACACAGTGGAGAGGAGTCGTTAGCCCAAGGTGAGTTAACAACAGATGCTGGGATTTGCTATTCTTGCTCTCGTCTTCCAGAATTTCAAAACGTGTAATCGAGGGGGAAGGAAGCTAGAAATGCCAGCCCATCCCTCCTTTTCCTGGGCCCACCTCTCAGATCCCTTGGCACCCTTGTCTCTGCCTTGATGCCCAGTCCAACATGACTCTCACTCTGACTGACCTGCATGGTGGCATGCAGTAGGGAAAGGGGATGAAAGGGGGTGTTTCCTGTCCTCTCTAGGCTGAGGTTTCACCTGTCAGTGCCCACCTGGGGCCCTCGCAGTCAAGCTGGTGGGAAGAGATAACCTGAGGTGGCAGATGGGCACGGAATGCACAAGCGAGGGTCTAATTGACAATCAATTGTGGTTAGGAGCCAAAGGACGTCCTTAGAGCCCTCGACAGTTCGGGTTGAGACTGGGAGGAGGGGGACATAGGCATCCCTCCGTTTGGGTTGTCCTCGGAGATAGGGTGGGAACAGTGGAAGAAACTTTGAGCTAGGTCCATACAGCACTGCCCACACCAAAGGAAGACCCACTCAGTTCCAGAGGACCCTCAGGCCCATCCTACTTTTTAAAGTTGGCAGTGAACTTGGCAGCTCATCACTCTGCCTGCGGCAGCTCCCATCAGGACACTGAGGGGCAGGAAGAGATGGGCAGTAAGTGAACTTAGACACCTATAAACTTCTGGATGGCCAAGATGCTTTCTCTGAATTACACTCAACTCTGACCAGCATCTGCGGCAGGGAGAGCATTTGGGAGTACTGAGTGTGTGTGCATTTGGGAAAAACAAAAACAAAACAAAACAGAACCAACATCTAGTTGTGTATTTTTCTATAACATGTTATGTTATCTTATTTCATATCCTATGAACACATTGTATTATATTTACTATGTCCTAGCAGTAATCTACACTTACATCCTAGGAAAAAGCCTTGATTTGCTTGTGCTGAAGGAAAGCTGTGCGGAGACAGCGGTGCAGGTCATCGCATTTCCTCACAGCCACACCAGCTCTCACCCACCCAGGAAAGTGTGGGTGCTGTGGCGGCTGCTAAATATTTGTTTAGCACCGCTCACCTCGCTGACGATCTGCGCTGGTGACAAGAATCTGTGGGGGAGTGTGTGCATGCAGGGATGTCACACAGTCTCCGCTACCCAGAGCCAGCTCCAAGGTCTGAATGTGAGAGGCTCCGCTTCCCGGGGAAGCAAAGAGGATGGGGACCTGGCATTATGCCTGTGTGTGGTCTTCACCAAAGGACTTAAAAGAGACAGAAAGGAAAAGAGAGGAACAGGCAAGGGAGAGGTGATGGGTGAACTGCACTACACTGGAGAGCCATCTTCTGTTATGGGTGCTCATGAATGAATCCTGCTTGTGTAGTGATCGCTTGTGAATGAGTGTGAGCGTGTGTGTGTGTGTGTGTGTGTGTGTAAGAGAATGAGGCGTGTACATCTATATTCAAACTCAGCTGAGGAGAGGGCGGGAGCGAAGACCAAGGTGGGGGGGGGGCGGGAAGAAGATAATTACCTCACTGCGATGAGAGATTACCCACCCTCCTTCCCCAGAGGTGATTTATAATTTAAAGATAAAGAGTAATCAAGTCCTGGCAAGGAAGGACACAGTGTTGTGGGTCTGATTAGAATCTCAGGATGGACCAGCACGCGGTGAGGGTGGGAGGGGGCAGGGAAGAAACTGAGGGGGAGGAGAGCCCTGCCCCCTCCTCCTGACTCCCGTCCCAGCCTCCCAGAGGCTCAGCATGTCCGAGCTTGGCCCAAATTACAGGCGATCGGTCCCCCATTATTTCTCCTAACTTTTAATTTCTGCTTCCGAAGGATCATTGCCCGCGGTAATTGCAAAGGACCGTCCTTGTGCAGAGCAGGCTCCCGGGACTACGGTGGGAGGAGGAGAGCAAATCCGCTGAAGCACAAGTCTTCGGCGCACACACTCACACCCTAGGCAGGAGCTCCACCGCTGGGACCCACCTGGGTCCATCAGAGGCGGGTCATTGGCCTGAGCGAGGGAAGGAGGGAAACTCTTGACCTCCGAAAGCAAAGCATCGGCTACCCGGCCCTCACCCTCCGAAGCCAGGCTCGATCTTCCGAGGTCACAGAGATCGCTCTGAGAATATCCAGCCAGACCTGAGACTATCAAGACGTGCACAAATACAGAGGCCTCGAACGGCCCTTCCGATATCTTGAAGGGTGGGAAGGGTGGTGGTTTCCGTATTATTTCTGGAAGAAACACATATTTTCCCATTACATGAAGGGTATCGATCTTTATGTAGGCCGCCTGCTATTTGTGCGATTTTTCAGTCCCCCTTTCCGGGGGCGGGGACCGGGAGGGCCGTCTAGCCCTCCTCATTTCGATTCCACTTCTAATGAACATCACTCGCGGCCGCCAGCCCCGCCCCTTGCGGGGATTTCGTGCGGTCCCTAATTTGATCAGCCAAGGGGGCGGAAGTCAGGGTTGGCGGGGGCGGAGGGACAGAGATCCTGACTGGAGAGCTGCAAACAGGAAAGACAGCAACCGAGGGCCGCGGAAACCCAGACTCTGGAAACGCCCCACAAGGGGCTGAGGACCCTGCAGAGACTCAGAACTTGCAAGAGTTCCCACTATTCCCCGTCCCAACTGCGGAGTGTGCGGGAGTCCAGAACCACGCGTGCCACGGCAGCAGGAGAGACCTGCCCCAGAGCGGTACCCTTAGCTGGGAGGTCCAGGCTAAGTCTGGGCTCGCGGGTTCACGCGTCCGGGGGGTCTCCGCAGCCCTCTTCGGTCGACTGGTCCCGCAATTATTTAAAAGCTGGGCTGTCTCCTCCCCCTTCGCCGAGGAGGCGGGCACGCAGTTTCCAGCCCGGCGGAGGCGCAAAGGCACGGTGCTGACCACGACACCCTCCAGCGGATTGTGCTGGGGCTCCCGGGAGGGCGTCTGTCTGTCCGGCTCTGCGGCTCAGTCCGTGTGTCCCGCACCGGGCCCGCCTACTCCGCCTGGGACCGTTCGCAGCCAATTAGGCGTGCGCGCTAACGAGGGTGGCGGAACCCCGCGGCCGCCTGCGGGCGCACGTGTGTGCAGCGTGTGGGCGCGTGGGCGCCTCCGGCGGGGCCGCCATAAATGCACTGGTCGGGCGCGGCGGGCGCCTGAAGCGGTGGCGGAGGCAACGCCGGGCAGCATTAGCCGAGCGGAGCGCAGCGCCGAGAACAGCTGGGCTGAACTGTTTTTGTAGAGCGCAGGGATGGGAGCCCAGTAGGCAGCGGGGCCCGAGCCGCCTGAGCGGCCCGAGGCCGGCATGAGTACTAGCGGCCCGGCGGCACCTGGGGACGTCCCCGCGCTGCAGCCGCCACCGCCTGGGCCCGGCTCGGGGCCCGCACCGCCCGCTTCTGCGGCTACTGCTCGGGACGCTATGGACGGACGAGCTGAGCTGCCCATCTTCCCCCGGGCTGGAGTCCCACCGCTTGCGGCCAGCGACACTGTGCCCGCGGTGCCAGAGGGGGCTGGAGCGGCTCGGCCCGCCGCACCCCCGCGCCCCACTTCCTTCTCAGTGCTGGACATCCTAGATCCCAACAAGTTCAACAGCAGGAGACGCCGGTGCGTGCTACTGGGCCCTGTGGTGCCCGCTACGTGTGCCCCTTGCGCCCCAGCGGCTGCGTGCGTCCCGGTCCCCGCTGCCTCCGGACGCTCGCCGCGCGCAGAGCTGGAACGCCGAACCCTTTCCGCTGCCACAGGAGTTGCCGCGGCCGCGGGAGCCGAACCTGCAAGTGAGTATAAGGGGTGGACGCCAGGGGCTAGGGCAGTGATTGCTCTGGAATGTTTATGCTCCCAAGACCCTGTGGCGAGCTGGGCCTGGCTCGGCACCAGGATCTGTGGAAAGTTCGCAGAGTGCGGGGTCTGCGCCCGGCGCATCCGTGGCTTCCTCCCGACCCGGACTCTAGGGCCTGCTGAACGTCCCTGAAAAGGTTGTGCTGGGCTAGATCTGGGGTTTTAGCGTTGCGACACGGTCCGGGATTCGCCTAGTCAGTCTGTGGCTTTGGCGGGTAGTTGGTGCTGGAGGGAAGGGACGTACGGAGCCTGGCTTGGTGACTTACCCACCCCCACCGTGGCCTCCCCAGCCCCCCCCCCCTTTGGACAAATCAGACTAATTGTGACAAAACGCTGGTTATCTCTGGAAAAACAATTAAATCCCTTCGATTACAGTTAAAGGGAAATGTGCTTAGCGGCGGAAAGCGGCCGGTAATGGGGCGGCCCGCGCCCCCTTTGCGGTCGATATCCCATTACGGAGCATGCATATCTCTTTCAAGCACCTTGCAAACTCCCCCCGAACATCTAAATTATAGGGTCAAAATTCGGATAATTACTCGATTAAAACCTATTACACTTATTAGGGGCCGCTATTGATCGCGAATTGCATTCGACCAGCTCCTGATTGCTTTTTGCGCCCCTCCCCCGTCCTCCCTCTAACTTCCTGGCCCCTGCACCTCGCCCGGACCAGAAAGCTCAGGCTGGACAGGACTGGGGCCACCAGCTCTGCCTGTGTTTTTGCATTGACCTTCTGTTCCTGGAGGGAGGAAGAGCAGGTCCCGCAGGCTGCAGAGGACCCCTCCTGCTCTCTGCCAGGGGCTGATCTACCAGGAACCCGTGGCTGTCTGCTGGAGCTTTGTAGGGTGCGAGCCAGCGCTGCACAGTTAGGGAGGGCAACCAGGCTGGGGTTGGCTAAGGGTCGCCTGAGGGAAAAGTTGCCCTGCTTAAGGCCTGGGAGTTGAGGCCAGGACATCCGCAGTCTTCACGCGACCTGGGTCTTTCGAGCCGGGGGGTTATTTGCGAGGAGTGAATTTCGTTTATGCTCCAGTATGTCGGCGCTGACCCAACACGAAAGCAGAACCCGGGCACTGGGTGGGAAGGCTTAGAGGGCTCCTCAGGCATTTAAAGACCACCTGTGGGTGAGGGGTATAGACAGTCTTTAGATAGCTGCATAGGAGACAGACAACCTTTCAAATTTCAGAGACAAAATGCAGTCACCGCGGCGGCTTCTGGCTGGATGCTGCGGGGCTGGTGCGCAGTGGTTCACAATGCCCTTTCCCAGCCTCCAAACTCAACCAGCTTGGGGGAGGCTGTCGTAGTGGAGTAGGGGAGCTGAGTAGTGGGCTCCAAGGCTGGCAGAAGAGCCAGCACTTCCCGACACCTAGTTTTCAGGGCCAGAAGCCTGAGGTTAGGGACAGCTCCAAGACGACTGATTTTGATTCTTTGACGAGGCCTCCTCCCAGCCGGCCGACCCCACCCTAGACCTCTGGCCCCTCCAGCTATTAAGAGTGCGGTAATTGGCTGGCCCCGCGCCGCTGTAATTGGAAGGTAATATACGCCGAAATAAATTAAATGGACTTTAACTAGTTTGTACATTACACAAAATGAGTTTAATTAAGTTTGTATCTGTCCCGTGAATCGATCGGAGCTCTCTAACCCCCGTACACGCCGAGGTCCGCCCGCGCGACGCAGCCCTAAAGGCCGAGGGAGGCTCGGACTGCGAAAGGGGCAGCAAAATCAGCTTGACACGGAAAGGATCCTCCCGAAGGAAGGCAGAGAGGAGATGCAAGCCGCGAAGAGAACGGCTGCAGGGAGGGAGGAAAACAAAATCTTTGGGGAGGGAGCAAATGAGGAAGAGGAGAAAACCAACGAGATAAAGAGAATCTCGGCCGGAGGGAGCGGGCAGTGCGGCTGGGTGCCGGGCTGACCCTGTGTTCTCTTCTTTTCCGCCGCCCGCAGGTGCTGGGGACTCTTACAGGGCGGACGAGACCGAGGCCAACGGCTACAGCAGTGGCAGTGGCCGCAGCCCGACCGCGGACAGCGAAGATGAAGCGCCCGAAGACGAGGACGAGGACGAGGCGCCGGAGGTGCAGGATGCTCACGGCACGGAGGAGGCGCAGGGAGGCGGCGGCGGCCTCGGGGTCCGCGGGTCGGGCTGCCCCGGAGCAGCCGAGGTCGAGGCTTCCCCCGTGGACGAGGCTGCAGCCACAGGGCCCCGTGGGAACTCGCCCGGAGCCCCGGGTCCGCCTGCAACAGCTCCGGGAGTAGGGGGCGCGGGAAGCACCCCGCAGGGCGCGGCCGTGGCCACCAAGCCCAAGCGGAAACGCACGGGCTCGGACTCGAAGTCCGGGAAGCCGCGGCGCGCGCGTACCGCCTTCACCTACGAGCAGCTCGTGGCGCTGGAGAACAAGTTTAAGGCCACTCGCTACCTGTCGGTGTGCGAGCGCCTCAACCTGGCGCTGTCGCTGAGCCTCACCGAGACGCAGGTGAAGATCTGGTTCCAAAACCGCCGAACCAAGTGGAAGAAGCAAAACCCAGGCGCCGACACAAGCGCGCCGACCGGCGGCGGCGGGGGCCCCGGCCCAGGAGCGGGGCCCGGCGCGGGGCTGCCCGGTGGCCTCAGCCCGCTCAGCCCCTCGCCGCCCATGGGTGCGCCGCTCGCCTTGCACGGCCCGGCCGGGTACCCGGCGCACAGTCCGGGAGGGCTGGTGTGCGCCGCGCAGCTGCCCTTCCTGTCCAGCCCCGCGGTGCTCTCGCCCTTCGTGCTCGGGTCGCAGACGTATGGCGCGCCCGCCTTCTACGCGCCGCACCTCTGAACCTTGGTGCCAGGACCTCGGTGGGGACTGCACCGTGCAGCCTCGCGGCCAGAGGACCTAAGGCGAGCGCGACAGTCTCTTTTCTAAGGTTTCAGTCGTTGGTTCTGTATATAGCTGGTTCCTACAGAAGAGAAATTTATAAACGAGTGTGCCCTGGGGTCAGAAGGAAGGCTCCCGAGGCCTGCTTCAAGCACTTTGCAGAACTCTTAATAAACCACAGAAAGCGTTTTGGAAGGCTCTGGTGCCGAAGGATGCTGATCCCGCCTTCCTGTCCGCTTGGGTTCTTACCTGTCTGTGTTCCTCCTTGACCAGGGACTTAAGAGCACTGAGCTCTGGTTTTCCTGTTAGTTTCAGTGTCCCATGGCCAGCCCTCACTCTAGTAGCTTATATCCAGGTACTCCTTTATCTTCGGGCTCGCTCTGGGAGCTGGTGCAGCATTGAGCTGACTCCCCTTTCCCGCTCTTGCTCTCTTCCTCTCGTAGGTGATGTTCTTGTCCCTCTCCCTGCAATCTGGCACTGCTGGGCTCCAAAGGGGGTGCCCCATCCTGTTGCTCATCGTCCTCCACACCCGTCCCTTCGTCTCTGCGAGCAGGCTACCTGTGGCCACGTGGGAAAAACATCTCATCGGCTTCCCTGGGCCCCGAGGGTTGGGGTTGAACTACCTGCCAGAGTGTCATAGCTAGACTGGAAGCCCAATGACCTGTTCTGGTGTGTCACTCTTGGGCATATTCAACATTTGTGTAAATGTGTATATGGTTTCTATGCGCAGAATGCAATGAGCCCGGCGCGCGGGGGGGGGGGGGCTAAGCAGTGGCTGCACACATCTCGAAGCATATCCTGAACCACCTATGGCTATGGTGGCAGCTTGTTTCAGCTCCGGAAGATTTTGCAGATTTAGTAGGGGTGGAGACAGGATGGGGAAGGAGTTGGTGTGTGGGTAGAGGGTTGGGCAGGCAACTGTCTTCAGGTCTGCGCCAGGGTCTCTGACTCACCTTGGAAGAAAACAGCTGTGCTCCACTGTGGTGCTTGACTTCTTACCGTTCAGGCATCCTCCAGCCCACAGTCTGTCCCCACCCAAGCACAGTGAGCTCTTGGAGGAGTCTTGGCCCTAGTCAGCTACCTTTGGGGGTCAGGTTGATAACGAACTGCAATGTCTAGCACTGATGGGGAGTCCTTGTAATTGGCTTCTTAGTGGTCAAGAGTCAAAGGGCAGGTCAGAGCTGTGCATCTGGCAGTTGGCAGGGGCAGAAAGTTTGCCTGCCCCTTTAAGACAGCCCAAGACTGGTGCCTCTAGCTTCACCCACTCACCAGCAGAGACCTGGTGTCCAACTCCAGCAAGCTCACTTTCCATTTCCCAGATCTTCCGGGCCTGAAATTTTCTGTCCTGACTTGGTGTTTGCCGGCCCCTAAGTGGGCAGCAGGCTGGACAGTACTTGTATTCCTGGTGGTCAGGAAGTGAGAGCCCTCCATGAAGTGTGATACATTTCACTGTAACAGGTGATAGGTTGGGGACATTCCTGACCTTGTTGCTGAGGAGTGGGCCTCTGAGACACAGCTGGCAAGGAAGCCCTAAAAGCCTTCAGGAGACTCTTGGCATCAAAACAGATAATGGCAGGCCCAGCCAGAAGCCACTCTGCCTGAATAAAGAGATCATGCCAGGGGGCTTGCTCACCCAACCCTCCTCAGCTCAGGGGCATCTCTCACACGCCAACACATGCAGAATCCTAGCCCCTCAGCAGGGTGGGGTGGAACATGAGAAGGGGTGGGGGTGGCCTCTCTGCAAGCTCCCTCTGTGTTGGTGCTCAGGGTCCCTATACAGGAGAGGGGAAGCAGCTCCCAGATGACCCTGGAAAAAGACCCAAGGTCCCCTTCCTTATGCCAGCCTTGCTGAGCTCAGCTGGGAATGCTGAGACAATCCAGAACTCCAGAGCTCTCCTGGGGAGATGACAAGGTAGAGCTGGTAGCTGTGCGTCCCTGGTGCTTAGGTGCGCTTGCATGTGATAACAGATGCAGTTTGGCTGGATTGGACTCTTCTCGTCTGCCGAGGCTCAGTCCCAAATAGGGCTGCTTACACTCATTCGCCCCAGGCTTTAGGACCAAATAGGAACGTGAGTCAGCGGCCATAAATGCTCTCCTGTTCCTCTCTGGGTTCCCTGCTGGCTCCTCACTGGTGTATGGCCACATGTCATGACACGGAGTAGAGGCTGCTTCTTGGCATTTCCTGGGTCCCTGTTGTCCTTCTTGCTGGACTCTTACTGTGCATGCACACTTTGTCTGTGATAGGATATTGTACGACAAACCTTTTCTGGGGAGATGCAACGTATCTTCTCACCCCAAATAGAGATCCCACAACAGATGGAAGTACAAATACCGCCAAAGTCCAACCTGGTGAGCCAATCAGTTTTATTGGGGTTCCTTACAGGAGTGTGGGTTGTTTACAGGAGCAGAAATGACTCAAAGACAGCCACATCATCAAGGCCCACCCAGCATGGATGGCAGCTCACAAAGCTGGGAACCTGGAGCTCACCGCACAGCCTGCCCAGTTCAGCAGGTTGGAGGGTGCCCTTCCCAGGTGCTTCAGTTGGTTTAAACCTCTTCCAGGATTGGTCTCTGCAGCTTTGCTTTTCCTAGTTTCTTGGCAGCTCAGCTCTTCAGAGAGGGACTCTCGCTGGTCCGGAGGGGCTTAGTGAATCTGGTCAATTTCAGGATTTTCCTGAAGTTGAGTTGTTTGCCTTCCTGTGTAGATAGCTTCCTCCAGAATGGAATGTTTCAGTATGGAGAACACTGATACACGTCACAACTGTGGGTTTCTGTCTGGGACAGGAACAGGTCCAGCTGGCCAAAGGCTGCTGCGTGCAGGCAGGGCTTGGAGGAGCCTGCTGGGCCTGCCTAGTTCTGGCCTCTTAGCTGGCTTTCTCAATACACATCTGGCAGCTGGTGAGGTTCGGGGTGCAAAGTCTGCTGAGCCCTCCAGTTGGACCTACAACTCTGCTTGGGCCAGACCTGGGTGGACACACCAGTTTGTTTAGTTCTTAGTCCAGGCCTTGGGTGCTCCATTAGATTGGAGGCCAGCTGGTCTTTGGTCTTGCTGGCCTTTACCACCCCCCGTTGTGTTGGTGGTTGAGAAGCTGACTGGACCCCGGGGCAGGAAGTCTACCTTCTAGGAATTAGAACCAGCTCTGGCCTGGACAGCCCTTCTACATAGAATTTGCCCGTTTTAGTTTCTTTTCTTTAGACTGGGTCTTATTATATAGCCCAGGGTATTCTCAAACTCAAAGTGGACATTCATGCTTCGGTCATCAAAGTGCTAAGAAAACAGGCATGCCTGTCCTGTAGCCCCCAGCGGCCTGTCAGCCACACGTGGGAGTTTCTTGTCAATAGAAGACAGGGCTGAAAGCAAAGACAAACAGCCCAGGACCCTGGAATAGGGAGGGGCCTTCGCCCACACCCAGGCCCCTTCCCCTTTGTCCCCACCTCCTGTGTGAGAACCACTGAACCCAGACACTGAGGAAGATTCCAGTGAGGCCACACAAACCCCTGCCCCTACCCACCCCCTCCTCACCACAATCCTGCCTGTGCTCCATGGCCCCTTGGGTGTGGGTCAAGATTGGGTTTGTTAGCCTCTGAGAGAAAACTCAAATGAAAGAATTTGAAAACAGACTTTATTTTCTCATGAGAGAATTGTGTCTGTAACGGTCCTAGGCAGATAGAGCACCTTCACAGAGCCCTATGAAGCCTACCCAGCTCTGCAGCAACATCTTTGGGCCGGGCCCTCATCCTCACAAACCCAGGTGTGCTCCGGCCACCATGCCCTTATTCTGGGCAGCAAACAGCAAGCAAGGAAGAATACCACATCATTATAAAACACTTTCTCAGAAACCCAAGCTGCTTTTGCCTCACTGGTAGAGCTCAGCCATGTGGCCACTGAGGGAGGCTGGGAAATGGGGTCTTTTCCCGGGGTCAGGCCCGACAAAGACACATGGGGGTTTCCTGCTCCCAGTCTGGTCCCAGGCCAGACCTGCATGACAAGTATGGCCGCCTTGGCCTTCCTCTTCCCGCTTGCATGGCTTCTCCTGTCTTGCTCACCATTTGCTCTTCCTCCTCTCCTTCCCTGCATGGCGTCCTTGTGTTAGCTATTCCTCTTCTGTGGCCTCACTGAGACCCCACTCAAGGTGTCCCTAGTGGCCAGTGGCCTTCACTGCCCAACTCAGGTCCGCCTTGTACCACAACCCTCAGCCCCAGAAATGTCCAGGCCCCACCACCTCCTCCAACTATGTCACCTGGAGCCTAGCTCTGCCTGATGCCCAACAGTGGCGTCAGCGGCCTGGTGCCATCCCCTTCATGTCTTCCTTGGTGTCTGAGTGCCCCTTTATGCCAGAGTCATTTTGCTGGCTGTGACCAGGGCCTATGGTGAGCTCCTCAGGTGTCCATTCTGGATCATCGGGGCAGGTGGATCAGAGGGACCCTCCCTAGCTCCAGGAGGATAACATTTGGAGATAGGGAAGCTGGACCCAGCACACAGTAGGGGAGGTAACACCAGGGAAGCAGGGCACAGAGAGGAAAGCCAGGGGAAGCACTCCTGTGATGGAAAGGCGCAGCCAGTGAGGGGAGGAAGCAGGGTTGAGTCTGCCCTGCCACCACAGGCTGTGCTCTACCCTGTGTCCCACCCTGCCCTACAGAATCCTGTCACCTCCCACAAGCACACATCTGGGATGTTTGTGTTCCAGGGACTCCTGCGTGGCAGCCACCTTGGGTGCAGCATTACCTGTACTGATGAGCTCTTCCAGGGGCACTGACCACATCTGTCCTGGAACAGACAGACTAGTGCCTGGTGCTGACGACCAAGCTCAGCTGGTAGAGTGCTTGCCTAGCAGACATAAGCTTGGTCCCCAGCACTGCATAACCAGGGCATGGTGGTGCATGGCTGTGGTCCTAGGACTCAGGGGATGGAAGCTCAGTCCCCACTGCATAACCAGGGCATGGCGGTGCATGGCTGTGGTCCTAGGACTCAGGGGATGGAGGCAGGCTGATAAAAGTCCCAGACCATCCTTGACTACAGCGTGAGTTTGAGGCCAGCCTGGAACACATGGGTTCTGCCTCAAAAACAAACCGGCACTAAGTTCTGCTTCTTGGCCAGGGGCTGCTTGGCAGGATGACTAAATTCTGGCCAAGCTGACACAAGCGGTGTGTGTGTGTGTGTGTGTGTGTGTGTGTGTGTGTGTGTGAGAGAGAGAGAGAGAGGGGGGGGGTACCAGGTGATCCACGGCAGGTCTCAGCACACTCCTCTTCCCTTTTGTAGACAAGGTAATGGCTGGAGTCCAGTCTCCTCAGGCTGTGATGTAGCCTGGGAAGATGAAGCCTGTATGCTTGCCTGCTGTTCCACAGTCCTAATGGCGGGCGTCATGTGGCCTCCTTACAGCCCAGCACCCATCTCTGACAGAAACATCCCACAACTCTATTTTATGGGTGGCGGCTCTGTGACTGCTAAGGCCTAGAGCTCAGTCTGGCCCTTGAGTGCTGGCAACTGTACTCATAGCTCTAATGGACACTGTCTAGAACTCCTGCAGCTGGCTGACTCTGCCTTCCCAAAAGCCTGCCAGCCAGTCCTGCCTCTTCCCCTCCCTGCAGTCCACCCCAGACCCAGTCTTGAGCAAGTAAAGACTGTTGAATCCTAAGAGCCAGCAACTGCCTTTCTTCCAGCTCTGAGCCTTGAACCCAGGTACTCTGACCTCTTCCTCCTGAGTCAGGGGCCTAAACTACAGCAAATACTGGGTGCAGGGTATTGTGGAAGCCCTGGGAGCAGTGCCCAGCTGAATGGCACTGCCCAGACCTTCACTGTGACCCCTGCCCTGCTCCTATCCTGGCAAATCTTTCTTATATAAAGTCAGGGAGATCCACTGAAAAACAGAATACAGAAATCGCCAGGATAACCGGCCAGTCCCAAGTTACACCTTACAAACTCTCTTCTCCCATCCCTGATGTTGTAGCTTTACCGCAACAGAAATATACAAGAGCTCTTTGACCTAAAATTGCATCACAAATCTGCACAAGTAAAAAGGCTGCCTGCATTTCACCAGGTAAGCAGTTCAAGTGCCAGACCAGGAACACTGCAACTGGGACTTGAACACAGTTTAGATGCTCTCTCAGATCTGAGAAAAGGTGTGTGGGGAAAGTAGTTAGCTATCCGAATTGTAAAAATGGTATTTCCTAGTTCATACATTTTAGGCCAGTGATTTAAAGGGGAATATGGATGCACAAAAGTGACAGGAGAAATAACCGCGCTAGCCCCGGCTCAGCAGTTCCCCTTCCGGATTGCTGTGCACCTGAATGCAGCGATGGGTAAGAGTCGATGCAGACAGCACACCCATCCTCACAACAGTGTGCTGTGCTGCAGGGAGATCCTTTGAGAAGGTAGAACGAGGACGACTGTCCACAGCAGTAACCAACAAAAACAAACTTTTCAAAAACCTGGGAAGTTAACAGAGGTTTCTAACAGCCAACCCCCTGGGATGTCTGCTGAAGAACGGCTGAGGAGTAGGATGCAGTTCACTGGCAGAACACACACATGCCATGTGCAAGGCCTTAGCACTGCACACACAAACACAACTGTTTCTGGTAGTGTAGACCTGGGATCCCAGTGTTCAAGAGGCTGCAACAGGGGCCCTTGAGTCCCAGGTCAGCCTGAGGTATATGTAATAAGACCTGTACAAAAACCAAAACCCTGAAAACAGAAGCAAGTTCTAGCCCAATTCTGCCTGACTTCCATGTGTGTTTGGTCATCTTTGGTTTGGACACTCCTACCATCCTCATCAGGGAAAGTGTCCCAAGCATGGTTAGCAGCGGAAATCTCTACCATCTTACACAGTACACAGCTGCCCAAACAAAACAATTTTTACAAGGAGCCATCAATCCCAGGCCTGTTCTAAATGAAAAACACTAGAAACTGAATGTTGTGTGCCAACAAGGAAACTCTTACAAGACAAGTCACAATTCAGAGAGCAGTAGCTTGTGCTTGGAGCTCTAGGATCCTGTGGAGGCAGGCACTTTGGACTTAGGAGAGAAATAAGTATCTATTTTGTTTACAACCAAAGGAAAGGTTACAAAGAACTAAATACTCATTTCCACAACACAGAAATAGAGGAAATAGAAAGCAGCGGGTAAAAGTTCACCCCATCAACAACACTGGTGACCGAGAGCAGATCGAGAGACTCCTCAGGCTGCAGAAACAAGGGGAGAGATTAAACAGCCTACACAGTGGGCAGGAAACAGCTACACAGACAGGATGAAGGGAAGAAGTGGGAAAGGTGCACCGTAGAAGCAGTCATAGAAGCAGCCATCCGGAGGGGAGAGCTGAGTGGCTACACTGTTGCCAGCGGAGGGACAAGGGCCCATCCATTAGGAAGAGATGGCAAGTATAAAAGAGCTTAACACCTGCCCCCGAATACATGAAGCTAAAACTATCAGAATGAGGGCAACAGAGACAACAGCTGAAGACTTTAACATCCCCCTTCAAAGAACAGATAAGGAGGCTGGCCAGCAACGGGGAGGGGGAAGTCTGCAGGCATCAGCCTCCTGAGCAGACAGGACAGAACTCAATAGTGGCTGGTTCCCTGGCAGACAGGTCAGTGTGCTTTAGGACGCCTTGGCATCATACGAAGTAGTCTTCAGTAAGAACAAAAATCACTAACATAAGGGCTGTCTTATGTTTATGGAAATCAAACAACAAATGTCTAATCAACCGAGAAAAGAATAACGGAGAAATGAGAAAGTTCTTGGAAATTTTAAACAAGTTCTGGGTGTGGCAGCATATGCCTTGAATCCCAGTGCTTGAGAGAGGCAGGAAGATGGGGGTTTAAGCTTAGCCTGGGTAAGACCCTGTCTCAAAAACAAAACAAAAAAATTTTAATTGTTTTTATTAAGCTATATATTTTTCTATGCTCTCTTCTCTTCCTCCCCCCTCCCCTTGATCCCCATGTTCCCAATTTACTCAGATCTCAAAACAAAAATTTAAAAGACAAAAACACAACATGAAAAAATTTAAAAGATCAATATAAAATGCTTAGATCAAAACTAACCTCTATAAATATACCTCTACTAAATAAAAGATTTTTAAATCAATAAGCTAATTGTTTCTAACTTAAGATATATGAAAAGGAACAGAGAATCATGTCCAAAACAATCCAAAAGAAATAATTAAAATCTGAGTGGAAACTTATAAAATAAAAACATGGAAAAAATCATAACATGAAACCAGGCAGTAGTTGTGTATGCCCTTAAACCCAGCACTCAGGAGGAGAGGCATGCAGATCTCTATGAGTTCGAGGCCAGCCTGGTCTACAGAGTGAGTTCCACCACCACCGCTCAGCTAGTTCAATACATGAACAGCATATATGATACATCGCATCTGTCTGGACAATCATATGATCAATTCAGTAAAGACAGGGAAAGCATGTAGCAGTGAGGCAAAAGCATTTTATAAAATTGAACCTTTTAATATAAAACACTCAAGAACACACACAAAAGTTGACTCTACACATAGGGACTAAAACTATATGACTCTCACTGGCCCTGAGTTGTAGTAAATGTCTTTAATCTCAGCACTAGGGACACAAAGGCAGGTAGAGCTCTGTGAGTGTCAGGTCAGCCAGTGCTACATAGTGAGACCCTGTTGCAAAGCAAAGCAAAACAAACAAGCCAAAAAAAAAAAAAAAAAGACAAAAATCAGCTCTCAGAAAAAAGTAGTAAATCTCTGTGGCTTGAAGTTAGGCAGTGGTTTCTTTGAAATGATACCCAAACCATAAGCAACAAAAGGAAATAATAAAACAACTTCATTAAATTATAAAGAAAAAACATGATAAAGAGGATCTACAAAAATCCACAGTGAATATCACACTCAGCGCTTGTGTGGGAGGTCAGGAGCCAGATGGAACTCTCAGTGCTCCTCAGATCCACAGGACACAGGACTGGAGGGGCTGACCGGAGCCATTCGGCACAAGAGGGGGAGGGAGAAGGAACTCTGTATCTGGAAAGAACATCTCTGTTTATGGATACCAGGACTGTACATAGCGAATTCTAAGGAACACACAGAAATACACATCGCTATTAGAACAGAAAAGCTTCACAAAGTGGCAGGATACACTATCAAAATAAAAAATCAACTGTATTTCTATACATTAGCAACAAATAATCTAAACACAGAACTTAGAAAATCATATTTATAAAAGCATTAGAGTACTTAGGGATTTTTTTTTAAAAAATAAGTGACCTATATAAAAACTGTAAAACACTGAAAATAACTCAATTAAATGAAATGCTATCAGAAGTTCATGAATCATAAGTTTTAGTATTAGGAGGTCACAATTTCCCAAAGTGATATCAAATTGAAAAAAAATCTCTGTCAAAATTTTACCTCCTGGGAAATAGGGCTCCCTGAAAAATTGATCCTAAAATTCACTTGGAAATATATGGACTCAGAAAAGTCAAATCTAGGAACACAGAGCAGGAATGCTCACACCTGTCCAACCCGAACTTTACCATCCATGTAGCTACAGTAATTTAGGACCACAGTGCTGCAGCTGTCAGTGGGAGAAGGAACTGGAGCCCACAAATAAACCACACATCCGCGTTCAGGTAAATGACAGTTTGACAGTTTGTCACAAGCTAGAGTCATCAGAGAGGAGGGAGCCTCCATTGAGAAAATGCCTACATAAGACCGTAGGGTAAGCTTCTATTTCTTAACTAATGATTGACTGATGGAGGAGAACCTAGCCCAATTGTGGGTGGTGCTATCCCTGGACTGATGGTCCTAGGTTCTATACGAAAGCAGGCTGAGCAAGCCAATAAGCAGCCCCCCTTCAAGGCCTCTACAACAGCTCCTGTCTCCAGGCTCCTGCCCTATGTGAGTTCCTGTCCTGACTCCCTTTGATGATGAACTCTAATGCTGAACTTGCTTTGGTCCTGGTGTTTCACCACAGCTAGAGGAACCCTAAGGCAGTGGCCAGTGATCACAATGGTAGCAATCAAATGATGAGTTAAAGGGAAAGGCGCAAGTCCTGAACACAAACAGTGGAGTTGGCCCAGCTCACAGGACCCACAAAACTTGATTCAAAATGGGTCAGAACGTTACAAGTGTGAGCTAAAACTAAGCAATCCTCAGGAGAGCCAGGTGTGCTGCCTCACTCCTTAATCACAGGACCCGGGAGGTAGAGGAACGCAGAGCTGTTAGGTGGAGGCCAGCCTGGTCTACATAGTGAGTTCCAGTACAGCCAGGGCTGTGTAGAAAGACCCTGTCTCAAAATGCCAGGTGGTGGCGGGCACGCCTTTAATCCCAGCACTTGGGAGGCGGCAGGTGGATCTCTGTGAGTTTGAGGCCAGCCTGGTCTACAAGAGCTAGTTCCAGGACAGGCTCAAAAGCTACAGAGAAACTTGAAATTGAGATATATGTGTGTGTGTATTATATTTAGATATAAAATATACATATATGTTAGAAATGATACCAATGGTACAAATGACAAAAATTATATAAATAAATTTTATTAAAATGAAAAACTTTAGGGCTAGTGAGATGGTTCAGTGAGTAAAGGCACCTGCTGTTAAGCCTTCTGACCTGATCACTCCCCAGAATCCATATAGTGTAAGAAGAGAATGGACTTTTGAAGGCTGTCTTCTGACCTCCTTACATACGTGTACATACATACACACACACACACACACACACACACACACTGTAACTTAAGGAGATTAAGAACTTTAAAGGGCACTATGAAAGTGAAAAGACAAGGAGAAAATATTCGCAAATTATATAGGGATGCAATGTTTAAAATATCTACAAAAACTCCTACAAGACAACCCAACTGAAAACGAGAAGTTATTTGAGCAGATACAAGTGGCCAATAAACAAAATGAAAAGCAAAACCATAAGGTATACTTTTCACTAATATTGCTAACATTAAAAAAGAAAAATGATGGCCGGGCTGTGGTGGCACACACCTTTAATCCCAGTACTAGGGAGGCCAGGCTGGTCTACAAAGTGATTTCTGGCACAGGCTCCAAAGAAAAAGAAAAGGAAAGAAGGAAGGACGGAGGAAGGGAGGGAGGGAGGGAGGGAGGGAGGGAGGGAAGGAAGGATGTGAGGCTAGATACAAGATGACTCAGCAGTTAAGAACACTGGCTGTTCTTCCAGAGATCTCAGATTCAATTCCCAGCACCCACAAAACAGTTAATAACTGTAACTTCCAGGGGATCTGACCCCTTCTTCTAGCCTCTGTAGAACCAGGATAAACATGGTGCACACATACATGTAGGTAAAACACCCATAACATAAAAGAATTCTTTTAAAAAGAAGTCTGCATGGTGTTTTGCTTGCACACGGGCACCATATGCGCGTCCTGTCCACTTCTAGAGTCTCTACCTTAATGGAGAGCGGGTTGAAGCGCTCGATCCCTTACAGTTCTCTGAACTCCACTGGTATTTGTTGTGAGGTTTCCCTGGTCAACTCTAACTCTATCCATTTGAATCTTATCTTTGCTTCTTTTGGTTAGTTGGGGCAAGGATTTTCTGATAGCTTGTTAAAGAATCAGCTTTAGGATCATTAAATTTTTGTATTGTTTTCTTTTGATTTCATTAATTTATGTTGTTTTTATTATTTATTCCTCTCTATTGGATTTGGGTTCTTGTTTTTCCAAATCGTTGAATTACATCAGGAAGACATTTATGTTTTTTTCTCATTTCTTTGTGGGGAGACATTGAGACAGGGTCTCTCTGTGTAGACCTGGCTCTCCTGGAACTCACTCTGTAGAGCAGGCTGGCCTAGAACTCAGAAATCTGTCTCCCTCTCTCTCCCAAGTCCTTGTATTAAAGGGGTGTGCCACCACCTGCTGGCCTATGCCATCTGTTTTAGAGAAGTGTTCATGGCCTGCTTAGTAGAATGTATATTCTTTAGTGTCTGGGTGAGACCTTCTGTACATATCTGTTAGTTCCATTTGATGTATGATATCACTTAATTCTCATGTTTGTTTTCATCCAGGTGACCTGTCTACTGGACAAAGTGGGGTGATGAAATCACTCACTAATACTGAACTAGAGTAATCTGTGTCTTTAAGTTCAACAGTATATTTCTTACGAAATTGGGTGTGCCAGAGTTTGGTGCATACAGAACTGTAGTGTATTCTTGATCAACTGTCTTCTTGATTAGAATGAAGTGTCCTTCTTAATCTCTTTTGATTAATTTTAGTCTGAAATATATATCTTTTTCAAGACAGGGTTTCTTTGTGTAGCCCTGGCTGTCCTGGAAATCACCAAGTAGACCAGACTGGCCTTGAACTCATGGAGATCCACCTCTGCCTCCCAAGTGCTAGGATTAATAGCATGTGCCATCACCATTGTTATTTTGTCAGATATTAAAACAGCAGTACTGACCTGTCAAGATGGCACATGGCTTTAATTCCACCACTTGGAAGGCAGAAGCAGGCAGATCTCTGAGTTCAAGGTCCACCTGGTTTGTACAGCAGACCAGGACCACACAGCGAGACACCGTCTTAGAACAACAAAAAGGCCACTGCTCCCATTCGTTCAGAGCACTTTTTCCATCCTTTACTTGAAGGTGAGTTCTTTTTCCTTTTTCTTTTTTTCTCTCTTTCTCTCTCTTTTTTTGAGACAGGGCTTTTCTGTAGCTTTGGGGCCTGTCCTGAAACTAGATCTTGTAGACCAGGCTGGCCTCAAACCCACAGAGATCCGCCTGCCTCTGCCTGGGATTAAAGGCGTGCGCCACCACCGCCCACCAGAGGTGAGTTCTTAATCTAGTGAACTACCCAGCTCTTGGCTGGGGAGCTGAGGCGTTAGAGTCATCGTTTAAAGTGCTGGTTACTGTTGTTTTGCTTTTTGTGTTCTTCGCCCTATTTTGTATTTCAGTGATTACAGCTTCACTTATTTTCCTTCTGTAGTCTCTTAACTATGCGTATTCCTCTCTTCAGTCCAAAGTATTACTTCTAGAATTCTCTGTAAGGCTGGCTTGGTGGACATGAAGTATTAGTATGTATTACAACATGGAAGAACCTTAAAATAAAGGGAAAGAAGCTAGAAACAAAAGGTGCTGGACTCAGCCAGGAGTGGTGGCACATGGCCTTACTCCTTTAATCCCAGTACTCAAGTGGTGGAGGTAGGAGGACCCCTGTGAGTCTGAGGCCAGCCTGGTCTACATCTGAGCTCCAGGAATGTCAGAACTACATGAAGAGACCACATCTCAAAAAAAAAAAAAAGCAGAAACAAAAGGTGACAGACCCCATTATTCTAGAAAACACAAATCCTGAAACAGAAAGGGGGTTCAGGGGTGGGGTAGGCAGGCAATTCATCCTAGGGTGATAAGGTTCTGGGAGCAGATAGTGTCACTGATTACACATCTGTGTCTGTACTAGGCAACCTGATATGTGAGTTAGGGTTCAACAGAGCCATTCCACAGAGCTCTGTGCTAAGAGTTGTGCATCTGTATTTTTTTTCTTTTTTTTATTTATTTATTATGTATACAATATATTCTGTCTGTGTGTATGCCTGCAAGAGCACCAGACCTCATTACAGATGGTTGTAAGCCACCATGTGGTTGCTGGGAATCGAACTCTGGTCCTTTGGAAGAGCAGGCAATGCTCTTAACCTCTGAGCCATCTCTCCAGCTCCCTGTGCATCTGTATTAAACAGTGTGTGCATGAAAGGGAAGTTTTCTAAAGCCGTCATAAGTACATAGCCCTAATGGAGACACACTTATGCCCAAGGCCTGACCTGCAACCAGATGGGGTACCTGCCTTGACCCCTGAACTCCAATTCTGTAGGCTCTGCTGAGGGGCTCCCGCCCCCAGAAACACACCCTCCTTATGAAGTCTTCTGGCCTGTAACTGACTACGTATACTCGGCTAGTTTTTAACCTTGTGTTGATTCTCCGCTCTGGCTCCGAAGTGCTAGGATGACAGGTGTACACCACCTCATACAGCTTTTTGCTGCTTTTCAAGCAGCCTTTCCAATCCACACTGGCCTGGAACTCACAGTCCTGCTTATGACCCCAAGTGCTGGGGTTACAGGTGTGGTGCCATATGCATGGTTAAAATTGTTGGACCCATATTCTGGCCTTACCACTAAGCTACATTCCCTGGCCTCCTGTAGAGCACCCTAATGTATCATTTTCCATTGTTACTTACACTCATAAAAGACAAATTCTGATTTACCCAGACCTAACCCTATTCACCTATCCTAGTAAGATGAAGGCCAAAGGGGACCACAGCACATCCCCCACACCCTTCAATTCAGTGCATAATTAAACTGGTTCGCAAACTTCTCATGTTTCTTCTGGTCCATCTGGTTCATGGCAGCAACTACTCTCTGCACGGCTGCCCTGTGGAGAGAGCAGAGTAAGAGACGACTACGGATGTGAGCCCTGGGGTCCTGGGTTGACCTGCTTCAGTGGGCATTAGACGTCTGGAAGGTGGGGCTCACCAGTCTCAGCTACAACCCACCATGGGCTTTGGCTGTGTCTCCCAGCCCTGAAGGCAATTGAAAGAGCACACTTGCTAACCCCAGACTGACCTCAGGAGGAAGGCATGGTGAACATGGGCTGAGTCCAGAGGTAGAGAACTCAGTAGAAGGAGAAAAAGGAGAAAGCAGGAAGCCCATGTGGCCCAGCCTCCACCCCACCCAAGGCAAACCAAGAGCTTACTGACTAGTCCTGTGATAAAGTATCTAAACCCAGCAGTGTGGGACTCTATGTTTGTCTTCCCTGAGGTCAATCCTGTAACATCAGAGTGCAGAGCAGAGTTACCCTCTTGTGAGCATGGTACTAACCCAGGACACAGCAAAGCCAGCATCTGGCCTTTTAGGACCATTTGGCTGCCACCAGCTCTACTTTCAGAGAGGTGGCTATGGACTCCTAGGAAGAATACTCAAGGTACCAGCTGCAGCTCTATAACCAACCAGCTCTTTGCAGGGCTGGAGGTCACTGTGATGGCGAATTCTGGTTATCACCATGACTAATACAATCACTAACTCAGGTGGCTCTCCCCCAACATATCCTAGACCAAAGCCCGAGGCCTTGGGCCAGTGACAAGTTCTTACTTGGCAAAGACCTTCTTCTCCAGGCGGGCCCGGCTGGTGTTGGCACGCTCTCGCAGGTCAGTGAGGTTGGGGTGCTTCTTCTTTTTCCCTTTGCCCTTTTTGCTATACTTGGACGAGCCGAGGTCCACTCCTGTGGCTGCCTCCACATCCTTCATAAACTCAGGATCCTGCCAACCTGCACAAAACTTGAGGGTTTCAAAAGGTGCCTGGCACCAGCCAGGGCTGACCCTTGTGGGTTTCTTCCTGATGGAGGGCTGGAGCCTGCCTGCTGCATGCCCTGGTACATAGTCTAAGAGGGTCTGTGCTGAGTGACATGGCTACCTTGGGAATAAGAGCCACACAGGGAAATCTCTTTCCTTATTCCCACTGCCCTGCTTCTGTTACTTAGTCCCCAAGTATCCCGAGGTTTCCCACAACTTGAACAGGCTGGAAGGATCCAGGCAGGCCCAGCACCAATGGCCACTACTCCTGGCATTCATGACCACTCAGCAGGACAGTACTCAAGGCCACTGGCCATGGAGTCAGAGTGTCTACAGGCTACTTCCCACCTGCAGGCTGGGCCATGGCCAGCCAGGCCAACTGTAATGCTTTCAGCCATATCTGCTGGCTACTGGGCCTGTGAGGCAAGGGTATCCAGAGTTGAGGGGAATGGCAGGCTAGAGACGGGTTCTCTGGACACAGGAAATGTGGTTATGGGCCTCAGAGTGCAGAGCAGAGTTACCCCTCCTGTGAGCTGGGCACTACCCGTTATAATAGCCACAAGGGTCTATGGAAAGCCAAGGGAACTGAACAGTATCCAGCCCACTGAGCAGCCTCATCACTACCAGGCCAGACCCATGGCAAGATGGCTGCTCACATGCAGGGCTGCTGAGAAGGTTGGCCACAGAAATAAGCACCAGCCTTCTGAAAGCCAGAGCCCGGGGCTCTGGAGTTCCCTGCCCAGCCTCTGCTGGCTCACCTCCACAGGCTGCCCTAAGCTCTGTTAGGCATGACATTGCTCCAGCCTGGCTTGGGGAAGTCAGCCTAGTGAAGAGTGAAGACAAATTAAACCTAACTCTTCCAGGCCTGTGGGTGAGCCTAGCAGGCAGAAGGGCGCCTGGCACTCCTTACTATAATGGCATCCAAGTGCCAAAGATCCATGAGCTGGGGCAGCGTGGACAGGGAACAGTGCCTGGACAGGGTGGCAGCAAAGCCAGATTGTGAGAAGGGCACGTCCACTGAGTGAGAAGCAAGCACGCCAGACAGACAGATGGCTTGGCCTCTCCAAGCTGATTTTTTTTTTTTGAAGTGAAGGAACTCAGGACTGCACGATTCAGATACAGGGACGATTAATCCAAGATTAAGGAAAACTGTCTAAACAGTTTATCTCCCAGTAATAAGAAGGCGTCACAGTTTAGGAACCTGGTGAATGGAGCAATTGTTTAAACACAACGAAAAAATGCCGGCATCCAGTGGAGATGGAATGAGCACCTCAGGAAAATGAAGGAGCAATTTAAAAGCCTTTGAAGAAAATCAATAGATGCTGGGCTGTGCGGCCTTCCTGGGCGCTCAAGGGCCCCGGAGCACCGCGTGCATTGTCACTGAGGTTAGCACCAGGGAAAAGAAAATTGCCCCGTGTGCGAGGGAGGCGGGATCAATACTGCAGTTAGTAAAGAGATGCTATTTCACATCTGACTGGCCAGCACCGGGCTTGGCCCGTGGCCTGATACCTGTTTGTTAACAAGCCACCGAGGGCTGGAAAACTAGATACTCTTCAGGGTTGACACAAAAATAGGCACTTAATTTGCTCCTGCGTGTGAGCCACCAGGGAAGGTTTCTCCCGCAGATGAACAGGTCAGGCCCTCCCCACTGCTACACAACCCAGACATGTTTCTAGGCACAGGATGAAACAGGAATTTGTGTCTCAGGACCACAGGGCAAGAAGCCATGAAGGGCCTGTAGACATATCCCCATACAGAAGGGTCTTCCATGGCTGACCACAGCCTCCAAGTACATTTAAACACTGTCTGACTTTGACCACCCATGTAGATAGTGAGGTGAGTTGGAGCTGAGCAGGGCAAGTCAGAGCCAGCAGAGAAACCACATAGACTCTAGGTGACCATCTCAGGGGAGAGAGGCTGCTGCAATTCCTTCATCTGCTCAGGAAGCAGGAACAAGAACCAGAGCCTGGGGGCTGCAGCTTAGCGGTGGAGTGCTTGTCTAGCACATCCAGGACTCTGGGTTCAGTCCTACTGTGCAGATGTTGGTAAGGTGGTGGATGGAGTCAGGACTATCCACATTCCTGTTGTGAGCCTTGAAGACAAATACCTCACGCCATGTGTACCCAGCCCCTCCCGCATGCATTCCTACCTGGATGTGCCTGCTGCTGCTGAAACTGCTGCCTTTGTTCACGGGCTCTGTCCTCTGGGTTGAGGGGCTGCCCCTTGTCATCTCTGGGGATGATCTTCCCATGGAACGGGCACTATATAACAAGCACAAAGCAGTTGATGGCCAGGAGGTAACACAAATAGCTTTAGGGGACAGTGTCGTGAGGGGGAGCTCTGGGGAGCGGCAGCAGCAGGAGTTTGAGAACTCGGGTCTGTCTCCCCATTCTACCTTCTCCAAGCTCAGGACAGCCTGCACAGGGTTCTAGACGCAGAGCAGCAGTCTGACTGTTCTAATTAGTCTCTCAGAAGTCAGTATCAGGGCCCAGGGCAGAGAATCCCAGGCAGGATTCTCTGATGGCCAGTGGCTAAGCAATGATGCCACTGCTTATAAGGCCTCTTACACGGGGCTCCTCAGGGCTCTCAAGGATCCCTGGTATAGAATGGAGGCAGAGAGGACAAGCACTTCCCCAGGCCACTAGTGGTGGCCCGGCCTCTCCATGGGTTCATGCTTCTCCATAGCTTCATGCGGATAGCCTTGCCCACCAGCCTTACCTTTAGCCGATCCTGGCGCTCACAGAGCCTGCCATTAGGCTTCAGGGCCCGGCACTGGTGCTGCACAGGCTCAAACTTCCCTGCAAAGGTAATGTGTCGGCTATGCAGCATCTCAGAAACATGGGCACTGTCCACCTCCTCCTCTACCTCGCTGGGTTTCCAGAAGCGGTGTTGAGAGTCAGATCTGCAAGGTGCACCAAAACCTCTCAAAGTGGCTTCTCTGAACCCAGAAGAGGGTGTCTGGCCCAATCCCAATGCACCCCAACTGTATTGGGGAGAGCACTAGGCCCTGGTGGCCTTGAGGCCTTTGTGGACTAGAGAACACGATCACTCCAACTGGGTTCAAATACTGTTGTTTATGAACCAGCCAAAGATGGTGGGTATAACCACTAGCCTGAGCTTAGATTCTCCTCGCAAAGCAGGGCAGCAGCTCCAGGGCCCTCAGGCCATGGCTTTGAGGGTAACATGAATCCATGACAAAGGTCTCTTTGCCACTGAGTAGGCTCTGACACTGACATGGCACCAGAGGAAGAAGCTTGTATAAATTCATGCCCAGTCTTGATGCAGTGCTAAGGGACCCAAAGATGGAGCTTTTACTCTCTTGCCATCATCAAATCTTCATTTCCCTGCCCATCCCCCCAGCAGTGCTAGGGATTGAACCAAAGGCCTCATGCATGCTAGGCAAGCACTCAACCACTGAACTACAGCCCCAGTCCATCACCAAACCTTGTTAAAGCCACTTTTCTTTGGATGCCAGGGAATGGGGTTGGCTTTGTCACGCGGCCCCCTACCTAACACATGGCAGGATTCTATGGGCTCTGCACATGGATGCCAGCTGCCCCAAGAGCTGGCACCTCTGTTGATTGCTCAGAGATGGTGGGGCAAATGGTGGGCAGAAGAGTAACGTGCTCATTCGCTTTCTGCAACTTGAGGAAGAGCTGCGATGGCCAGAAAGGGTCTCAGGACTGAGCTTGCCCCTCTAGTCCCTCACACTGAGTAATGGATGAACTTCATGGGTACCTTGTGAAGAAGCAATAGCAAGGCTCAAGTACCAGTGTCCTAAGAGCCAGAGAACAGATATACAAGAGCACGCCATGCTCTGAGACCTGGGAACCAGATATAGTTATGTTAGACTCACTTAAGGATCTTTCCAGCCATTAGCTTCTCCTGGCCCCAGTAACACAGGTCCACTCCGAAGGGTACAATGGGTGCTCGGGCCCACTCTGCCTGCTTCTGGGCTTCCTCTGGCCCCAGAGGTACCCTGGAAACAGATCAGCACATGTGGGCTACCCATTCCTTGTGTGGCCACTTGCCTTTCCCTCCCACACCCCAATGTAGCCCAGAGGCCTGGGGTAAGCATGAATAAACTGTGGTGCCTGAGCTTTCAGAGTGGCTGCTGAGGTCCAGCAAACAACCTGGCCCTACTGAGCACTAGCTCTGGTCTGTGATGTGAACCTACCTGGGGGTGGGGGAGGGTCACCTGACATTTCCTTCAAGAATGGGGCCTGGCTGCAGGACTTCTAGAGGGCTGCTGCAGGCCCAGCTGAGCAGCAGGCCCCAGTCAACAGGTGCTACTTGTCTAGGGTTACCAGACTACCTCTCAAAGCAGGCCGGTGGGGGAGTTTCTTGGGCAGCCTGTGCAGGCCAGTCAGTGCTCCAAACGGGTGGCGGCAGTATTAGGCAGTGGGCCCAGCAACACGGGACATCTAGAATTACCCGGGAGAGGAGGATGAGGTGGATGGCAAGCATTCCTGGAGCCGCAACAGCTGGGCAGCTGCAGAGGTGGGGTCTGATGCCTCCTCTTCCTTTCTCATCCTTGTCCTCTCCTGTAAGCTGCACACAGCTGTGCCTTTCTCTAGAGTCTTCAGTGGGGCCCCCGGCTCCAGCCCTGGAATGACACGTGTCCACTTTCGACATCACTCTCCAAACCGGGGCAAACTGGGGAAGCACCATGTGGCCAGGCCTCAGATACACAGACACACGACACATTCACTCCTCAACAGCACAAAACATGCCTGTCACCTCAGCTTCGAAGATAGAGACCACACTCTTGTGCAGGGGACACAGGGCAATGACCCAGGCAGCCCAGCCTACAAGGACTGTCACAAGAAGCCTCCTCAGAGTTGTTCACAGCACGGACTGACAACATTGTCACCTTTGCCCACAGTTTCACACACTATGAGGATGGACTTTGTACTGGCTGGTTTTGTGCGTCAACTTGACACAAGCTAGAGTAATCAGAGAGGAAGGAGCCTCAGTTGGGGAAATGCCTCCATGAGATCCAGCTGTAGGCATTTTCTCAATTAGTGATCAATGTGGGAGGTTGCAGCCTATGGTGGGCAGTGCCATCCCTGGGCCAGTGGTCCTTGGTTCTTTAAGAAAGCAGGCCAGGCAAGCCATGGTGAACAAGTCAATAAGTAGGACTCCTCCATGGCCTCTGCATCAGCTCCTGCCTCCAGGATCCTATCCTGCTTGAGTTCCTGTCCTGACTTCCTTCAGTGATGAGCAGCAATGTGGAAGTGCAAGTCAAATAAACTGGCCCGCAACTTGTGTTTCGTTGCAGCAACAGAAACCCTAAGACAAACAAAACCTGCCATGCTATAAAGAGACTATCTAACTATAGTGTGAACACACAGTTCCCTTCCCCCAATACCGGACCCCCCCTTCACTGAGCAAGGAAGAGAGGAAACTAGCCTCTGTATGAGGGTGACTCTACAATTTATGCTGAGACTTAGTGGTACATCTTCTCCCCTGTACTGTCCTCAGAAGAAACACCCAAGGTTGTTCCCATCTTCTGCCCTAAACGTAAAAAGCCACAGGGATAGCTATAGTCGGGCCTGGGTTCTGTGACTGCAGCACCTTTTCTGTGCTGCGGGGCAGATGTCCCTGACTACAGGATGTCACCCTGGGATACCTGCCTACTACCAAGCTAGAGGAGGTCATGATGCTGACACCCGACATCAGGATTTCCACAGGCTATGGCAGCCGGTACCCACCACAGCTCAGTATCTACTCTCACATCTCCAGTGGCAGGATCCTGCCACTTTACTCCCCTTCCTGCCCACTCTCGGGTCTGGCTCTCAGGAGGTTGCACGTGGGGCGAACTCTGACCCTTGCTGGTCCCAGAGCACAGACTGAAGTGGGACTCCAGAGGCACTACCCACTTGTTACCCCCACTCCTCACATTCACTGTGGGAGCAACCTCAGCTGGATACCAGCCCTGCTACCAGTGAGATCTGCACTGGCAAAAAACAAAACAAAACAAAAACAAAACAAAACTCAGGCTTCTAAGCACTCTGCCCCCAAAGAGAGAGAACAGGTGATGCGCCATGTTTTAGACGAGGCTGAGATGGGGAGGACTGTAGCCAGCAAAGCACCATGCAGCAGTCAGAAAAGAAAGGTGTTGAAGACATCTTTCATCAAAGATGAGGAGCAGGGGGCTGGGGAGCTGGCTCAGCGCTGAGCACTGGCTGTTCTTTCAGAGGACCCAGCTTCAATCTCCAGCACCTCATGACAGCTTACAACTGCCTGATTCCAGTGCCAGGGCCCTGATACCTTCTTATGGCCTCCTCAGGCACTAGGTACACACATGGAACACCAACATACAGGCTGGCAAAAACCCATACACATAAAATACAATTTTTTATAAAGGATGAGGAGCAGGAAATGCGGCAGAACAATAACTACTTGTGTGCCTGAAGGGCAGAAGGACATCGGTGGTGTGCATGAGGAAACTTGCACAGCTCGGAGGTGGGAAGGGCAGGTTTCTGGAATTCCAGAGGAAATAATAATTGGAGCATGGGAAATAGTTGAAGAAATGAGCAAGTTTTTTTGAAATTAAGGAACGTGCTGCCTGCCAGAGGAAGCAAAGGGGCAACTATGGCTGGAAGAGGGAGTTAGAGAACATTAAAGACAACAAAGAAAAAGGTGAGCTGAAAATTACATTGGAAGCAGCACTTTCGGCTGCAGCAGCAGCAGCAGCAGGTTTAAGGCCTTGCAAGGTCACCTTGAAGGGTGCAGGGAAGAGCTGGGGATACAGTGTTGTGGCAGAGCATGTACCTAGTGTGTGCGAGGCTCTGGGTCCCATATTCAGTACCACAAAAACCAAAAAAGTAAAAAAGTACATAGGAGGAAGAGCGAGCTCACAGTTGATTAGCCTGAGCTGTCAAGCCCCCCACAGGTACAGGAAGGGGGTCTTGTGGACCCAAGGCCTTACAAGGACCACCACTTGCAGACTCGATAAGAACACCCTTAGGCCGGATGGTGGTGGCGCACGCCTTTAATCCCAGCACTTGGGAGGCAGAGGCAGGCGGATCTCTGTGAGCTGAGGCCCAGCCTGGTCTACAGGAACCAAAAGCTATGGAGAAACTCTGTCTCGAAAATCAAAAAAAAAAAAAAAAAAAAAAAAAAAAAACCCTAAGAAAAAGGGTCCCCCAAAAAAAAAAAATTAAAAAAAAAAAAAAAAAAAAAAAAAAAAAAAAAAAAACACCCTTAGCATAAGTGGTCCACCAAGAAAAGAAATTTAAATCACAGGTACAAGACAAGATAATGATGAACAAATGCCTTTTGACATCAGAACACTAACTCAGTGGGTACCAGGGTACCAGGAGGTAGGATAAGACAGTCCTTGATCACCTGACTTATGCAGAGGAGAGGAGAGAAACCATAAAAAAATTAGTGAGTGAGGGGCTAAGGGCTGGCTGGTGGTAGAAAGCATGCCTAACATGTGTACAGCCCTGGGTTCTGTCCCCAGATCCATAAATGGAAGCAATGAGTGATAAAAATACGTGAATCATAAAATTAGAGATAGCTATCAGAAGGGCACAGAGATACATTTTTTAAGAAGAGAAAAGGCAAACAGTAACTGCAGCAGCAAAGCCAGAAAGGTGCTCAGTTCTGAGCACACTGAGGAGCGCCCATCATGTGAACTAATACAGCTATGAGCACACAGACTGGCACATCAAACGTGTGCAGCTAATACATAGCTACCGCAAGGTCAAAAGGAAAAGCTAATAAACAATCAAAAGACAGCCGAGAAAACGGGTTAATATCAGGAAAGTAGATTTGAAGTTTAAAAAATAGAATAAAAGAAAAAAATACTCAAAGGTCTGATAAATGGAGCTGTACCTAATAGCCAAAGTACAAGCTGGGCCTCACTTGTCATCCAGAACTTGGGGCACTGAGGTAGGAGAATCTCAAAGCCAAGGCCAATCTGGATCTAAATCAGGAAAAAATTTCATTAAGAAATGCTAAGTCTGTTCATTAATTTCTAGATTCAAGGTGAACGAGTGTTTTGGGGTATATGATACAGGTATGTGATTGCAGGACCTGGGGAGGATTTCAGCTGAAGGCAGCTTGAACTCAAAGCAAGACACTGTTTCTAAAACCAGACCAAATGAAGTCTAAGCACACAAAGAGACATCCATTAAGGCAGACCAACACACTGTACCTGAGGTCCTTGGGAAGTCAAAGTCTACAGCTCTGAGGGGGTCACAGCACTAAGTCACCAGAGTTCTGGACTCATCATGGGCTCGCCGTAGCAGAGGTCAGCCTGACATGGCACAGAAACAACCAGCTGCTCCTCAGGGGCCCTGGAGGCAACAGCCAAATCAGCCTCACTGCCTGTTTTAATGACAGAGTTTACTGGTCCTAGCTATGGCCATCTGGAATGGAACTAAACAGGGACCTGACGCAGTCCAGAAAGCCAAAATATTTCCTCAGTGGCCCTTCATAGAAACATCTGTTGTCTCTGCTCTGGTATAGCTATGCACAGTTAAGGGCTCCTATCTCTTGGAGACTCATGAGTAGGGAACAGAAAACTTGGGCAGGGTCACTCTGAGCAGATAGCGGAGTCATAGTCAGCTACCTCCAGGCTCTGGAGCTCTGCAGTCCTAAGATTTGGGCACACTGTGTGTCAGAAGACACCAGGCAGCCCCTTCTCTGCTCTGTCCTTAAAAACAGCGTCCAAGGTTTGGGTAGCAATCACTTCCATGCGACCTTCAGCATTTCCCATCACAATGTTCCCGGCCATGTGGAAGGCAGCAGTTAGCCCAGCCCCGCATACATACATACATACATACATACATACATACATACATACATACATACGCAGCAGGGAGGCAAGGCTGGTAAGTGAACAATGTGGCACTTAGATAGATACAATCGCAGCCGAAAGATCAATATGAGAATTCCTAAGAGTTACAAGAATGAAATATATTTTTCATTGATTTGTTGTTTTAAACCATTAAGAAGATGGGTAAGCGTGTTAGAGCAGGGTAAACACTCAGGCACCGAACACACCACTGTTTTCACGCCATTGAGGAAAATCAATCTCACTGACATATTTCCAAAGTTAAAACCCCAAAAGCAGAGCCCACTCCTCAGGCCAGAGGGCGTGCAACCCTAAAGGAATGAGACATCATCCTGCTGACCACCGTGGCCCTGCGGCCTTGCAGGGCCTGACTCCAGTCCCTTGGCCAAAATTTACTCCCACAGTTGTTTTAGAAAGAATCATAAAAATGTCCAAAGCTCCCTTTTTTGTTTAAATTGGCCGAGTGGCACCTATTTGCCTGGAGCACTAAAGCAGACAGTGCGGGAGAGATGGATCGATAGGAGGAAATGGAGAGGCTGGGGCTCCGCACAAAGTTAGGCTGCTGCGCTGACATTATTGATTTTACCTAGTTCAGCTGGCCTTGTAATTAAAATGTAAATTTGAGAAAGAGATTATGTCCTGACAGAAATGGTAGGATTAAGGGGAAGATAAAAGCCCCTCAGTGAAAATTCTGAGGAAGAAATGAGAAAGAAAAAAGAGCCTGATTTCCTCAGCCGTGTGGATTTAGACTGAATCTAACACTTCAGATTCGCCCGTGTTTAATTGGAAAAACAGTGATGGACTATAAACTAGTATTATGAACTGAGCTCATTGCGCACTGTCTGTCTGTCTGGACACTCCAGCCTAGGCTGCTGGCTTAGTTCCCAGGACTCCCGGGGGAGGCTCCATTTGGTGCAGTGATGGGGGCTTCCCATTTTCCATCCCTGCCACAAGTCCTGCCCACGAGGCTAGTGTCCTTCTTACCCCAGCACCTCCTGTGAATGCTCCAGAATCATCAAACGTTCTAGGTGTGTCATGTTCCCTGGCCTCAAGTGCCCACCGACCCTTCCTTGGTTCCTGTGGCCCTCAGCCCCATGGTGGCACTGATGGCCAGATTGTGGCTGCTGTAGGTCTACCTGTACACCTTGCCAGCCCACCCAGCCTCTACCATGTTTTCCACTTGATGTCATTTTGAAAACACAAAACAACAACTGGTTCAGACCACATGGGTCACTACTGCCTTCCAGGTTTAAACCAGATGCCTAGAGCCTGTCCAAGAAGGGACGAACTACAGACAATGATGCAGCCACGAGGTCTCTGCCTTCCTGTTAGGCTGGGATAAAGTCCCTCACCAGCTTTGTAGGCCCTTCCATGGCCAGGAGTGCATGGAGGGCTCTGAAGAAAAGACACGGGCTGATGGGCACTGGGTGCAGGGGCTATGGGCAGTGTAGTTATTGCTGCTGTGTAACAAATAACTAAACACCCAGTAGTGGAGCCAACAGTATTCTACTGAAAATCATGAGTATTCCACACTAGAACACAACTCTGTTGTGGGGCCTGGGCCAGGCTGGGGCGACCATGAGTAGATGTGGGTTGTAACTGATGTGGGTTGTAAACCAGAGCCACTTACAATTCCCTGTGCAGTCAGTACTCACATAGCCTCACAGCAGGTAGCCTGTGGCTGTGTCCAAGCAAGTAATGTTGGGAGATGCTTCAAAGTATTTCTCAATTCAGCCTCCTTTGCTGGGCTCAAATGGCCAGCAGTCACAAGCCATCCAGGTACAGGTAGACACAGGACAGTCTCCAATAGGAGGACTACAGGCTTTGCTCTAGCCCTGTCAGTGTCCACTGGTGGCTGAAAAGGGCTTCATTGTGTGTATCTAGCTCCTAGAGGGGACACGGAGTCAGCATCTGTGACAGAGGCTGCTGTCCTCACTGGCACCATCACTGGCCATTCCCAATCCACAGCCCAAAGACATCCTCTCCGAGGATGGTAAGAATCTGTTTTGTTCTCAGTGTTGGTGTGTCACTGCTGGCCCTACTACATGTGTCCGGGAGCCACTCAAAGTCCGTGTAAAGTCAGACTTACCACATCTACGGGAAGGATACAAATGTCAGAATAAAATGCAGAGAACAAAAGTAAAAAAAAAAATGCTGTTGTGACCAAGAGCCCTGGATCAGTGCTGGCTCCCAGGCTCCCCTGAAGAACCCAAGAGTCTCCCAGCTTAAGAAGAAAAGTGTGGCTTCCAAAGAGGGCAGAAGGACCATGGTCCATAGTTAGGTGCTACTCATACTGCCTGGACTGTGAGTAGTGTCCCTGCCTCACCTGATCTCACAGCCCACTGTTCTAGACTCTGGTGGCCTCAGATGTAGCCACAGCCATACCAGCACCTTGCTAGACCAGGGCCTCATCCAGCTGAGGATAAAAGAAATAGGGGGCAAAGACCACCCTGGGCACAGGAGGGTGGCCTTGTCATCCCATGGTATGCCTGAAGCACTTTTGGGTACCCCAGGTGTCAGGTGTGGCACTTAGCTGTGACCACATGGTATCTCTACTAGGTGAAAACGTAAGTTAGGAGAGGGTGAAAGCCATTTCAGGTAGAGATGGGTACTTGGAGAAGCGTGTGGGTGGAGGAGGCTCATGGGTCATGGATTGCAGGCTGAAGAATCCCATGAGAGCATTGCAAGGCTGAGGCCTGGAGAAAGGGTATACACAGCTCAGCAAGGCGCAGGAGAGGCAAGCAGGTATAAGAGGGGCAGTTCAACTAAGCAGGGAACTTTTCATGGGGCGTTACAACACTGGGACTCCTTCCTGCAGAGTGGGCCAGGCCAGAAGATGCTTAGCTAAGGGGTCACCAGTACCCCCTTAGTGTGGGAGGTTCCTCCTGACAGCCACACACTCATTGACCCCGAAGCGCCAGCCTGCCCAGCATATGGCTCTGGGAAGAGGGCTGGGAAAGTGGAGAGGGGTGAGTCTGCCCGGGTTAATTTGGCATGACGCCCCAACGGGTCATGTCTAAATTCTCTTGCTAAATTCAAATTCTACCCCCACAGAAGCCAGGATACTTGTTTGTCTTTGCTTCCTTTTGACATAAGCGATGCCATAACCAAGGGTGTGACCTGGGTCCTGGATCCCCTTTAAGTTTCTCTCTGGAGGGCACAAGCCTAGGACACAGAGTGTGGCTTTTAGAGTTCTTGGAAAAGAGAAAAATCTTAGATGGGACATTCCTGTCTGTCACAGTGGTGCTGTGTGCGACAAGCTGATTCGTGCTATGGGGTTCAGACAATGCGGGGTCAGAGGCCACGTCTGTGACTTCAAAGACACAAAGGGATGTTTTGCATGGTATCTGCCTCCCCTCCACCCTGGTACAGGTCCTATATAAGCAAAGGCATCCCCATAGACTGCACCCTGTCCCACAGTCAGAGCATCAGATGGCCCGGAAGACCTTGTGTGATGGAAGCCTGCCATGTGCTGGCCCCTGGGGGGCTCGGGGCACAAAAGAAAAACTCCCCAAGTTAAATAAAGCAACAATTACTGATACAACAGCTGTACAAGGGAAGCTGAAGGCTAAGCTCCCTGTGTTGATGTTACAACCCAGATGGGGGACTTGTCTCCCCCGTACCCCTGATGCCCAGTCTTGCCCCTCATTTGCCCACAGCTCACCATATTCAGCCCGGAGGTGGTCAGGGATTCGAGGTTCATAACCTTCTTTCTCTGGGACTTCCACAAAGTCCTGGTCCTCATCCTCGCTGTCCTCCAGGGCTTCTGTCTGCAGACACATCCCAAGCACAAATGAGGTCATCAGCTCTAGACAACAGCAGTTGGCCGTGGACTGTGTGCAGGCGCTGCTTCCCATAGGGTTGTCTCTCTAGTTTAGGACTTCACCATCAGATGATGGTGGTCTTTAATTACAATATCTCTAAGGCTGTTCTTATTCTTAAATCACAGTGCCTTTTCTTAGCTCCTACCTGGAGCCATTCCCTAATCACCACCAACTCTCTTGTGCCTGTTGCAGTGTGCACCGCCGAGCACTTGCACAGCTGCCCCATCCCCAGTAAGCAGGCAGCGGAGCCTCAGTTAATGCTGTGCCAGCCCACCTACAGCTCTGCCATGCCCAAGTAAGCCACCAGGGACACAGGTCATAGCACTAGCTATGGCCCAGACTCCCTGCTCCTCCAATCTCACCGCAGAAACATCCTCTGATGATGTTCTTCCTGCCCTACCTCCCAGTGACCTCATATTCTTCCAGAGCCTTCCACACCCAGGATAGAAACCCAACCTTCCTCCATTGCCCACCTGTCACACTAGGGGACCAGGCTCAGCTAACCAGGACAAGGAGGTCCATGCCCCTAGGGATATAATACCCCTCAGAATGTGGTGGCCCCTTGAGCTGTGATGCCCCTGGAATGTGCCCCAAGTTTCAAAGCCCTTGCAGCTTCCAAATCTCCAGAGCAATTTACTGGACATGGTGGTGCCCACCTTTAATCTCAGCGCTTATCTGTGTATGAAATGAAGGGGAATGTACAAGGGCTGAAATAAAGAGAAGACTCAATTGCCCTAAGAATCCATAGAGCCCTAACTGACCATCAGGAGCTCTGCATTGAGTATCCATCAATGTCTGAGAGTGGACTGGGCTGTTGGGAGGCAGGGGGATCTCTGTGAGTTAGAGGCCAACCTGGTGTATGTAGAAAATTCCTGGACAATAGAGAGACCCTGTGTCAAAATACAAAACAAAACAAAAACCAAACCAATCAACCAACCAAACAAAAGCTCCAGGGCAGAGTTGAGGCAAGTGAATGCCAACTAGTGGGACCCTTATAGGGTTTTAAGAAAAACTTTGAAAAACTTTTTAGAAACCATTTCCAACAGAAACTTTGAATTCAGAGATGTTTCCCATGGTCCTGTCTATCTCCTGAAGGGAGGAAGGACATCTAAAGAGTAGCTTCTACTCTTAGGTCAGGAGCCACATGCACTGGAAGCCAAGCTGTGCAAATGACAGCCACCACGGAGGCATCTACAGCAGCACCTGCCTAAGGCATAGCTCAGCACGTTGCCCGCCCAGGTAGAGCCAAGCTCCACCTTGGGGCTGCTGGAGCCATCAGCAGCCACATCTGGCCGTGCCTGTTGGCCCCATGCCCCAGTCTGGGCGACTGCTGCCCGAGAGAGCATAATCAGATGCAAATGCACTTTGTTTTGGTGCAGCCCACAGTCGTGCATCTGGGAAGCACGGGAGACATTAATCATCGGAAACTGTAATTTTTGTTATCAGTCTAACACTGATCAAAAGGGAAGCCTGTCTCCACCGCTGACCTGTGAAACGTCCCAATTATACTCTTTGGAAATGACAGGGGCACTTAACTCCCGCGCTGAGCAAATGACGACGATCAATCACGTTTGAATAACAATGAGCCACGGACCTGAAAATTATTTTTGTATAGAATCTACCCAGGAATTTATGAAAGGTGGAAAGCAGCCCAAGGTTTTAGGGCATTACGGGCTCAGCTAGTGCAGTGCGTATCAAACACTAAACAGAATTTATGTGTTTTAATTTTCTAAAAGGTAGATGTGGGCTGGGTGCTACAATGCATAACATATAGTGCCAGGTTTTAAATATGGGGGTCATTTTCATAAAATATTATGCTTATTGCTCACACCCTTGAATTTTGCTGGGGACTTTTTATCAAAATTGCATTCCCTAAAAATATTCAACTGCTTAGGTAACTATTAGAATTTTATCTTCTTCCTCCCCAACTAAATCGTTTATTTTTAAGATTAAATTTGAAGCACTGGCTTCTTTCTTGTTCTTAAATTAGTACTGATAAGGCCTCTGGCTGTCTGCTCTTCCACTGTATGCATTTGCCTTGAAAAGACCCAGGCTTTCTCTGGGGTCACAGAGAGATGCCAGTCATTTCTATACTTGACTCTGCAACTATTCGAAGATGGGGTCCTCACGCTGCAACAACTGGAATCTAGAGATGCCACCACTAATACGTAAGTGAGACTAACATGAAGTCTGAATCTACATTTGGTAAATACCAATAATGCAAATCCTTGGTGCCAAAGTTACCAAGGACAGCAGACAGATGGGCCACACCTGAGGGACGGGAAATTACTCTGATGTGGAAAACCTCAGAGCCCTAGCCGTTGGGACACTCCTGTGACCTGCTCAGGAGTCTGGCCACAAGGGACAGTACCCTGGAAAGGTAACACAGCCCAGAGGGGAGAAGGCCTTCATGGGATAGTCTGGAACCTCAGGTGACCAGCCTCCACTCACTATTTTAGAATCTCAAGAGGTCATGACCACTGTGGTAGTAACCTGCCTCTAAGGTCACATGGGAGGTCAGACAGAAGGCAGTATCCAGAGAGGTCTGGAGAAAACAGCTGACCGCCAAGGGTCCTGGGAAAGAGCTCACATCTGGTTAAAAAAAAAAAAAAAAAAAAAGGCGTCAGGACTGGTAATATCTTCAAAATGAGGCCAGACTTTTGAAATGCTCTCAAGAACAATTTACTCTTATCCCAAGTGAGGGCCAAGTTTTCTAGTTTGGGAAAACAATATAACACAAACTGCATGAAGCCAGGGGAAAGACCAATCCTTAATGAGATCTGCACATGGGAGCCACACATCAGCACAGGGGATTTTCTGACAGGTGAAACCCTTGGGTGCCTTTGAGGATAGGGTGGTGGTCAGAAACCCTTCCAGCCAATCAGATCCTTCTCCCAAGCTGCACCCCCTGGTGGGAGCTACAGATCCCTACAGAGGGCCAATTCAGCCACCCACAGGATAGACACAAGCTTTTACCCACTACTGTTGCCATGGTGGGGGCACTGCTGGTTTTATACAAATTGATTCTCACCCACGGTTAAAAGGATTTAGAAAAATGAGTCGTCATGATCATAATTAAACAAGCAATAAAATGGCTAAAATATACAACGCAATCAGTTTACAGAAGTAGGGTGGTGAGTGCTAATTATTTGCGAAGGGATGGGAAGAGCATCTCAACATCCAGAAAGCCATGGCCGCCAAGCCCACAGCCTAGAGATACAGCTGAGACCATTAAATAAATTTTGTACGATCTAATTAACTTGGTGCGCAATCTCAATTACTTTTCACCCAAGAAATCACTTTTGTTCAGTTTTATGTGTGTCTATTTCCCTTTTAAAAAAAAATGATGTAAGGCCTCGTCAGACAAGTGAGTTCCAAACTGCATTTGTCTTTCAGCGGCTTGATGGCTATGCATTTAAAAACCCATTCTATCTTATAAACTAAAAATTAAACGTGCTCAGCTGTGATGGCCGTCATTGCATCTGCTATTTATATGCTAATGCCCTCCCTGGAAGGCCGTGCAAATTGCCCGGCCAGGCCAATATCTCATGTGCATCTCGGCTGCCAGGGACGCACCTTCAGAGGACAGAGGGTGTAGTGGTGCTCACCACGTGATAACACAGAACAGGCACCTGGTGGTCACTGAGTCAAACCTGCCCAGATGCAGGCAGGGCACTCGAACACATGCTCAAGTCCAAACATTACGCTGGAGCAAAACTTCATTTTCTGGAATGACCGTTTCTATAGAGGCCACATCCACAAGGGATCTCACAATAGCACTGCAGGACACACAGGGATGGGCATTTCTCCTCCTCCTCTCCCCTGATCTGAAACAGTGTGGAACAGTCCACAGAAACCTGCCCTTGAGAATCCAGTATACGCAACAGCTCCAGTACCAGGGAGCTTCCTGGAACGGGGGCTCAAGAGCTGAGTCTAGCCTGCTACAAAGCACGAGGCAAAGAGCCTTGGTGTGCCTAGAATGTGCCTGGAAGTCCATTTCTAGAGCAAGGCTAAGACTAATAATCTCTGCTGGATCCAAACAAGCAGCTAGTCAATCAAACTGAGGCCTGGGAGCCTAGGTGGACACAGGCCAGGTGCTCTGGGTTTACAGTGCTCCTAATGGGTATTCTCAAACCAGCTTCTCTGGGCACCCACATACACATGCTCCCAATGACAAGGTTGTGTGAGTGGTGCAGAGGCAGGGAGAGTTATCATGAATGAGGTTATGCGAACTCCACACATTAACATCCAATGAAGTGTGAAATCACTAATCATTCTTCCCAGGAGTGTGCAGAGAAAGCCAACCACACAGGGGAGGAGTGCGTCCTCACAGCTAACACTTGCCAGGATTGGAAGAGGGCCCTCCTCGTGCCTTGGCTGCCATCTCAGGTGAAAGCAGGTGGCCAGCCTCTGGGAACATGAGGCCAAGCTATGCTGTGTGGCCTGTCCCAAAGGTGCGGATGCCATAGTCATCAGACAGCCTTTCCACTCTGCATCTGGGTCTTTAGGAGGGGCCAAGATCAAACAAGTTCCTCCAGACTGCTTTCTCATCTGTGAAATGGAGGAAATACTCCTGGAGCTAAAGAAACAACATATGAGAAGGTACTGAGAGCTAGTTCATTCTGGAAAGACAAATGATTGGGCTGGACACTAGAGCCAAGACCAGATCCATGAAGTAGGGCGTGGGAGAGTATAGGCTGGTGAACAGGCTGCGGAGCCGTTTTCTCCCACCCCTGTGAGCATAAGAACTTATGCTCACAGCCCTCCCCACTCCCTGCTGCTGGGCGCGTGCCTGGCCTTCAGGGTGACGGAGGGAACACAGCATCGAGAAGGCTGTTTACGGGCCCTGCTGCTGCACAAGGTCCCGCAAAGGCTGATTTAGTTTCCCTGCTTTCCCCGGGTGTGCCTGACGGTTCAACATTTCATTCCCCGGGTTTTCTGCCTCTGTCCTTTTCACCTACAAGAAGCAAATCCTGCACAGCCTAGGGGGCTTTCTTAACACTCGGCGGGAGAGGAGCTGGGCTTGGGTGTGCTCCCGACATAGCACCCATGGGCCTGGTAAGGAGGCTGGCTGATCTGAAAGGCAAGCTGCCCAGCACCCAACACAGAAAACAAGCAAGGCTGCACAGCATGAACCAAACAGATTTGATTTCCATTGCTGTGAGAGGGCGAAGATGAGTCCGTGGTTCCATGAGGGTGGCTGCTGCCACACGGCCCAGAAGACACATTTATAACCACAGGAACAGGTAGACCAACAGTCCAGGAAGGAAAGAGCAGCTGCTGATAAGTCAGACGTACTGATGTCTGCAATCACCGCTCTGACCACCAGCTGGTGGGAATTCGTATTTTGTTAATTACATAACACAAACTAACCATGATCAGAGCTCCATAATGAAAAGGCAGGCAATTTAAAAGTTTTCAAAGGATTTTTATCAGTTTAAATAATGAGGCCGCCATGGGTTATTACAGCTCTTCTGTAACAGAGCAGGTGGAAACTGACTCCACCAAATGGCCCTCCACATTGATCGGGTCAAGATTTATCCCCAGTCTGCCACCAAACTGAGCTCAAGAGCACATACTCTGTAAAGCAAATGCTTAGACATGTTTAAACTGGTTTAAGTATTTTTGAAGATAGACCATCTATGTCAAAAGGAAAGCAATACTGTGCAGAAACCAATGGCAACATTCAAATGGGAACTGGGGCTGGGCTCCACAGATGCCTGGGAGGAAAGGGGACTACCCCGCACAGCCTGCATCAACCCAGCCTTCCAAAGACAGCCTGGACCTGTCCAAATCTGGGCTGCTGTTTATGACCAGTAGCACTGTATTTGTTTCAATCTCACACATTTGTTAGAAGTTCTTAAATGTTTAAATCATGCATTATTGAATTAGTGTTCCCTGCTCAGCCTGTTCTACATGAGGAGTTAACGATGCCAATCCCGTGCTAAATGGGGAAACACTAGGAAATGATTTAAACCCTCCGTAAATTTTATTTGGAAATTAGTGAACACCTCATCATGATTTCTAATTAAAACAGCTCTAATTAACATAGACATTCATTAGCCCTCTCTCCCTGCCCCTCCCCCACAAGACACTGTGGTGCAGCAGCCTTGCAAGGAGCTGCCCACCAGCTGCAGGAAGGGCGGGCGATGTGTAGATAGGCAGTTGCTGTATCTATTCTGGGAAGCAGTGCTCACCTGAGCCTGGGCGCTGCCACTCACAGTCCGGGAGCCGCCAATCACTTCATCTACAAGCAGCGCCTCACTCGCTCTCCAGCTGCGGCAAGCGAAATCTCCAAGGATTTCAGAGCAGTGCCTTTCGTTAAAATCAGTTTGCAGAGACAGGTCTAGGAAGTGTCCATTAACTGAGAGCAGAACACAGCACTACCTTCCCTCTGAAGATAGGGCACCCTCAGTCCACGGGCTGCCACCTCACTGGGCCCAGGCAGCCCGACGAACCCACAGACGGTCTAGGTTAGTGTGCTGACCTGTGTGACCAGAGGAGTCAGAGGACCCTCACAAAACATCATGAAGGGCCTGTCTTCACAACAGAGCCTATAGGTGAAAGTATAGGCTTCAGCTGTGACGGTCACCGTCTGCCTGCTGAGATGCACAAGGATACATGTACTAATCTGGGTAAGATCAGGTTAGGAGTCACTGGGTACAAGGGATAGTGGAAACAGTACAGGCCCTGGGCGTCACATCAACCCAAGACTGGCCATCATGTACCACAGGAAGACCGTCCTTGCAATGTTAAAGTGCTGGATCTCAGACTCCTGGGGCCCACGTCCCCTTACACCAAAGGCAGATCTACAACAGGAAGCTAGGACAGCAGATGGTTTAGGACAGCTAGCGGGAGTCAGGGCAAGGCACTCAGTCTTTCTTGGTGTAGTACCAGGGATTGAGCCTAGAGCCCCAAACATGCTAGGCAGCATGCTACCACTGAGTTAAATCCCCAGGTCTTTTTCTATTTTGAAACAAGGGCTCACTAAGTTGCCTAGGCAGCCCTATAAATCACTCTGTAGCCCAAGCTGGTCTTAAAGTTATGATCCTCCTGCCTCAGCCTTTCAAGTAATTTGGACCACACAGTTTCACCACCAGGCCCAGCTTCCACTGAGTTGTGTTGAGGGCATGGCCATTACTCTTCAGGTAACAGAGACATGGGTACAAGCCACATAGGAAGAATGGTGCTTCCTGCCTGGGCTCTGCGGATGGAAGTTGCAGCACCCACTGCTGGCTGAACTAAATATAGCGCTCTGACCCAGGAGGCTGCATGTCTTCACTACCCACAAAGGTATCAAGAGTGTCCTGTGGATGAAGAAAGTATGGAATATATACATATTAGAGTACTACTCAGCAGTAAAAAACAATGACTTCTTGAATTTTGCATGCAAATGGACAGAAATAGAAAACACTATCCTGAGTGAGGTAAGCCAGACCCAAAAAGAGGAACATAGGATGTACTCACTCATATTTGGTTTCTAGCCATAAATAAAGGACATTGAGCCTATAATTCGTGATCCTAGAGAAGCTAAATAAGAAGATGAACCCAAAGAAAAACATATAGGCATCCTCCTGAATATTAACCTTCATCAGGCGATGAAAGGAGATAGAGACAGAGTCCCACACTGGAGCACCGGACTACAACCCCAAGGTTCAAATCAGGAGCAGAAGGAGAGAGAGCATGAGCAAGGAACTCAGGACCGCGAGGGGTGCACCCACACACTGAGACAATGGGGATGTTCTATCGGGAACTCACCAAGGCCAGCTGGCCTGGGTCTGAGAAAGCCTGGGATAAAACCGGACTCGCTGAACATAGCAGACAATGAGGACTACTGAGACCTCAAGAACAATGGCAATGGGTTTTGATCCTACTGCACGTACTGGCTTTGTGGGAGCCTAGGCTGTTTGGATGTTCACCTTACTAGACCTGGAAGGAGGTGGGAGGTCCTTGGACTCCCCACAGGGCAGGGAACTGGGGTCTGCTCTTCGGGCTGACGAGAGAGGGGGAGTTGATTGGGGGAGAGGAGGGATATGGGAGGCGGTGGCGGGGAAGAGACAGAAATCTTAAATAAATAATAAAAAGAGTGTCCTGTAGGCCAGAGGAAGACTGCCCAGGTCTCCTCCAGCAGTCGGTCACTCAGCACTCTGGAAATATGGAGCCAAGAGACATGGCTAAGACAACAGTGCCCAACAACACCTAGTTCTGTCAACCCGACAAAGCTTCAGGCCAAGGAGAACAGCCACACTGCTAAGACCCTCAGGGCTTAGAGTCCTGCCAGCCCCAGCACTGCTGCTGGTCCCAGTAAGGTAGTGCAAGCTAGTAATACTTAGGCCCTTGAAAACCCCTTCTGTGCCACCCAAGAGCATTCAAAGTTCTATGGCCAGTCCCTGGAACACCAGCTACCCAAGGATGTCCCTGCACTGCCAAGGCCCATCAGCAAGGTGACTGTCCACATAGTGTAGTAATTGGCTTGACTGAGATCTTCAAGGAGGGACTGGGGTACACAGCAGAACAGTGAGGTGGCCTTCCACTTTGCAGTCTTGGCCAAGCCTGGAGCCTGAGACTTTGGACACTGAGTGTAGAGATGAACGCCTCCTGACTGCTACAGTGAGGGCTGGAGAAACGCTCTCTGCTGTAGACATACATTGCTCAAGATTCATAAATCTGACTTGTTAAGTGACACAACCAAATGCAACTCTCACGAGATGGTAACCCACAAACCAAAGCTGCATGATCGCAACGGCTGGCCGGCTGAAGGAGAAGCAAGGTCGCCCTCTGCTGGCCCACATCACACATACCTTCTGCAAAGCTGGGACCAGCCGGCAGCTTCCAAAACAGAATTTACAAGTCAGACTGACCAGGTTAGCTAACCTCTAAGGCAGTGGTTCTCAACCTTCCTAATGCTGCGACCCTTCAATACACTTCCTCATATTGTGCTGACCCCCAACCATAAAATTATTTTGTTACTACTTCATAGCTATAATTTTGCTGCTGTTATGAATCGTAATGTAAACATCTGATATGCAGGATATCTGACCCTGTGAAAGGGTTGTGACCCACAGGTTGAGAACCACTGCTCTAAGGCTATGTTCAGAGACCAGATTAAGGGTCAAGGTTTCAAACAATTCCATGGGGATGGGGCAGCTCTAACGTCTATTTTCTCTGTTTGGAAACCAGTTGGGAAGAGTCAGTGAGATGTTCCAGCCAGGGAAAGGCACTTGCCAAGGACCTGGCTCTTGTCTGTGGACCTACATGCTACAAGGAGAGACCTGACTGCCACAGATAAACGTAAACCGTTTTCATTGGTGATGACCGTCCTCTGGGAGCTGGGAGAACAAGTGACAGAGAGAGTTTGGACTGTGACAGTTTTCTGTCTTCCAACCAAAATCTCAGGACCCATCTACCCAAGTGCAGCAGCTGTCTCCCCACTCTGTGGTGACTTGTGAAGAACCCCAGGTCCATGCAGCCCTCAGGCCCAGGATCTCCATTCCCACTCCAAGGGCAGCACCTCTTCCAGGCACAGCAACACTGCCAGTGTGCCTGGCATGGATGGCCTCTGTGGCTCCTAAGCCACTACAGGACTGAATCCTTACCCACTACCAGGCACCCTGAACACACGACCCACACCTCTCTCTGGCCCTGTCTGGGACTCCCATCTCTCTGGTCCCATCCAGAGAAACCATGTACCCCTGTTCTATTTCTTTTTTTTTTTTTTTTTTTTTTGATTTTTCGAGACAGGGTTTCTCCATAGATTTTGGGTTCCTGTCCTGGAACTAGCTCTTGTAGACCAGGCTGGCCTCGAACTCACAGAGATCCTCCTGCCTCTGCCTCCCGAGTGCTGGGATTAAAGGCGTGCACCACCACCGCCCAGCTCCCCTGCTCTATTTCAACACCAGATCCTCACTCAGGGAGATACAGCACCTTGTCAGCCCCCCGAATCTCAAAAATACCCTGTTTTTGCCCACAAACAACCTAGCCTATCCAAGTTTGAGGCCACATGCAATCCAACAAACAGGTGGCCTTCAGGTCCCCATCCCAAAGGGCACAGTAGCCATGGTCACCTGACTACACCAGAGCATTCTGAGGGTTTCATTCTGTCTGCCTGCCCAGAGACAGGATTCGCTATTAGATAGCAACTCCACAGAAGGCCCCACTTAACAAACACTGAGCCAGGGCATGGCCTAGTTCTTCGGGCTCTCAGGAGGAGCCCTTGAAGCATGGATTTTCAGTACTTTGTAAGTATCGTTGGCTATAACACAGGGTGAACAGACCCTAACAACAGGAATGCAGCCACCATGAACTTACTCCACAGAGACTTATCTGGGACTCCCACCATAAGAACTCAGTAAGGAAAAGCCCAGAATCTTCTGAAGCTGGTGATGCCTGCCCGCTCAAATGGCTGAGTGCAGACTCCTGGGACCTCTCAGCCTCAGCTGCGTGAACTCACCCTACTCCTCGGCTCCGTGAACTCACCCCACTCCTCGGCTCTCTCTCAGGCTTGATGCTCAGTTCCTCACACTTCTTCAGAGCAAGCTCCAATTTCATTTTCAGGTCTATGGCCTGCTTTAAGTGTTCGCTGTAGATCCCTGCACGGGTAAACCGCTGTAAAACAAAGCATGACTCGCAAAGTTCCCAGCCCATCCCCAGAGAGCCTAGTCTGGCCAGGAGACCCATGGCCTAGCCCCTTCTTCTAGAAAAGGACAAAGTTCTAGGGAGAGGGGAAATGCTCATTCCCCACCCAGGTGAGTGTTCCCGCCTTCCACATCCTTGCTTTGCCTGGTCTTGGAACCCAAGTTCACTGCAGAAGACCAGGTACTGAGCCTCACCTGGACCCAGGAGCACACAGTTGGCAGAAACTTGTTCTGGATGAGTTTGAGCGAATCTCTAGCAGCATGGAGAACAGCAAGGTTGTCTTCATTCTCTTGCACCTTCAGACCATCTAAAACAAGGCAAAGCAAGTCACAGAGGGATGCTAAGGCCAGTCATGTAGCAGAAGCTATGAAACCCACTGGAAATGTGACTCCAAGCATGTCCCAGACACTGGTCAACTCTGAGAGAGAAACATACCGTGTGGAAAAACTCTGGGACAGTATCAACCATTCTGGCTCTGCACTGAGGCTGCCCTTCACACAGCTCCACTGCTCCAGCCCTGGCTTCCCATCCAGAGGGCTAGACTGCTCAGTCACCTTCTCTTTCCTCTTCTCTCAGGACTGCCTCCACCTCTTGGTCCCAGGGTCTCAGTGACCCCTGCCATTCTGCCTTTTCTTGACAGGGTCTTCATTTCCTTCACAACGCCCGCTAGGCAGGCCTTCAGAAAGGACCTCACTAGCACTTGTATGCTTCCAAGGCAAGGTGCAGCACATCAGCGATATCAACTTGGAGCTGTGGATCCTGAAGAGCACCAGTCCCTCCCAACAATATCCCACAAGGTGAACAGGTGGCACCTGTGGTCCAACCAAGATCAAGAGATGGACAAGTAAGCCCTCTGTGCCCCCATGGCTGGAATGCTAGGGCCAGGTACAACTCTGCCACATCCCTTACCATTGTAAACACAGCAAGAAATCATACTTTAATCACATTTTCCTCCTAGGAAGGTGCCCCTGGTGGACCTTCAGGTAGATGCCCATACATCTGCCATGGAGTCTGTATCCCTGCTCATAACCTTATTAGTATAGGGCTATAATGACTGAGAATTCCATGGTGGCAGAAACTCAGAGAAGAGTTACACAGGAAAGACTAACCAAATGGAGGTCCCTCTATCCCTCATAGCCCAACCCAAGGAACTGCAGTTCTACCTTGAGACAACCCAGTGCCAGTGAGGGAGCTGCAAACCTTGCTAGGCCAGGGCAGCAGTGCATGGAGGCACTGCACAGCCCCAGCAGTCAGTTACCTGAGGGGAGTTCCACATCCAGAGTGTACTTGTGCGATCCTAGCCCATGGCTCCTCAGGAACTCCTCCGGGTCACAGTGCTCATCCTCATCCCTGGAGGGGTCTTGTGTGGCTGTTAGGGTCAGTGCCTTCAGACCAACAGCAGATCCTACATGGTATGCAGAGTCAACCAGGTCCTTGCTACAGCATGGCTGCTCTTCATTCTGAGATAAAGGGAGACCAGACTCACGAGAAGTTGCCAGGTCTGGGCTCAAGACACAAGGAACATGGCCCTCTGTTATGCCAGATGCCTCAGCAAAGAATTTATCCTCTGGGTATGGGCCAAAGTCCAAGGGCACGAGCAGTTTAAAGCAGTTCTCCACTTCTGTCAGGCTGTATCCAATTTCATCAGACATTTCTGCAGACATGGAAACACTTGCTTACTCTGTCATCTCGAGCCAGAGAGCAACAGATGCCTATAACTGCTCCCCAGGGCACCAAAGTGAAGATCACAGTGCCACCAAGGAAAGCCAATGCGCTGGTACAGAAATCAGAACACTTCCAACCATTTATTAAACTATTAGTGCAAACAGCTCAGTCTCTGGAGCACACCTCTGATCACGGTTGTGTGGCAGTTCACAGGAGCCTATGTGACCACTCCCACGGGCCAGCCTTCCACTCAGAATGGTGGTCCCAGAGAGGTCATCACCACTACACACTTTACCGGGTGCCCCCTCTTGGAGACCTCTAGGCCATTCACGGCACAGCTGTCTCCCCATAGCCTTCCCCAAGCCCTGGGTTTTCACAGGACAGGTGTATGTGAGAGGTCTTAGAAAGAACCTAAGACCTGCTCTCGAGAACAGGCTGACTCCCAGGAAGGATGAGGATCTGGGGAACGGAACTTGCAAGAACAGATGCTGGACATGAGAAGAAATAGCAAGAAGGCCTCTACAGAGTGTGGACTCCTTCCTGAAGTCACAGCTACGTCCAGCTCCTCTGTTCAGAGAGTCTTACGCTAAATAGTTACAGGAAGACCAAATCACCAGGAGACACATGCACTACAGGCAGCCTGTGACGGTTCAACACCATCCTAAACCATTTTGTCTTGCAAACCTGCCTGCATGGTCTCAGGCTAGATTAAAGAACAACTAGGGAACAAGCACAAGGGACCACAGGGGGCAGTTTCAAGGGCTTAGCCTAGGAACTTACCTTCCATTTCTCTCTTAGCCCGTTCAGCACTTTCTTTGTGGATTTTATCCAAGTGCTTCTGTTTCTCCTCTTCTCGCTTCCTTTCTGCCAAAGACCTAGCATTGACATCCCGAAAATCCACCTGAGAAATCGAAAAGGAAGTTTAGGATTACCTACAACAAACACAAACACAAAGTACAAAAAGACATAGTGCCATCAACACAAGGCCACAACTTGATGGTTCCTAATCTACAACATTTCAAACAAGGCTGCCTCATCCTGCTACATCTTCCACATCCAATGCCAAGTTCAACACTGTTGGGAAGCAGAATGCTCCTCTAACGGCAGGCCAGGGGTTATCAGCTAGGCCCAGGACATACACACCACCCAGTAGTGAACTCCAATGATGTGGGATGTCCTTCTGTATATGTGTTGCTTTTATTGGTTGAAGAATAAAGCTGTTTTGGCCAATGGCTTAGCAAAGCAAAGTCAGGCAGGCAGGAAGTCCGAAGAGAGATTTATGGAGAGAGTAGGTGGAGTCAATGGACGCCTTACAGCTGCCAAAGGAGACAGATGCTGGAACCTTACCCAGTAAGCCGCAGCCTCGTGGCAATACACAGAATAATAGAAATGGGTTAATTTAGCTAGCTAGGAATACATCTAAGCTATTGTCCAAGCAGTGTTGTAATTAACATAGTTTCTGTGTGATTATTCGGGTCTGAGCAGTCGGGAAACATAAGAGCAGTCTATGCTTACACTCCAGAGAGTAGGTGACACCCATACAAGAACCATAACCATGCAGGAAGGTCCAGTCATTCGCTTGTGCTGCTGACGGGGCATGACAGAATCTGGGCAGTGACAGGAGGGTGGAAGGCAGAACAGAACCTGGTGTCTTACTAAGCCCAGCACCAGTCAGAGCTCATGGCAAGAACTAAGCATGGCTTACTGGCAAGAATAGGGTATGTCCCAGAAAGGGGAGCCCATCCTAAAGCAGAGGCATCTAGGAGTATGATTCTACAGGCTTAGCTCTACTCTCAGGCAGGTGCTAGGTGCAGTTTTCTTCCCCAAGGCTGTTCTGACCTTTAGGGAGCATCCTCCATTCTATTGCATGCTGATCCAGCTGTCTTGTCTACCCTGGGCTGGGCACTCTGCAAAACCCTCAATGCAAAGAGCTCTTTCCCTCATTGGTTGGCCAGTCTTGTCTATCACAGGAAAGCAGACTGTCCTGCCCAAGACTCACTTACCTTTTTGATGTGTTTTAGGAAGTGGTAGCCCAAGGCTAGCTTCTTATAGGCCTCCCCAAACTTCTCATTCCAACCTTCCACAGCCTGCATGGCTGCCTGCTTTAGCCTCTGAGCTGCCTCCCGTGGGGGTGGCAGGGGATGCTCATTATCTGTGCCCAGTGTGAGCTCCAGGAATTCCTGGAAGTCAGAAACAAGCAGCACCCGGAACTGATGAGACCTGGTGAAGAGCTCATCCACGATCTGGAAGGCAGAGAGGCGGATCTCAGCATGGTCCTGGGTCAGCTGTGTCTTCAGCAGGTGGTAGGCGTGGCTCAACTGCTCCTCGGAAGACCTAAGGGCACAAGTCAGCCTAACCAAAAGCTCACTCACGAAAGACAAATAAGCATCACTCTTTGTGTTACACTACAGTTACAAGTGGCAGGGACTGTGCTTAGCACTCAATCTTTATTCTTCCCTTCTAAAGCTGAAAAGACATACCAGGGTCTAAACACCAACTGTGGCCCACTCCTGTCCTGTTTCTGTACTGCCCATGAACCAAGAACTCTGTACATTTTCAAACAGCTAAAGCCATTGTTGATGTGGCCCAGTGGCAAAGCATATGGCTAGCACGTGTGAGGTCCTCAGCTGGACCTCCGGCATTGCAAAGATACACTGTGGTTGAAACACATAAAAGAATACTTTAAAAAAAAATATTTTATTTATTTATTTATTGTGTATACAATATTCTGTCTGTGTGTATGCCTGCAGGCCAGAAGAGGGCACCAGACCCCATTACAGATGGCTGTGAGCCACCATGTGGTTGCTGGGAATTGAACTCAGGACCTTTGGAAGAGCAGGCAATGCTCTTAACCTCTGAGCCATCTCTCCAGCCCCAAAAGAATACTTTTTGACATATGAACATTACATTAAGAATCAAACGTCAGAGGCTGCAGCGACGGCACAGTGGTTAAAAGCCCTACATGTTCTTCCAGAGGACCTGGATTTGATTTCTAGCAGTCACATGGAGGCTTACGACAATCTCTAACTCTAGTTCTAGGAGATCCTATACACTCTTCAGGCCTCCCTGAGTAGTAGGCATGAACATGGTGCACAAATCTACATGCAGGCAAAACACCCATACATATAAAATAAAATAATTAAAAAAAAATAAATGTCAACGAGTTTTGTTGAAACACGGCTACCTTGATGGTCCCCAGTTACAGACAGTTGTGAGCTGCTACGTGGGTGCTAGGAATCGAACCCGGGCCCTCTGAAAGAACAGTCAAGTGCTTTGGAACTTTTTAGAGACTCTCAGAAGAAGCCTTTTTCCATCAAAGTAGGAAGAATTGTGCTTGTAGCAGGGACTTGCATTCCGGTAATGCAGGACATGGTTGATGTGGGATGTGGGATATCCTTCTGTACACTGTGAATATGTATTCCTCCTATTGGCTAATGATGAAGAACCTGCTCTGGCCTATGGCAGGATGGAATATAGCTAAGCAGAAAATCCAAGCAGAGAGGGAGAGAGAAAGAAGTGGGGTCAAGAGGAATGCCAGGGAGTCGCTGATAGAGCAGGACACCAGCACACCTAAGATAATGACAAGGTCACATGGTGATATACAGACTATTAGAAACGGGTTAATTAACAAGTGAGAGGTAGCCAGTTATAGCCTAAACCACCAGTCAAACAATTATAACCAGTTGCCGGGACCAGTGAGCTGAAGAGAAACCAGTCCGGTGGGTGCAGGCGAGACAGAGAGAAGTCTCCAGTTACACACGATCCCTGAAGAGACAACACTGGCTGGTTCTAACTCTAGTTAAGAAACAGCCGGGCGGTGGTGGCGCAGCCTTTAATCCCAGCACTCGGGAGGCAGAGGCAGGCGGATCTCTGTGAGTTCGAGACCAGCCTGGTCTACAAGAGCTAGTTCCAGGACAGGCTCCAAAACTACAGAGAAAACTTGTCTTGAAAAACAAAAACAAAAAAAAATAAAATAAAAAAGAATGAGAAACAGAAAAGCTGGAGCCTCACCTGCACCTGGAATCCCAGCGAGTATGCTGTGTGATGGATGGACTGGGGAACATCTGAATCCTTTGAGTCTCTTGAGGAGTCTACATACAAGTCAAAGGCAGGTATTTTTCTACCCCCAGAGGCTGCTTCTTGTCTCTCCTAAGATACATCCTCTATTACCTTGGTTGCCCAGCTACAAAGTATCCTCAAGAACTGAAACTATGTTTGATTTTGTCAAAATTACTTAACAAGTGGATGTGCTTGCTGGGTATGTCTGGAGATCTAGAGTTAGGTCTCTAGAACCCACGTAAAAGTGGACAGAGAGAACCAACTCCACCAAGTCATCCTCTGACCTCTTCATGAGTGCAGTCATACCTGCATGCACCTGTTTGAATGCACATGTGCACTAATGTGTGCACACATGCACACATAGAAAAGTAATACATTTCAAACATGCAGACAAAGAAATATATTAATCATGAGAACCTAAAGAAAAAGAGACCAATATTTTACTGTAACATCTTCTGGTTTTAATATAGGCTGGCTGGGTGAGAGGTTTGGTCAGAAGATGGAAGGGTCTATACTTGGTCCTCACTATTTGTACTCCTGACAAAAAGTAGAGGATCTAGGAAGAAAAAGAGGAAGTATACCAGTAGATTATTTACTCAAACTCTCGCCGCTGTGCATTCTGAGTGAACACCTCCCACATCAGGAACCCACTAACTGGGATCATACAACCCTAGCAGGGACCCACAGGTGTAGGCTGGTGACTGAAAGCCTCCTTGTAGGGAAGAAAAGTTAAGAAACCTGTTAACTACGATAAAACCAGAGAAGTTTCTGTGTCTAAGCGACTTCTCTATTGCTGTGATAAGACACCATGACAAAGGTCACTTAAAAAAGAAAGGGTTTAATTTGGACTTAGAGTTTCAGAGGGCTAGGGTCCACAATGATGGAGCAATAGCTGAAGGCTCACACCTTAAACCACAGGCAGGAGGCATAGAGAGCTTGGAGATAGCAGGAGACTTTTGGAGCCTCAAAGCCTGTCCCAGTGACATACCTCCTCTAACAGTAGAAACTACTAAGATGCCTCAGGAAATTATTAATGTGGCGGGAAATGTTAAATATGGGGTTTGTTCTCTGAATATCCTGATTATTGGGTTTGTTTGTTTGTTTTTTGGTCAACTTAACACAAGCTAGAGTTATCTGGAAAAAAAAACCACAACGTCTCCATTAGACTTCCTGAAGGCAAGTATGTGGGGGCATTTTCTTGATTAATATTGATATAGGAGGGCCTAGCCCACTGGGGGTGACCCACTCCTGGGCAGGTAGTCCTAAACTGTAAAGAAAGCAGGCTGAGCAAGCCAGTAAGCAGCACCCCTAAACGAATTCTGCTTCAGTTCCTTCCTCCTTTCTACTTCAAGTTCCTGCCCTGATTTCCCTCAGTGTGGAATGTGACCTGAGAGTTTTAAGACAAAATGAACCCTTTCCCCCTGCAAGTTGCTTCTTCTGATCATAATGTTTTTATGACAGCAATAGAAAAGTAACTAAACACAGCCTTAAGCAATAATCCAGGATTCCTTCCTAAATAAACCCATGCATAACCAGGGTTGATGGGAATGCTCAAAAGTCAAAGGAACTATTGTTTTCAGTCCCAACCTTTGCAATTGCCCAAAACATGGTCAAATAACAAGCATACCACTGAGGTCTTCACCAAAAAGTCATGAACCTTTCTACATCCATAGGTTACTTCTTCAGCTAAACTATAACTGTGGATATCCAGATTACCTGTATGCTACACCAGCCACAGAATGCTCAGACACGAGCTCATTAAAGATATAAATGCCAAACATGGAACATTTACACAATGGAATACTACACAGCAGAAAAAATAATGACAGCTTGAATTTTGCAGGAAAATGGATGGAGCTAGAAAACATTATTTTGAGTGAGGTAACTCAGACACAGAAAGACAATTATCACATGTACTCAAGTCATAAGTGGTTTGTAAACATAAAGCAAAGAAAACCAGCCATCAAACCACAATCCCAGAGAACTTAGACAACAATACGGGATGCTAAGAGAGACTGGAATCTGGTTTCTGGAATAAAGTTTGCTTCTGGTTTATTAGATTTTGGTGGTCTGTCTCCATCTTTGTGCGACCCCCCCCCCAACCAACAGACTATAACATGTAAGATGAAATAGACAGTTCCTCTCCAAGTTACTTTTGGTCATGGTGTTTATCCCAGCAACAGAAAGCAAATGAGTTCAAGGCCATTGGCTGTAGGAATCTTGTTACTCTTGTTTGGGCATTGATTTTTAAGTCTTTTGTTTTCTAATTCTTGTCATCTAAGATACAGCAATTTCAGACTAAGCTGGAGAATCTGAATTCTCCTCCCCAGTCACTAGATAACAGCTTTGTGGTTCCTCTTACATGCCCTGAGATATGGAAGTAGTTATGGAAGCTTAGATGTCATTTTTTTAACTTAAAAGATTATTGTTGTGTGTTTGACTCTTGAAGCATGCAGTGGGTGCGCATTCCACAACACATGTGTAGAGACGGCAGGACAACAACTCTGTGGAGCGGGTTCTCTCCTTCCACCTCCTCTTGGGAGGAAGGATTAAGTTCAGGCTGCCAGGCTTGCAGAGGACTCACCATTACCATCTTAACAGCCATCAGATTGCCATTCTTTAGCTTTCTTGCTTTCCCAAAGAATTCCTAAAACCATAGATATCAGGTGGAAAGTGAGACCCCAAAGATCTTCTACAAAGCTTACTAAACTAAAAACACACCCCCGGGGGATTTAAGATGCTAATGAGGCATTGTCTTAGTTACTCTTCTAATGTTATGATAAGACATCACAATCAGGGCAACTTACAGAAGAAAGAGCTTACTGGGGCTTACAGTTACAGAGGGTGAGTCCATGATCATCATGGTGGGAAGTATGGCGGCAGGCAGGCATAGTGCTGGGACAATAGCTGAGAGCTCCCATCTTGAGACAACATGAAACAACAGCAGAAACAAAGCTAAAACTGGGAATGGTGTGGGCTTTTAAAATCTCAAAGCCCACCCCAGGGACACGCCTCCTCCAACAAGGCCACACCTCCTAATCCTTCCAGAACCATTTCATGAACTGGAGACCAAGCATTCAAATATATGAGCCATTCTCATTCAAACCACCACAGACAAGGAATGCATGTAGAAATACAACAGACAGAGCAGGGAACGCTCACAATAAGATAACACAAGAGCTCTTTGTATTCCAGGGATATTTGAGATGCTCAACTCTCTCCCGTCTCTAGCCAGCTTCCTCCTTGGAAGAGTATTCATTCTTAACCAATTTTCCTGCTTTACTTGCTACTATCCACATGTCTCTGTTCAAGTCTTTGTTCTGAGACAGACAAACCTGGAACCCCTCCAGAGGTGTCCTCTAAAGCTCATTGTTAGCAGGACAGTCCCAGGTGCATGGCCCCCGCCTCTTCTACAGGAAACAGAAAGATGCTCACAGTCCTCTTTCCCTCTCCGACACCCTGTGTAAATCAGACACAACAGCTTTTCTGGGGTGTGCAGCAAAACCAGGCCTGGACTAGAAGCTTTATCGAAATGTAAATATTCTAGCACTTTCTAAATAATCACTTAAGTTTTCTCCTTTTGTGACCAAGGCAATGAAGGAAGTGTGCTTCCTCGCTAAATATGACTGCCTTCGGAAGCAGGGCAAGGTGTTTTCATCTAATACAGTTGGGAACAACAACCTTAAGAACAGGGAGTATGCCAGGCGGTGGTGGCACACGCCTTTAATCCCAGCACTTGGGAGGCCGAGGCAGGCAGATCTCTGTGAGTTCGAGGCCAGCCTGGTCTACAAGAGCTAGTGCCAGGACAGGCTCCAAAGCTACAGAGAAACCCTGTCTCGAAAAACTGAAAAAAAAAAAAAAAAAAAAGAATGTGAGGCCCTAACAAGTGCTCTAATTTGCNGGGGGAACAGGGAGAACTCTGACTGCACATGCCTAAGATCCCAACTGGAACACCTGGTAAGTGGAGGCAGAAGATCAGAAGTTCACAGCCAGCCTTAGCTACATTGTAAGAGGTCAACCTAGGCTACATAAGACTCTGTCTCAAATGAAAGGAAAAAGAAAGGGAGAGTAGAGGCAGGGGTAGCTCAGTGACACAGTTTGCCTAGCATGCTTGAGGCTCCTGAGTCCATCCCTCGAGCTATATTTTACTGCTATGATTGCTTTGTAACATACAGAAATGATCAGAGGCGTCAAGCTTAGACCCGTGCTACATTCTGGACTAACGCGCACTGGAGATTACAGCCCCCCAACTCTTTTTGTGGTTCTTCACAGTTTCTGACACAAGGTCTATGTAGCCAATCCTGGCCGAGAACTCATGACCCTCCTGCCTCCACCTCCCAACAGGCAAGTGCTTCCATGCCCCAGTGGTTAGAAAACCACTTTCTATGGTGAAGGCAGGAGGCGGCAGAGACATACAAGAAGACAGAAGGGTTCAGTGTGGGTGCTCACTGGACCAGTTATTATACACGTTTAACCTAAATACATACTTGCAAATTTTCTTCAGTTCCTTCATTTTCTGAGCATTCAGTTGGGTTTCTCCTGACGTTGTGAGCTCCTCTATCAACTGTGAAAGTTTGTGATCCATATCTAGAAACGAGGGACGCGGAGATGCACGGTTAACATCCAGTACTTCACAGTTTGGGTTTTAGCAACAAAGTTTACTGGGTCCCAACAAGTAGTGGGGACTATGGCAAGGGCCCTAGGGTGTCTCTGTAGGACGTCCCCCAGGCGAAGGAGGCTAGTCAGCTCATTGCCACCGAAAGCCATCAAGCCCTTTGACGGTAATAGTTAAGGTTCTGAAGATGACACTAACTCCGGCGGTCTACAGTCAGCTGTGTGGGAGTCGAAACCAAGCCGGTACTGGCTCTTGAAGGGAAAATGTCACTAAATTATACTCAAACTGGCCTTCGCACGCTGGCCGCACAGGGCACTCTGCTAGTGATAGCCTCTGGACCACTGCAGGGGCGACCGATCCGTCCCCGCGGGCCTCGGTGCGCCGCAGTCGCTGCCTGACCCTCCGCCTCAGAAAATCTAATCCCACTGTTCCGGGGCCGCTGTGACACAGATCGCCGGATGCAGCAGCTCCCTTCGCCCACCCTTTCCGGTGGAGGGAGATGCCAGTCACAGGCCCCAGAGCGCAGCAGCATAGATTCACGAAGGCCCGCGGCTCAGGAGCGGAAGTCAACGTGACGTGCGACGCGACCGCCCTTGTCCCGCCCCTCCCAGACAAGGCCCCCGCCAGTCTCCGTCATTTGCCCGGGTGGTCCCACAGCGCAGGCGCGAGGACCCAGCAACGCGATGACGCAGACGCGCCTCCAGGGGGCGGGATAGTTCTAGAAGAACTACGCGCGAGAAAAAGGAGGCGCGAGGGCGCAGCAAGTTCTTAAAGGGGAGGTGGCACCCGGGTAGGAGTCTGAAACACAGGCGTAGAAAGAGGTTTTGATCGGGGCATCAGTTCCTTGGCCACCAGGAGGCTCGCATCTGCTAAGAAAGCTCAAAAGAGAGTCTGGGCGCAAGTCCGGTGGGGAGGGGTCGGCCCGCCTCCCTGACCGGGTCAGCTAGCTGTCCACCCCCAGGCCGGAAGAGGCACAGTGCAAGGCTGCCTCGGGGTAGTGGTTGCAGTGATCGGATATTTTTAAGTGTCAGTTCTGTCTCAGCGTAGAATGATTTTAAAGGCTATGGCTCACGGCTAGAGCTGCTTGCTCCCTTCCCTACAGTTTCACCATGTCCAGGTCACTGGCTCTTGCCAACCTCTCCCTGCTTCAGTCTTGCTGGCCAGCTAGCTCTCCTTTGAACAGATCCTGGCCACTGTCACTTCATCCTTTCGCAACTCGCTGCTCTGCCTTTTGCAGTCAGCCCTTTCTCTGTTAGCTCCTGCTTCATCCAGCAAAGAAGTGGCGTTCAACGGCCTTCCCTGTCTGCCCTACTTTGAGGCCCGGGTTCTCCACCCACAGAGCAATCAGCAAGTTTGTGTGTACTGAAGTGCGATCTTTTATTATTTATTTAGTCTTTGACAATACTTATGGACTGTGTGCCTATTGCCCCACCCTGAATTTGGGCCAGTGACCCGAGTCAACTGGACTTTTCTTCTCACTTGTGTTCAGTATATGAGGACCTGGCAGCCCAACTTTAGAATGTGTTCAGCATCTGAGCTCTTCCTACCGCCTCGTGGCCGCTGCTAGGTCCAGTCCCTATACACTTGTGGGGTGATGATTGAGGCCTGCGGCTTCCCTACTTCACATGCTCACCTTACACAAAGGTATGTCACAGGTTTGCCGCCCCCCCCCCCATGAAAAAGGATGAACTATCTTTAAGATATTTTTATTACATTTATTTATTATTTATTTATTGGGGAGGTTAGAAGGTAGGTCCTCTTGTGGAATCAGGACAACCTGTGGGAGCTCTTTCTCTCACCACTCAAACTGAAGTTGCCCAGCCTGGTGAAGTGCCTTCACCAGCTGAGCCATCTAGGCGGCCAGAATGTCTTTTAGGGCAGTAAAAGAAAAGTCGAGCCAGACGTGTACACATGTGCAGCAAAGCATCCTTCCAAAGCTGAGCTTCCTCCAAACAGGAGCAAGCTGTTGCATGCCAGCATGCCAGCGGGAGTCCCTTCAGAGAAGGAAATGATTCTAGATGCAGATGTCGAGTAACTGAAGAACTAACTGTAAATGATAAAGCTGATGAAATCGTTTCAAATTCCTTTTATAAGCCACAGTTCAATAGACTATGAAGTTTAATATTCAGGAAAAAATATGACCACAGTTACTCAAGTGACGAGGAGAAAATGGTGGTATATAGTCCAAGAGTTGTGTTCTTACATAAATTGGTATACTACTTGGAGGTACATTCTGATAAACAAATGCCAGTCCGATACAACACCTAATGACATAGACTTTTGTTTAAGTATGCTATTATCACAAAACAATGTAACTGCCTAATATCCATTTCTCAGAATATGCCACTGCCATCAAATGAACCTTGAAGTAACAGTGAATTAGTGCACAAGGCTGGGAGTGTGGCTTACTGACAGAGCACTGACCCAGCATATCTGGGGCCCTAGATTTGATCCCACACACAAAACGGCACATCACTGCAGAGATAAAATGGGATCAATTTAAAGTAAAATGGATACGGGTGAAAATGAGACAGAACAATGAACAGAGGAGACAAATAGGAAACAGGTAGCAAACAGCAGCCTTAAATCTAGCAGGAGAGTGACGTGTCAGACAGGCCTGCTGGCACATGCCTTTAATCCCAGGACTCGACTTTAATTCTTACATTCAGCAGGCAAATGCAGGTGGATCTTTTTAAATTCAAGGCCAGATTGGTCTGTATAGTAAGCTCCACGACAGCCAGAGCTATTTAGGGAGACTGTCCAACAGCAACAACAACGGCAAGAGCCTGGATGAGGGGCTTTTTTGGTCCTCAGGCCAACAACACACAGAGGTTGCTTACCCCAGCACTGAGATTTTCATTCAACACTCAGAGGCTAGCATTAAATAATGGGACCTTTATACAAAGGTTTGGCAGGAGCTCTGAAGCTTCACTGCCTTCCACTCAAAATAAGGGAGAATTGCTCTTGGGACTCAGCAACTATGAGGAAAGTAAACAAGTCAGCAAGGTCTAAAACAAAAAAACACACACCTTTAATCCCAGCACTTAGGAGGCTGAGGCAGAGGCAGATGGATCTCTGTAAATTGGAGGCCAACCTGGTCTACAGAGCGAGTTCCAGGACAGGTTCCAAAACTACATCAAGAAACCCCATCTCGGGGAAAAAATAAAAATAAAACCAACCCAAAACAAACAAGCAAACAAAACCACCACTTGGCATCAGTTTTTCTGTCAAATTATTGGGTACAGCAGCCTGGACTGGAGGCACCGTTCTGAAATCTATCCCTCCATTATTCTCCTAGCCTCCTCAACCACACTTCCATGTTCAAAGGGCACGGGGGAGGGAGGAGGCTGGAGAGGTGGCTCAGCAATTAAGGGCACTTGCTTCTCTTGCAGAAAACCTGGGTTCAGTTTCAACCTAACACCTACATGGGAATCGTGGCTCACAGGTGTAACTCCAGCTTCAAGGTATCTGATCCCCTTTCCTGGCCCCTGTGGTACACATACACCTGCATAGCCAAACAAGCAAACGCTATACACATAATTTGTCTGGAGATGGCACAGTAACCTATCATCTATTTATAGGCTCCAATTTACTCAAATACTTAATTCTCCAATGGTTGTGTGCAAGGTGCACTCCAGCTGTTTTACCCTTCCTCTTTTGTTTTTAATTTTTTAATATTTTGTTACATGCATGTATGTGCGCCATGTGTGACCTGATGCCCTACATTAGAAGGCATTGGATTCCCTGGAACTGGAGGCACAGACGTTTGTAAGATACCATGTGGGTGATGGGAACCAAACCTGGATGCTCTGCAAGAGCAACAAGTGCTTTGTTTGCTTTTTTGTTTTTCAAAATAGGGTTTCTCTGTATAACAGCCCTAGCTTTCCTGGAACTAGCCCTTGTAGACCAGGCTGGCCTTGAACTCACAGAGATCCGCCTGCCTCTGCCCCCAAGTGCTGGTGTAACAAGTGCTCTTAAGCACTGAGTCATCTCTTCAGCCCCCAATGCCAGATTTTCTTTTTATTTAATTTTATGTACATTGGCCTGAGGGTTTCAGATGCCCTGGAGCTGGAGTTACAGACAGTTGTGAGCTGGCATGTGGTTGCTGGGAATTGAACCCAGATCCTCTGGAAAAGCAGTCAGTGCTCTTAACTGCTGAGCCATCTCTCCAGTCCCATGTTGTTTTCTTAGAGGGGAGGAATATACAAGAGTGGGTAAGCTTAGTCTTTTTGGAGTGCTGCTTTACCTCTGTGCCCATCTGCTGCTGATGTTTGTTCCTGCTGCTTTTAGGTATTGCCATAAACTAACTGGGACTGCACTTGGTCCCAGTATCCACTAAGGCCCCAGTTTTGCTTATTAGTAGGGTCCAAGCAACATGGGGCCTCGGGTCACCATGTAAGGAGGTCACCTGCAGGCAACATTGACCATCACGTTAAGGGTGCAGCGGAGATTTCCATTTTGTGAGAGCTCCTACTTCCACAGCAGTGGGAATGCACTGGAGGAGCGATACCCAAAGTTATTCTCTAGCTTCCAGGCCTGTGCACACACACCCATACACTTATAAAACTGCGGCGGTTTAAATGAGAATGGCCCTCATTTGAATGCTTGGTCTCCACTTGGAACTGTTCAGGATGGATCAGGAGTGGCCTTTTTGGAAGAGGTGTCACTGGGGGTGGGTTTAGTTAGTTATCTCTCTGCCTCGTGGCTGTCCTGCACAGCTGCCTGCTGCCATGCTTTCCACCATGATGGTCATGGACTCTAATGCTCTGGAGCCGAGTCCTCAAATTAAACACTTTTTTTCTATAGGCTGCCTCCATGTCTTATAGCAGTAAAAGCAACCAAGACACAAACCTTGGAAGTCACCATCTTTATTTAGTCCTACTATCTATTCCCGCCCTAATCAGAGGCTAGCATGCATGTCCTTCCCATGTGTCATCCCTCCCTCAAGGCAGATAGCTCAGCTTGAGCTATCTTATCACCCAAGGCAGGAATCCTACAGCTGCCATACAGCAGGACTTATACCACACCAAGAAAGCCAAGGCACCAGCAAGCAGACCAGAGACTGAATGCCATTAAGTCCAGCTTGGTGAACCAATGTGTTTATTTGGATTACTTCCAGAACATGGACCAAGAAATTCCCCATGTAACTTAAAAGCAGCAATAACACCCTTACTCCCATATCTGTTTACCCTGTACAATCTTTGCGAGGGGAAAAGCCTCTGGAACCTTCCCCCTTTCCCCAAAAGAATGTTAACATGTTTAATTGCAGGAAGGCCATATGCAGGGATGACAATGGCCATACTGACCCAAAGGACAGCTACCTTGCAGGAAAGGACAGAAAAAAAGTGCTGACATCATTCTGTTGCCACCTGTCACTGGTGCCATGGGTAGAAGTGGAAGGCCCAGACAGGCTGTGGCTCCAGTATAGAGGTGTCAACTGGTGCTGGGTCAGAGAGACCCCCAAACAGAGTAGCTCCTGAGAGCATTGGAAAGCAGTAGGTACCACAGGCAAAGCCTACTCCTACCACCGTTTGAACTGAGGTACATGTGTTTGTGGTCAATGTAGCTGCCATGCAGGGAGAGTCAGAATGGAGGGAAGTGAAAAAGTGTATACAATGTCCTGACTATAGGGAAGTGAAGAAAACACTCAGGACCCCTGCTTGCTGTTGTCTACAACTTGAACCCTTGCCCCAGCAGTGGCTCCTAAGATCCCAGGAACAGACACAACAAGAATTGCTATCAAGGCCGGGCGGTGGTGGCGCACGCCTTTAATCCCAGCACTCGGGAGGCAGAGGCAGGCGGATCTCTGTGAGTTCGAGACCAGCCTGGTCTACAAGAGCTAGTTCCAGGACAGGCTCCAAAACCACAGAGAAACCCTGTCTCGAAAAACCAAAAAAAAAAAAAAAAAAAAAAAAGAATTGCTATCAAGATCCACTTTGGTTCTTCAGAAAACCTGCAATGCTCCAGCTCCAGGTGGGCGCTGGCTAGGCCGGCAGGAGCCAGCTGTTACCTTAGGCCTCTTAATATTTATGCCCTCATTCCTCAGAAGAGCCCCTTGGAGGTTAGCAGGCTCAGTTGTATATATATAGTAGACCAGCAGTGTGCCAAGTCCCTTTACTGTAGTGATAGGGCAAACCCAGGTCCCATATAGGTACTGTATAGCCTACTGGTTGGCAGGGTGAGCGGAAGAGACCGGAGGTCTTAGAAATACCTCACACAAAAAATGAGAAATAGAAAGCTATTTTATTAACACGCTTTACATTTACAGTTAATTAGCTAATCAACATCAACATGCAAAAATAAGCGCTAGATACAAACCTCTACAATATGGTTTTGTGTGAATTACAATGGTTCATCTGTTTTGAAAACCCGTCAGTACTTACTTTAGCTCAACTATCAGTTTCTGTAATGAAAAGCATTTACACTCTAGGACTACGGAACCACCTGGCAAGGCCTCTGCAGAAACTCGGTCCAGTGGCTTTCCCGTGAATACATTCTCAAAGCAGGAGATAAGGCGGTGCTGGAGGTGAGATACTGAACCTGTACACAGACACAGCCCCAGACACCCTGGCCATGTAGGCGGAGCCTCCTCAAGTAGCAGCCCAGGTGTGTACGGTGCTTTGGCAGCAGCTAGACAGTGAAGTCAGGAAAGGCCTTGGCACCACGTCACAAGTCACTGCAGCCAACCTGGTGTGGCCAACACCTTGCCCAGGCTGTGGCCAACAAAAGTTGGCAAAGGACCAGCCTGTTCCTCAAGCTCCCCTGAGTCCCATCACTAGCAAAAGGAAGGAAGGAAATGGAGAAACACAGGGAAATAACCGATGAACCAATTCCTACTTCTGAGATGCTCTGGACTTCCTTGGTGTTCAGGTCACACTGTAGAGAACGTTTCCTCTGAGAGGTGCAAGAACTTGCAGAGGCATCAGTCGACTTATGTTACAAAATCCTACCAATCAAACGCTGTTCTCAAGCACAGACTTATTAAATCTCACTTCCTCTTTTCCTAAGAGTATTTGTCGTTGCTCACTGATCTTTGGTCGCAAGAAACAAATGCCGAGGCAGGCTGGGGTCGGGGTTATGGGTCAGGGTAGGAGGGTATGGCTCCCACCCACCACAGCCTCTGGCCAAAAGCGTGCACGTGGCAACGCAAGGCCTACATGATGTATACTTTCTCAGCTTGGGAGAAGTGGAAGACTTCTTTGGTTCTTGGGCAAACAACTTTATCATCTTGACGGATAGAAAGCAGAGACTGAAAAAACAAGACCAGAGTTAGGCATTAAAATGAGAAAATCCAGCACAAAAAAAGATCTGAATTAGGGCCCATCCCCCAAAATAAGCTACCATAGATTAATCAGCTAATTTTATAGTTTTTAACTTTTATAAGTATTTTGCCTGTATGTATGTATACATGTGTGCCTGATGCTTCTGAAAGTCAGCAAAGGTTGTCAGATCCTGTGGAACTTGTTATGGATAGCTGTGAGTTACCATGCAGATGTTTGGAACCAAACCTGGGTTCTCTACGAGAATAACACATGCTCTTAACTACTGAGCTATCTCTTCAGCTTCAAGCCACCTAATGTTACAAAGTCACTTGAATGCACACCTGTCAAAGAAACCTGAAGTTGTTCAAATGTAATGTTACCCCAACCCTGGTTCCCCCTTATCCTCCACACAGCTGCCTTGCCCAGCCCAACCTAGCCTGCAGCCCTCCTCATCCGGGCCCCTCACATTGTAGCCATAGACATAGCCATTAGGCAGCATCATGGGTGGGTTGTTCTCATTCATCACGTCACCAGAGATCTTGCAGACCAGGCGGGAGTTGGCACAGTGAGCCATGGGCAGGGGCTGCGCCAATTTGTTCAGAGAGCGGCTGCACACAGGGCAGTCGGGGCTCTTGGAGCTGCCATCCTCCTTGTAGCACTGTCTGTACACACGGTTAAGGAAAGGCAGGCATGTTGTGACCACTACTGTCTACACACAGGGCATCCTTATGGTCATAGGGACACCATGCAGAAAACAAAGAAGGCTCAAGGTGAAAAAATGCTATACTATTCAATAACAATGGTTACCAACACCTGACTTAAGACAAGCCACTAGCATGGCCAAGCAATGGTACCATGCACCTTTGCTGGCACCTCACCCAAGTGTGAGACAGGATATTCTGGTGACTGTCAGGAGATGTCAGGCAAACACATGCTTGTTCTCCAGTGTCCACCAGAGATGGTGAGAAGGATGGGCCTTGAGCCTCAGCTTGGAGCATAACACAACACACACCAGCTGTGACCCCAGAACAGCCACTACTTTGTGGGACAGCCAGTCATACACAGAATGGGGTTGGCTACATGTAGCAATCAGGTTAGGCATATAAGGGACAGGTTCAGCCAGAGAGGTAGGGTTTAGCCATACAACAGATACAAGTCATCCACATGTAAGTAAGCAACTCACCTGAGGGGGCAGGGACAGACCCACAAGAGATGAGGGTCAAACACATGTGGGAAGGTCAGCCACACAAAGGACAAGAATCTACATCTACCATAGGGGATGGTCCATCACAGGAAGGAATAGGTCAGCCACACAAGAGGGAGCCATACAAGGGTTTAGTATGTCAGATATAAGCAAGAAGGGATCAGCCTTTCTTGTCCTTCTTAAGAAGGGAGACTAACTTGCCAGAGCCATGACCACTATGAATCAAGCTGGCTAGACAACCAGGGCTCAGGTCTTAAGGACTCTTGGGAAGTCAGTATCAGGTGCATGGCAACATTTGAGATGCAAAAGCCACCAAGAGTAGATAGACCAAGAAAAGACCAAGCTGCGGGTCCTATGCCCTATCAACCTTTACCCCAAAGGACAAGGTGGAGCAAAAAGGATACGGTGTCTTTATTGCCGAGAGCCCAGCCTGCAGGGTGAGGGTGAAGACGGAGCTGTTTCCTAGCTGGTGCAGTCGGTAGTTGTCATATCGAAACTGCTGGATCAGCATCCGCCACCGGGCTGGGTCCAGAAGGTCCTGAAAAACAACATGGAAATGCTGGGACCCTCCTTGGCAGTTACTGGGAGGCCCAGACAATACAGATGCTCCAGTAGCCATTGCAAGGCCCCTGGCTGGGTTAATATTCCAGAATACTCCCTGGTGTGTATCCTGTGGTCTTGCAACTATAAACAGAATCACAGAATAAAACTGAAAGGGGGGTCACTCCAGAGAAGAAATGCTCAGGTCAGAACTACGTCTGGTTAATGCGTGTGTCTTAGACACACATAAGGAATGCACATGCACAAGAGCAAAAGAGGTGAAGCCTCACTGTCACCAGGGACACCACACACTTCCCTTCCACCTTTTTTATAGAAACATGGCTTTCAGTATTATTCCATAAAAGCAGTCTACAGAGGAGTATGCCCAGTCTGGGACGCTTTCATAGAAGGGATGGTATCGGGCCAGACCACCACTTTCCTCTGAAGGAAGCTTCCTCCCTGCCTTCCTCACTAGTGCCCTGGTTTTTTTCCTCCTTAATTTATAAAAGCCATTCTTTCAGTTCTTTTTATAGCTTGCTGTACCCTTAAATGTCTGACTGCCCTCAAGACAAAGGTTTTCAGTATGATCTTGGTCTTTCTCTTTCAGGTCACTAAATTTCTGTCACTGACAGGACTTGATAAGCTATTCTTGTTACCCCATGAGGAGGCTTTCTCCCTTGTGCACATTGGTGGGACAGCAGGTATGTTCCATCCCTCCCTGTACTATGAGGTCTTGCATCAGAGAGATGGTTCATCTTCTAACTCAGATGCCTCAGGCCCAAACCAAACCTCCTCCAATGCAGTGAAGAGAAATTTACAACATCAGTTTAAAAAATGAGTTTAGACATTCCTGACACTCTGGTCTGATGGCATTTCAGGACATGATGCTCCATTCCTCAAAGCTGGGTGGGTTTACTAGGGCTCAGAGCTTCAAAACGGCACCAACTGGTCTACTCAGGCATGCTGGCACTGTGGGTGAGGCTGCAGGGCAGACACAAAAGCCTCTGACAAAGGCCAGTCTCAAAGTATGAGCCAAGCCTGTACCTAATGCCTTCAGAGCTCTTGGCTTGGTGCGGCTATACTCAAAAGAGGTAAACAGGCTGCTCACTCAGGGCTAGGCACAGATACCCTGACGTGGGCTGAAGTCTGTACAAAGCTGTCTGAGCAATGGAACATGATCCTCTCCCAGACCTCCCTCACCACAGGCTAGAGAACAGGGGGTTGAAAACAAGAGGTCTGCACCAAGGGAAAAGACCAGGCACAGCCCAGGAAGGGCAAGAACACCACCATGACCAGACTCTAATGTCCTTTAGACCCAGAACTCTGGCCTTACAAAAACAGCAAGGAGGCGAGGGAGAGCAGAGCAGGAGACAGGCTGTGGATATGGCAAAAGACTACAGGAAGAGAGCACCAAGGAGGTGTGGCAGGGAGTGAAGACCCCAGAGCTGCCAGGTTGAAACCTCCTCACCTTTGCCCCAAACTTTGCATCGGCTGTATGGGAATAAAGCAAGAAAAGCACAGCTGGGTAGGACAAGCTATGAGGTGTGAAGAAGGGACAATGGATGGGCCCTCAGGAGCTGGCTAGCATCCTCTAATCCATCCCAGTGGACCCCTGACTCCAAGGACCAGTAGAAACCTAGATGCCAGGGTCATGAACATTACCTTATATGGGGAGATGTGTGTATCTGGAGGGAAGGCCAACATGCCCATGACCTGGCGAACCTCATCCAGCTGGCTCCCTTCAGCCTGACTGAAGTGCTTTCTTGCATGTCTGAAAAACAACATTTCGGCACATTTAAGTTTGTATTCCCAGATTTTCAATAATTAATCACTTAGACAATCAACTCAGAGGTTAAAAGACGACTTGTGAGAGCTAGGTATTTCCTTCTACCATGTGGATCTCAGAGGTTACACTAAGGTTGCCAGGCTGAGAGGCAAGTGCCTTCCTTTACCTGCTAAGCCAACTCTCTGAGCCCCAGAACTCCAACTGAAAGGATCTAGACTAGCAGGTCCTTCATAATCTGGCATAAAGGAATCCCATCCCAGAAGATGTGCTGGGCAGGGCCTGAGGGGTCAAGATATCAGAAAATGGGTTCAATTAGTGCTAGAATTATTGCCTGAGCCTTCAAGTAGTTCCATTTGCCCTGAGTGCTTACCTCAGGCTCAGGGACTTGAGTCCAACATCTTTAATTCTAAGTTGTTTGGAGCAACTGGGGCCCACAGATGGACTCCAAGGCTTGTCTAGCCCATCATGTACAAGCAAACACACACTGTGGGCTTTCACATGTGATACACATGGCTGTCTTAGGACTGGGCCAAAATATACCTGGAAGGGCTGGGCAGCCAGGAGGAGTATGGAACTTTCCTCCGCTGGCCACTAGCCCTTAAGACGTAAATCTTCATATCTTCCCACAAGGCCTCACTCACTGTCATAGCCTCTATACCTTGAGTCCCTCCTGCAGAACCAGTCCCTTTAACCAGTGGCCAGTGACACAGCAGAACCCCTAGAATCAAGTCACCTTTCCACCTTTGAAGTTGTTTGCCTCAAGAATACATCACAGTGGTAAAACTGGCAACTGGCGTACAGCAACACCAAATTTTTCTTTGCAAACATAAATGTGAGATACCCAGAGACTGACACACCTGAACCAACCAGCCAGCCCCCAGTCTGAGGAGAGTGACAATCCCTGTAACATTGTAGTTGACACAGGTCAAGCCTCAAGTCTCAGGCACCAGGCACAGTGCCCCTCCCAAAACTCCAGGTTGCTCAGGAAGTTGAGGACTAGGCAGCAAAATGTGCTTTTTTTTTTGAGATAGGGTCTTACTATATGTAGCCTTGGCTAGCCTAGAACTTGTTATGTAGACCAGGCTGTCCCCAAATTCACAGGGATCCACTTGCCTCTGCCTTCTAAGTACTAGGATTGGAAGCATATACCACCACTCCTGGCATGACCAGGGCTCTTAGAAATGAGAAGAGGAGAAATTAACTTAATGGTAGAGTACTTGTCTACAGCTCACAGGCTAGAAAGAAGGGAACCAACTGACAGGTCCATTCTGCTTTGACTAAAGGTCAGAGAGTTGGTTATTGTTAACAGTTTAGAAAACAGGTGTGGCTAATAGCCAGACCTAGTATTTCAGGTTTTAAAAAGTAGATCTGTTTCTACTTCAAACAAAAGTCTAAGGATCCAACTAGATTCCTATTCCCTTTGGGAAATAATAATGGATTACACACACGGAGTGGTATACCTACAGAATGTTGTGGTCTTGGGTGTGAGCGTTAACTTGTCCTGTTTTGGCCAACAGAACGTTTAACTAAGAATGCAGCTTGCAGTCCTTCAACTGATCTGTTCATTCCTTGTCTCTTGTTAATGCAGGTTTTTTTGTTTTGTTTTGTTTTTCTATCTTACTCCTTCCTTTTGGAGTTAGGATATTTAAGAAATGGGAATTAAAAGCAGGCGATTTTTCAGCATTCACCGGAACTCCCTCCTGATGCTATATCTGTGTTCTTTTTTATCTTATTTTTCTAATCCCTGCCAATCAATGGAGGGCATACACACATGTAGGCATCTCATGTTTTCCCTTTACAATGTATGAGTTAAGGTGAAGTGACAGCAGCTAGTAAGGTCCACAGCCAGCTCTACCATACCTACCTTCACCTTCCCAAGCTCCCAAGGAATAGCAGTCCTGGGTTCACTAAAAGCTAAGTCTGGGCTGGACCAACAGGACTCTGCTCCCAACCCAGGCTTCTCTGGTGGAACATGTCACTGCTGAGTCTCAACGTTTCATCACAGACAGACACCTTCTGGAAGATATATTCCTTCAGTGCCTATACTGGGATATGCCACCAGCTCAGAACATGTCTCGGGAGCAGCAGGCCACGTTTTCACTGTTTCAGTGTTCCTCCCTGCTCACACTCCAGGACTAACTGGGCAGGAGCCTTGGCAAAGCTAGAATTGGAAAACCCCAGCTACAGGCACTGACCAGACGCCTGGTAGGCACCAGGAAGGCTTTACAAAGCTTACTGAAAGCAAGTGGTTCAAGGAAAGGAGTAGAAACTGGCACATGGTACTCTTCGTAACACTCCAGGCAAAAAAGGGCGAGTCTTATGCTGGACTCCTAGAGAGCCACTAGGGACCTCCCAAGTAGAAGCACATGTCCTCTTAGGGCAGAGATAGACCCTGGAAGCTCAGCTACGTCTGTAGAAAGCCCTAAGGTATACTTCCTGATGCAAGCATGCTTTAAGATGGCCACGAAGAAAACACCAGACCAAGGAAGTGTGAACTGACCAAGGAACAGCCCCTTGAGGCAAACCTGTTACTTAAAGTTCATGATTATGTCCCAGGTGGAGAAGATGGGCCCCAGAGCCTTGATCACAGGTTTACATGGGTGGTTGGGACGCCAATCTAGCTTACTTGACAACTATGAGGATCTGAACTGCTACATGAAATTGTCTGTGGAGCAGGGGACTTCAATCCCTGGCTTAGAACTACATGCCAAAAATGTAGTTGGCATGTAGGACTGAAGCCATCAGATGAGAAGTGCCCCAACATGTGTTTCCTTCTCCAGCACTCTGACTAAGAGGACAGGGAAAGAGCAACAGCAACCGAGTGTCCTGTCCTAATGAATAGAACCTTGTGTATGGCCTCTTACCTCACAGCATCCAGGCGTTTGTTCTGCCGAACAAGTTCAATGAACTCCTGAATCCTGAGGCTGAACTCCAGGCAGCTCTGAGGGCAAAGACAGACAGGGTTAGGTGTCACCTGTCAGCAGTGAGATGGCCTAGGTGCCCGGGCACCAGGATCCATAGGTCCCACAGATTCTATCATCAAAACTCAGGGCCTCCCATGGGCACTGAGAAGCAATGCTATGGCCAGAGTCTCTATTCTAATGGACAACAGTCCTCTTCCAGTAGGACTAATGCATTATGCAGATGATGAGTTCAATACCCGAAGGCAGTCATGTGGCATCTGTATGGGCAACAGACAGGGATTGTTTTAGCTCCCAGAGTACATGGGGTAAAGTTAAGTGACTGTATGAGGAAATCCTGCCAACTCCCTGGAGAGTTTTCCAGGTCCCCTACAGTCAAGATCCTAGTGTCTATGAATACCATAAAGCAATTCTTCCTCTATATTTCCTCTAGCTGGGCATGCTGGTGCACACCTTTAATCCCAGCACTCAGGAGGCAGAGATAGGCAGATCCCTGTGAATTAAAGACCACCTGGTCTACATAGTGAGTAGCTCAGGACAGCCAGAGCTATGTAAAGAGACCTTGTCTTAAAAAGTTTCCTCTCTACCACCTCCACCAGGCTTCAACTCAGCACATTTCTTGTCTGTACTGTAAGCCATGCTGCCTGAGCTGGTGGTTGCTCTGTAAAAATGTCCACAAGTTGTTTTATCTAAGACTGATATCTGGTAGAAGGGGACAGTGCCAAGTGGGTATGAGGTAGCAAGAAGGTGGAACCTCAAAGGTGCTGACACGGAACACAAAGACAACAACAAAAGATGGAAGGCTGAAAAGATGACCAGCAGGGTTCCAGGCAGAAACGGGGATAGTACAAAGGCCATAGGAGAGAAGGAAAAAAATACCTGGAGCAATAAGCCCAAGGAAGCTAATGTTCCTGTCAAGACTCAAAGGTCCAGGCTGGGGGGATCAGGAGACCAGAGAATGGATGCATCCATAAATGCAGAAGCTTTAAGATTTGCAGTTGTAAGGAAGATCTGAGATCAGCACCACAATGGCTCTTGGGGACAGTACAGGGTATGCTGGGAGATGCCATCTACATAGAAGCTCAAAGCTGACTCTAAAACCAGCACTACAATCCAATGCAGGCAGAAGTTCCTGTGACTGGAGGCTAGCTAGTAGGAATATTAACCACCTTACACAGAAAGCACCTTTCTTTGTAAGTAATAATCTAAAGATCCCCAGGCAATGAGCACCGGACAGTGGAACACTTGCCCAGCATGTACAGAGCCACCTGTAAAACCAGCACCTAGGAGGCTGAGGCCTCAGTAAATTTGAGGTTAGCCTGAGGCAACGTTCTCCTAAAAGATACTCAAAACCTTCAGCATAGCTACAGGACACATAAAGCATTTCCTAACAGAAAACAGTAATGAGGATATGAAAAACTAGTCTAAGACTATTCATCATAGGTCACCGATTTCAGAGAATCCGTATTACAACAGCACAGACTTCACATGGCAAGTAAATCATTCCTGAACATCTAAGACTTAACTCAAATTCTCCAGTGCCACATCCTTTCCCACCTAGCCTCCTCTATGTACCCAATCCCCATGGCCCATTTCAATGTAACTTCAGCAAAGCATACTCCATCTCCAGCTGCTTTGACTCTATTCCACCAACACAGTGTAACCATAGCTTGACAATTCTGTGCAGGAAGATGACAGATATCCACTCCTCTGATCCCTGCACTGGGGCCCTCCCGTGCCCAGGCTGAGGGTCAAGCAGGCTGGAAACAGTACATTTCAAGCCAGAGCAGGTGCTGTCCTGACTGAGTGGTGGGTGGCAGGCTTATCAGGAAAAGACAGGGTACCCAAGGCTCCCTAGGAGCAGCCTGGCCCCACTGACGAAGAGATACATGTGAGTGCTCTGCTCCCTTTAAAACCAGGAAACAAAGCAGGACTGAAAGGTGAACCTGCACATTAGAGCCCCATTAAGTTGCAGAGTAACACTGTTCCTCCTATAGTTGGTGGGCACCAGGAGGATGTTTAACAGCAGGATGAGACCACTGTACAGGTATTAAAGGAAAAGCAGTATCCCTCCTCCCAACCCTGACAGCGTTTCTCCATGTAACATTCTGGCTGTCCTGTAGACAGCTTTGCAGACTCCCTTTGTAGACTAGGCTGGCCCTGAATTCCAATTCAGAGATCCACCTGCCTCTGCCTCCTGAGTGCTAGGATCAAAGGTGTGCACCACCACCACAGCTCAGTGGAAAGTTTTGTTTCATAAAGCATGTACCTTAAATCTGCCTTTATTTTTTAGGAGCAATATTCCCTAACAGTTAACTTCCAAATACCTTACCAATATACAGAGTGCCAGTTTGTCATGCAAATTAAGCCTCCAGACCTAAATCCAAAACATGTATCTACCAAATCATATAGTGAAATGACGGGCCACCCTGTTCACTCTACAGCAGCTGGAGACTCTGAATTTACCATTCTGTATGACTTCTAGACAAAAGGCTTCCAGGTTGTTCTTTCAGTGTCCTGTCTAGTCTAGAGACCAAAGCTAATTTACAGATCTTATCTTGGTGCCCTGTTGTATTTCTAATTTAGTGAAACTGCATCTGAGATGTTTCTTTTCCCATCTAGATCAGTGTGTCTGATTTGTGGGACTTCAGTGCAGTGTGGCTCCTCTACTATTTCTCCGATAGGAGGAGAGAGCATGTGTTCATGTGCTCATTCGAATTATACAGATTATGTGATGTGATGGGCAACCCTATCACTAGGCACCTTCACAGTGTGTTTATGGACACCCCTAACATTCCCTTCTATCTCACTGCTTAGGCACTAAGGTAATGCTTACCAGTTCAGCGCTCAATCAGCACCTCAATTTCTCAGGCTTTGCCTACCCAGAGTGTCCACCCCTGGTCCACATAGTAAATTCAACAAGTTTGTAGACACACTGCCTAGAGAGGTCAAAGCTTGTGAGATCACTTCATGAAAGATAAAAGCCCAGTGTTTTCTGTGGGAGGGAGTGAAGGTGAAAACTGAGTAGGTCAGACTATTATGTAACGAACCATTCTGGCTTTCCTTTTGGGGGTTTCTGTACCAAGATCCTCACCGGTGGTTCCACTCTTTTGTTCCATCTTCATCTCATGCTCACTTTGGCAGTCCTGAGTGGCAGAGTGTCACTCTTGGCTGGTTACTACATGACCCCAACAAACTCAACCCGATGGATTAAAGCAGCAGTCTAGAATACAGCTCCTCTGGTGGAAGCAGGGGCTACTAATGAAAACTAACACATTTCTGCTACAAAGCCCTAAGACGATAATTTTCAGTGAGCAGATTTAAGGTCTGTGGTCTGTGTTTCACTTTGAAAGAATGTTTTAAAAGTACAAAGTGTATATTCAGTAGAACATCACACCCCAGAGTTGTGTAACCCCTATCTGACTAAGTGGGGAACCCACAGCTGCCTCAACTCATAAGTGCAGTGGGCATGAACCAAACCAACACAAGAGGCAGGGTTTTTACCTAAAGGTAAAGCACCAACACCCAAACACCTTGAACCCCACCTTATATCCAACAACTCAATCTTACAAACCATCACCAAACCAAAAGGTTGCAAGCAGGTGAGGGCATGATGGTCCTGGAGAGGAGGCACAGTTACTCAACTTTGGCCTCTCCTTCAAAAGAGACCCATCCTTACCAGAAGTCCAACTGGGAAAGCCCACATACCTTCATCTTCCGGAGTCGGGACTTGTTATCATGGCACCAAGCAAGGCAGGTGGCTGTCTCACGCCTCTCCAAGGATTCTTCTACTTCTTTGGCTGTCAGGAACATCTCGATATTCACAAGGTCCTTAGAGGAAGGGGCAGCTCAGGTCACAACATGCCTGTGGCCTTAAAGCAGGGGCAACTGATTTCTACCCTCTTCACCCCAGCCTCCCAACCAGAATTTTGGCTTGGCCCTACTGTACCCCTGCCTCCGGTTCAACCTGTCTGGGGCACTGCTCATTGATAGTACCCAGGGAATAGATTCCAGGAGCAGAAATGGTCCGTGATGACTGGGAAGCTTACATGTGGCAGATGCCTACTGGTTAGGGGAACCAGACCCATCCTGTTGTAATAAAGAAAGATCAACAAGGATCATAACCAGACTGTTATAGACAGCACAGGGTACAGGCACTCTGTGGTTAACCTTGTCAATTTGATGAGATTTAGAATCACCATGGAAATTAATCTCAGCGTATTTGTAAGGGACCACCTAGCTTAGGTAAATTTTAAAGGTAGGAAGATTCATGGTAAATGTGGGTTGTACTATTCCAGGGGCCACAAGTATCAAGTCTGAAAACAGAGAATGCAAACTGAGTACTGGTAATCATCTCTACTTCCTAACTATGTACACACATAAACAGCTGCCTCCTGCTTCTGTTGCCATGCCTTCTCTGGCATGATGGACTATCTCCTGTAACTCTCAAATTAAACCTTTCTTAAGTTACGTTTGTCAGGCATTTTGGTACAGCAACAAAAGTTATACCCCAAACAAACCACAAACCAGTGTACAACCTTCTTCAAGCCCTCAGCATAGGGCACAATGCCTCCACAGTGTGTGTGTGTGTTTGTGTGTGTGTGTGTGTGTGATATAATACTCTCCCCAGTCCCTATGCTCTTTAAAGAAGTGCCAAAGACAGAAAATCTGCTGAGTCTGGAGGGCTCGTACAAGGTAAGGGTCGCTCTTCATTAAAGTGTCCAACAAGATTAGCAAGATTAGCAATTGAGTGGCTGGGACAATGAGATGTACGTACATTATGAGAAAAGCAGGGAAGCTACCTGAAGAAAATGGAAATTTTAAAAATCACACTGATTTGTATACCAGTGGGCAGATATATGGAGGTCGGAAAATGACTTGCAGGAGCTAGCTAGTTCTCTCTTCCCACTATGCAGTTCACAGGGTAAAAAGCACTTTTGACAACAAGTGTGCCTTTACTTGCTGAGCCGTCTCACCAGCCTGAAAACACAATTTCTGGGCTATATTCCAACAAAACATATTGATAACAAGTAGAGTAACAGCACAGAACTGCTGATTCCTAGCTGAGTCACGTGTAGTATGTATGCTCTGGCCAGAATCACAGGGACTGCATGTTTCTTCTGACAAACCCCATGACAACGATCCCAGTTAGCATCATATCCTAAGCACTGGACACTACGCATACAGGAAATGACCAGAGACGGGAGAAAGTGGAAATTATGGGAAGCTCCTTCCAGAGACATGGCTGAGCAGAGCACGTGGAACTTGCTGCTGAACATGGTGCAGACACAACACAGCCTTTAAAGTAAAAGAAATCGTAATAAGACTCCTACTATTCCTATTTCAAGATAAACTATTGTAAGAAGCAGACTAGAGCTAATACCAATGCAATTAAAACTAATGGTCTGGATGATGTGAAATAGCACAGTTGGAAAAAGATGCTTGCCACCAAGCCTGACAACCCAAGTTCAATCCAAGGACTCACATGGCAGAGAGAAAACTGACTTCCAAAAGTTGTCCTCTAACTTCTACACATGTCATAACATGTATGATAAATTTAATAAAAAATTTAAAATAATAATGGCTTACAAGAAAAGTAACAAGAAAAAAACATGTGACCACCTATGGGTTCAGTGATATACTCTGGTGGCCATCCACAGGCTGGGTATTCAATGTCTAGTGGCAGTGGCTATAAACAGTGGTCACTGGTCAGGGGCAAGAAAGCAGCAATACCTTCCCCTGGCTATATGGGCATGTCACTGACTCCAGGGAGCTCCTGTCAAGAACACCAACCTTCATGCCTCCTTAGGCACCACAAGGCCAACAAGTTCAAGTTGGCTAAAAGCAAGTTAATTTTATCCTGTGATCTTCAGTGACTGTTGGGGCACCATAAGAGGTAGAAACAGAAGGGAATGCGATGGTATTCACTCCTAAGCAGGGGATCAAGAGTTCAAAGAGCCCACCTCGATGCCACTCTGGCGAGCCAATTTCACAGCTGTGTTGTAGTAGCCACAGCGCAAGAGATGCTCCACCATCATGCGGTCCATGCGCTTCCGTTTCCACATGCTGGCTGCTGCTGGCTGGTCACTGCTGTGCTCCTTGAGGTGCTCAATCCTACGTTTGCAGAGCTTGGCACTCTCATCCTCAGCTTGGATGGACTCTACTGCCTAAGTCACAGCAAACACACTTGAGATGATTGGTCCACCAGCAGCAATGAAAACATACGTATTTACAACCTCTTCTGAATACTTGCAAGAAGACAAGCAAGGAAAGGTAAAAGCTAAGATGTTGTTGGACTATATGGTAGAAATAGAAGAAATCAGGCTCTACATCTGTTTGGGGTGAATTTGTGTGAGACAGTAATTACTAAGAGGGACATGGCATACTACCCACTACTTCACATACTTGCTGAGCACATTTGAGGCCCTATTTCCCTTTAAAAAAAAAAAAAAGGCTTAAAATGCATGCATATCTTTTTTGGTTTAAGCTATATTGTCAGATGCTTAAAATTTGAAATTTATTGTACTTTCCTTGTCTTATTATTGACTATAATGTGACTCATTACTTTGAGATAGGGTCCAACTGTGTAGCCCTAGCTCGTAGTATGGAGCTTGTTATGTAAACCAGGATTGTCGTTCAAACTCACAAAAATCCTTCTGGTTCTGCCTCCTGAATGTGGGGATTAAAAGCATGTGTCATGTTTGGTCTGACTTTTAAATATAACCTCTCGTGCTCAGACAGTGCTCCTAGACAGGTGCAGCCCCTGGCCTTTTTCTTACATCTGACCCCTATCTGGGACTGATGATTCTCTTCTGTTGCCTGAGTTCTCTAGCCTCTTTGGGAAACTATTTTGAAGGGCTACTCAAATCTTTAAAGGTCATTCTCAGTGGCTAGGTCATTTTGACAGTTCCAGGAAGTTCTGGGATGAAATATCAGTGTCGCAAGCCCTAGCTTCCTCATGGGTGGGGCTTAGGACACTTTCAGTGTTCTCTATCTAGCAGACCTAAACATCCTTTCCACAGTTTGCCTATGTCTTCATCTCCCAGCCATTCCCAGAGGACAAACCTTCCTTTTGAGGACACTCAGCTTCTCCACCACACCATCCAGTAGGCTGACCACAGAGTCCACAGCTGGGCAACTACTTAAGGTCTTCTCAAGCTCAGCTACCACCATGGTGACGTGGCTGGTCTCCCGATCAATGTTTTTCTGGGCAGCTCGGAAGCGTTTATTCAGTGTCTCATAGGGCACCTAGACAAGAAAAGGCAGAAAGAATCTCAGCCCTGACATTCAGTACACTGATACACCCCAGGCATAGCACATGGGTCTCCTTCACATGCAGCAAAGGCCGTGCTAAGTCTAAGACCCTGAGCTCTAAAAACATCTCCCAGCATCCTGGACCAGGACCCACAAAGCATGACTAGACATGCTCCAGAGCCTGGAATTGAGACTGACACTAAGACACATGCTGCCCTGGTCTTTGAATAATGCTGAGCAACATTTTTTTTTTCACAAAAAAGAAAAAAAAATAAGCGTATACAGACAAAATAACAGCAAACTTTTTATCTAGAAAAACAAACAGTTAAAGAAGATGAAAGAAAGGGGCTTCCCATCAAGTCATGGGAAACTGGAGGTAAAGACTACACTGGGTAGGGCAAGGTGAGTCCAAAGAGCTTCATATCATTCAGGTTAATGTGAAGTCATCATATTTCATGTGAAATTAAAAACGCACATTAACATTTCTCCTCCATGAAAAAATATTATCCAAACTGTTAAAAAAAAACAAAACTACCATTTCCTACAGAAAAATTACAAAGTAAGCATTATGCAAAGAACTGTCAAGTCACTATTATTTTCTGTCTTTCCAGAAAATCACTGTGATGTGGGATTCCCCTCTGTATGCTGTGAATACCATTGGTTAATACAGAAAACTGTCTTGGGCCTGCGCAGGGAATAGAGGTAGGTGGGGTAAACTAAATTGAATGCTGGAGGAAGAAGGTGGAGTCAGAGAGAAGCCATGTAGCCCCACCAGAGACAGATGCCAGATGGAACTTTACCCGGTAAGCCACAGCCATGTGGCAATACATAGATTACTGGAAATTGGTTAAATTAATATGTAAGAGTTATCCAATAAAAAGCTAGAGCTAATAGGCCAAGCAGTGTTTTAAATATTATAGTTTCTGTGTGATTATTTTGGGTCTAAGCTGCTGAGCAGCTGGGAACCAACAAGCGGCCTCCTTATAACATCACTGTCACACTTTTCTCTCATTTCCTGGCCCATGACTGTGGACATAACACACTAAGCTGTACCTGAGCAATGCCCCACCTCTATGGCAAGTGAGGCTACAGCCATGGCTCTTATCTCTACTGTCAAGTACTGCTAGGATCAACTTTGCTGTCACAGCAAACTCACCTGCAGGAAATTTTTTTTTAACCTTCCTTTCTTTCCTTCCTTCCTTCCTTCCTTCCTTCCTTCCTTCCTTCCTTCCTTCCTTCCTTTCTTTCTTGAGACAAGGTTTCAATGTTTAGTGCCAGCTGTCCTAAAACTGTACACCAGGCTACCCTGGAACTCATAGAAATCCAGCTTCCATAGTAAAAGGATTAAAGATGTGCACCACCACACTCAATACCCAGCTTACCCATGATCTTAAATCCACTCAGCAACATGGGCAAACTCGTGGACTCTGCACCAGCCAGTCACTAAGATCATGGTGAGGCTTGATAAAGGCAGGAATGTAAACAGAGACCTAGACATGGTTCACTATGAAACCTAGGCTATTTAAGAGCAGGTAATATAAAGACAACAACAGACATGGGGAAAGGACTAGGTTTACTTCCCCCAACCCCAAACCCACTTTTCTCTAGTCCTGCCAGGCAGGCAGCTTCAGGCAGGAACATGCAATGTGTACCCATTCCTGTCTAACCTAAGGCTTCACTGGTACATGAGGTAAATTCCACTAGTCGAGACATGTGAGGAAGGTACAGCAAAATGGCAGTGAGCTCTTGCTGGCAAGCGAGGAAATCCTGCGGTGTTGAAAATGAAGATGGAGAAGCTGTCAAATAGCAAATATCTCAACAGGGTAATAAACAAGAGACTCGTGTGGCCAGTACAGCTCCTGGGCCAGGTAGAAAATAGCACAGGCTGTAGCATCCTCTCTGGAGGCTCTGTGATACGCTTCCTAAGTAGTCAGCCTGTCACAGTATGGGTGGCCAAGGCAACCTGCATTACCTTGCTCAGCCAACACTGTTTGTCTTCATGGATATGTTCTCCTGAGGATTCAGCATGTCTCACCAAAGGGGAGGGGGGAAGTGGGATATGTGTGGATACGCATGCATGCACGCACACACGCAAAAGAGATTCCTCTATTCCTATCTATTCAATGGAGAGATGTATTCAAAATTGTTTTTGTCCAATGCCTTCCTACTACTGCAGACTCTTAGGAAGAACCTAATGGGAAAGTAGAAAGACATAAGACCCGGTGTGAGACTTCGGCAGCCACCAAGTCCCTGAGCCACCATAGCACTTGGCACCTTTGTCCGGTCCAACTCTCCTACATGCCACCCAATTTAAGGATTATCCTGCAAGGAGGTAGAATTCTGGCAGGCAAATCAATTGCATATTCTTCAACCACAATGCATTCCAGCCCACCAAAGAGCAGAGTATGTAGTTAGAGGCTTCATGTACCTAGCTTCCCCGGCCCCAACACAGTCCAACCTGTGGCCAGGAATACTTTCTCTGGGTGTTGCTGGATGCCTGAAGAATGTCTTGCTAGCAAGCCTATTCTGTGCAATAACAAGAGAAAACAAATACTACCAGTAGGCTGCAGACACAGGTTCCTGTTCTTTATGGCCAAAGGAAAAGGGTTTAGTTTTGCCTAACATTATATCAAAATACAAAGTTTATAAAGTCAAGACAAATGAAAGCAGCATTTGCTAAAACTCCTCTGTCAGGAGCAATGCTATCAGAAGAATGAGCTGTTGCCATAGTGTGAAACATTGACTCACACCTGCATGTACTGCCAGGCTCTGGGATTCAGTCCCAAGTATAGGAAAAAAATATTGAGCTTCCAAGAGGGAAAACACCAGTTCCCAGCTGCGGTCATGGGTTATCATCTAAGAAATTCCACCAGGTGTTGCTTAGCTGTTAAAAGCACTTGGTGCTCTTATAGAGGACCCGGGTTCAGTTCACCGCACCAATATCAGGTGACTCACAACTGCGGTGATTCCAGCTTCAGGGATGTGACATGCTCTTGAGGTATCCTCAGGAACCTACATGCACATGGTACACATCCATACACTCAGATATACACATAAAATTATATAAGCAACTCTTTAAAAATCAAAACAAAAACATCTGACTACAAGGCAGGAGCACTGAGTGAGCAAAGGAGTCCCACTAGCCCTCTCACTCTCAACACAATGCAACAGTCTACCTTTTCTCCCTTTTGCTGGCGATCCTTTAGACAGTTGCCCTTCTGACCTGGACCCACACTTTCCTTCAATACAGCAACACCAAGTTAATAAAAATTAAAATGAAAACAAACAAAAACAAAACCCAAGCTACACAATACCATCTGCCACACATTAAAACTATATTCTAATAAATATGAAAATGTAATTATAAACTTGGGCATAAAGCTCTATCTAGGTGGCACTGGGTGATGTGAATAGACTCTCAATAGAATGAGAATCCTGACAAGTCTTATGCCCCATACCTGAGTGAAACCTAGCATATAACACCTGCAGGTTTCAAGTGTTATAAAAATCTGTCAATAGATCAGCTGACTGCTGGGACTAACACATCTACATTGCTCCATACTTACTGAGATGGTCTACCAACACAGGTAATGACAGCAAAACCCCATCAGTTCAGGGTGTCCATCTGTTATCTAGAGATGGTAGATAGTCATCTATTCTAAGTTCATGGCTCTGTTGAGAATCTTTTGAGAAAATAAAATCCAAGACTGAGTATATTGAAGTGAGGTGTGAACAAAACCACCATGTCCATGTGGAATCTACGGGAAGGCTGCACAGCATATGGCTTGCACTGCAAATGGTTCACATGTTGACTGAGGTTTCTGTCCTGCCTGGACCCTCAGCTGATCAGTCTCAAAGAAACACACAGAGGTCTACAATAGTTCAGACCTCTTATTAACTCTTACATCCTGCATTAACCCATAATTGTTGTCTGTGTTGGGCTAATATGATGGCATAGACCTGAAAGGTACTGTGACAGTTCCTAATACTGTCAGCTGAGTGTCCTCCTGGGGTTCTGCATTGAACATCTCTTCCCAGCCAGTCATCACACCTGAGTCTAACCTTAGAATAGCCTAGTGTCAACTTTCCTTGGTTAGACTTAGACACATGCTTGTCAGGCACCCCTCTTTATTCCCTTCTTTAGCTTACCTTCCCCCTCCTCAGACTCCAGCATAATGGTCTGCTCCTCTTAGGGCCTAAGCCAGGTGCCTGCATCTCATCTAAGACTAGAGAATGGGTAAAGTAGCTGACTACTCTCAGGGCCTCTTAGAACATGTCTCATAGTATGTCAACAATCAAGAAGGAGCTTCCAAACCAGCTTCTTCCTTTTACCCATACCTTTCCCAGACCTGGAAACCAGTCCTCTTCTCTCTGCCCCTTTCCAGACACAAATGCTCCCCTCATTGAGTTATGCCAGGTGATTCCAAACTATAAGTTCCAAAGGGCTCTGGAGAATGAACAGCAGCATTAAGACCCAAGCTAAATCACCACTCACAGATAAGGACAGTCTAAAGACATTTCTAGATAAGCAAGTCTGAAAAGTTCAGCAAGCACAAATTTTCTCTGGGAGGAAAATGTCTCAAGACAGTATTCAATAAGGCGAAACAGGAAATCTATAAGGGAAGACAACAGACACAGGACATGATACTAAAAAAAATGGTAACTAACATGCCTATACATGTAATAGACTTTAAGGAAAAACTGCGGAAATGAGGCAAAATACTAAATATATACTCTTCACAAAAAAGACAAATGAGGCAGCAAGGATGTTTACAAGTAGCAGAAAACAATAGCATAAAGAACAACCTGCAGGATGGTATATAAGCCACGAGTCCAACACTTGCATTACTGGTACTTGGAGGTGAAGGTAGGAATATAAGTAGAAAGCCTGTCTAGGTGATACACATCACATTCCAAAGACACCTAAAATACATAGAAAGATCCTGTCTCAAAAACAAGAAAAATAGCTCTTAAACTCAGCAAAAAAAAAAAAAAAAAAAAAAAGTGTGTAAAAGTCTCTAAAGATGCTATGCAAGAATATAAATGATGGGGTGTGTATGTGTGGAGACATGGCTCATTCCCAGAACTCACACCAGGATTAAAAAGAAAACATTTTTTTCTTTTAGTTTTTAAAGACAGGGTTTATCTATGTAACCATGGGTATCCTGAAACTTATTTTATAGAACAGAGTAGCCTTGAACCCAGAGATCTGCCTACCTCTCAAGTGCTGGGATTAAAGACATGTGCCACATGCTCAGCAAAAAAAGGATCTAAAAACAAACAAATAAAACTGTAAAAGATGCTATTATCACTCGAGTGGAAAAATACAAATTAAAACCACAATGAAGCATTGCCTCATATCTGTTAGGATGGCTCTTACCAAATTAAAATGTTGCCAGGCATGGTGGCACTGAGGAGAGCTGAGGCAGGCACACAGACCTCGTCTCTAAATAACAACAAAACCACACTGAAACCACACCGTGTATTAGCAAAGTGTCTTGCTGGTGAGGACAGGAATGGCACTGTTAATGGTGAACCACCAGAGGATTACCATGAACAACAATTGTTGCGGTCTCCTCAGAGTTCTGCAGTCACAACAACTTCAAGGCAGATAGTTGAGATGGTCCAGCCTCACAGACTATTCTAGCCAGGACTTCAGATAAGCCTTGCACTTTCCCATTACACAGAGACTAGATTAAAATTTGTTACTGCTAGTTTTCTTAGGACTTGACCATTATCTCAATTTTCTCAGGATCCCCTGGGGATGCTGTCACCCTCCGACAACAGGAAGGAGTCTAGAGAACAAAATGCCTCCATCCCCAAGAAGTGGGGTAGGTAGTTTTGGTCATTCGGTGGGTTATGGATGTTTGTTATCATTTAGTGGGAATACAGGAATATAGGACTAAAAAGACAACTATTCATCTCAAATATTTTACACACTGGAATGGATGTTTGTATATGGATACAAATTTAAGGTTATTTTTGTCATACCATTTATATTTTTCTACTCTTGTTTAAGCTATCTATGCAGCTCATTTAAAAATGTAATATAAAGTTCTAGTCCTTGAAAGCTATTCTGTTTAGGATAATTAAAAAATACAGGTTAGTAGTTACTTATCTATAATAATCAAGCTTGTAGTTACATTAGGTATGTTTACAAGGTTAAACAGAGATATATTTTAGACAGACAGATGATGTTCAAACATTTCAGAGACCTACAGAATATGGCATTTAAGATGTTTAATAACCTAATGCTTTTCATGACAGTCAGACACGTTGCTCCTGGCAGCACCAATCTTCTTAATAAAAGGATGATGAGTATAGAAGAACCTCCATATGGAATTCACATTCATTGTGGTAAAGCTAGCCATTTGAGCAAGAAACTGCCCTTGCCTCAAATACAGACAGTATACTATACAAACTGGACAAGAAAAACACAAAGGAAAAAGACTCCTAAACTTGGTCAAGATAAGATGCAGCAGTCCTTCAAATTAATGTTTCATATAAAAGTCTGCCAGATATTCTAGGCCTGGAAGCCAAAGATGGATGCCCCAATGTTGCAGAGAAACTCTGGGTGACTGTCCAGGCAACCAGTTGCTCTCGTTTCTATAATTTTGGAAGTTGCTTGTTCTGCACTTCCTGTTTACTCACGTAATATTATATCCTTCTCGGGTCTCTGATGGAGTTGAAGAAGAGATAGTTAGTTTTTCTTGTTACCAAATTCAGAAAAGAAACTTACATAAGAAATGTAAAGTTTAAAAGGTTGAGAAACATAAAAAAAGCTTAAACTTTTATCTAAGAAAATGACTTGAGGTCTAAAAAGATCATTTCGGGATGGTAATACGAGTTAGGATAGAAAGTAAATTAGATACACAACTTTGGATTCACCAAGATAGGACAGATAATGGAGTATTTTCTCTGAATTTGTCAAGTGCAAATGGACTGGATATTGTAAATACAATTCTTACTTTATAAGTGTTCTTATTGAGTATAGTTTTACTATGTTAAAACTAAAACCTTTTTATTTAGACAAGGGGGAAATGTGTAATATTTAACTATGCAAAGATGAGTTGCATTTGTGTTGCAAAATATTTGTCTAACTATGTAAAGATGTGTTGTATAGCTGGGCAGTGGTGGCATACGTCTTTAATCCCAGCACTTGGGAGGTAGAGGCAGGCTGATATCTGTGAGTTCGAAGCTAGCCTGGTCTACAGAGTGAGTTCCAGGACAGGCTCCAAAGCTATAGAGAAAGCTTGAAAAACAAAACAAAACAAAACAAAACAAAAGTTGCATTTGTTTAACTATATAAAGATGTGTTGCTGTTTTTTACCTCGCCTGCCTAAGGCACCTTGACTGGTTTAATAAAAAGTTACATGGCCAGTAGCTAGGGAGGAGGAATAGGAACTTCCAGGCAGGGAGAGTAAGTAGAAGGAATTTAGGCTCAGGGGAGAATAAAGAAAAGAAAGATGATGACAGGGAGACACCAGGGGCCACCCAGCCAGACATAGAGAAAGCAGGAAAGCAGGACATACAGAATAAAGGAAAGGTGAAAAGCCCTGAGGCAAAACATAGATGAATAGAAACAGGTTAAATTAAGTTAAAAAGAGCTAGTGGGACAAGCCTAAGCTAAGGCTGAGCATTCATAATTAATACTAAGTGTCTATTTGGGAGTTGGTTGGCAGCCAAAGAAAATGCCAACTACAGAGAACCACATATGATAGCAGGCCCACTTCTGAGTGTGCATCAAATCTACAAGATGTTTGCATACCATGTTTACTACAACCCCAACAGTAGCCATCTGGGTATTCACTGACAAATGAATGAAGAAAATGCAGCATATACATATAATTCAGCCTTACAGTGGAAAGTCCTGCCACATACCAAAATATGTATGAAACCTGAGGACATCATGTTAAGTAAGATGAGTTAACCACAAAATGACAAAACTGTCATTGAACAAGACTCCTAAAAAGATCAAAGTCTACTAAACAAGACTCTTAAAAACTACAAGCTCTCAGAGAAAAAAGTAGGATGCACAGTAATTCTCTAATGGCAGAATTTCAGTTCTATAAGACTGAATTTTCCAGAGACCTCATGCACGATGAGGGTACACACAAGTAAGAGTGCACACACTGTACACTTTAACAATTCTATGTTGTGCTTTTACTACAAAAAATTTTTTAAATTTCAGGGTGGAATGTGGCTCAGTTGGTACAGACAATGCTTTCCCAGAGTACAGGAAACCCTGAATTTGTTCCCCAACATTGCATAAACAAACTGCATGGTGGTGGTGCACACCTGCAATCCTAGCACTCAGGAAGAGGAAGCAGGAGGATAAGAAGTTCAAGATTAGATCCTTTTTGACTACATAGTTAAGTCTGAGGCAAAAGAAACCAACTAACACTTTTGATATAATATGAGCAATGGTACATGATATCAAGACTTAATACTATAGCTTAGCATGGTGGCATGGAATCCAAGGCAGGAGGTTAGTGAGTTTGAGCTTGGGCTGCATAAGATCCCATGCCAACACCATTACCCTAGACCAAACCAAACCAAACCAAACCACAACAAAAAGAAGTAACTATAAACCTTTGTGATTCCCTTAACAAGGTGCTGGTCTGAGCTTAGAGATAGACCAAATGAGAGTGGAGAAACCACATCAACCATACATGTCCAGCCACAAGGCCAAGGGAAATTATAGTCACTGTGACAATAGTAGGACTAAAAACACACCTCAAAGCAGTGAAAACTAAGCCATGCCTCATACATCTATCAAGACCACCCCGAAGCAGATCACATATCCAAAAATAGGAGCTGACACTTTCTATTAATCATTTGAGGAAGAAACAAGACATTGTCATGACCTTTAGGAGGACACAAGCTTTGTAAATGGCACAAACCACAACCTGTGAAGAAAACTCATCAACGCTCTTTACCAAACCCAAACTTCTGCTCTGTAGACAACCACCTAGGAAAGAGAACAGAAGCCAGACTGAAAGGAAGCCCCTGGAATATACACATCTAGCATGACTCCTTTCAGGGGAAATGTGGAGCGCTTACAAATAATTTAAAATGAGAATAGCAAAAATCCTATTCTCGAAACAGGCCAGAGTATCAGCAGGAATGCCATCCAAAACGACATATGGAAGACCTACAATGCTGGTTTTTTGTGACCAGGAAATATAAAGGAAAACTGTAAAAGAAAAGTGGTTATTCCTAGACAGAATCTTGATTTGGCCACAGACTTTGGGTGTCTGTGAGCATGTTTCTGGATGAGTAAGTCAGTCCTCAGTGAAGCTGATGGCCTCTCTGGTGCAGGTCTCTCATCCAATCAGCTGAAGAACTGAACAGAACCCAATCTGTATCCAGCTGGGACACGGTGTCCATTCCCCACTTTGTACTAAGTCTTTAAAACCAGATTCATCTTAACTCAGAGCATGTAACATTCCCAGTGCTCTCCAGACACACAAGTTCACAGTGGCCCTGAAAGAATGTAGTACATATATGTGATGGGCAACTCCTCTGAGTCTGGGCTTCACATCACTGATGAGGAAGGGACACAGGTGGAGAAGATGTGAGTCACAGACCATGCCTGGCTTCCTAACCTGGTCACTGAACAGACTTTAAAACAACTGCTCATGTATGCAGAGCGTTGTGTACCCCAGCCAACCATCAGATCTGGCCATGAGGCCACTTCAGTTGTCAGTCAAACCAACACTTACAATTTAAAAAAAGGAATGTTGTTACTATTTATGTAATTCACATACTCTAAGACCCTCTTCAAAAGATAACACTTAGGGGGTTTGATTGTAATTGCAAGGTTGTGAAACCATTACCACCATCTATAAGAGAGTGTTTTCATAACCACATCACGGCCATTCCTCAAGACACAAGCATCGGCCATGACTCCGTCTCTGTTCTTGAAATTTCACACAAATGGAACAGGTTTTGTCTGTCTTTTTTTGTTGTTGTTGTTTCTGAGACTGATCATGATGTGGCATATACCAGTGTTTTGCTCTCTTTCTAGATGATGAGCAATCCTGTATTAATAACTGTTATGCACACACATTAAGACTGCATGTACTTTGGGGCAATTATGATTAAGATTGTGAAAGTTTTTGTACCTTATATAGACAGCAACTACCTAATGCCTAGGGTGTTTAAAAGGAGGCACCACTGTTTTTCACTCCCATCAACAGCACCTGAGGGTTTCCGATTTCTCCGCATCTCCCCACCCCATTATAGCAGAAGGAAGTAGTGTGTCCCAGTGGCTTTGGTTTGCACTTCCTTGATTACCAAAGACACTGAGCACCTTCTTATGTGCTTACTGGCTATCTGTGGATCTTTTCTGGAGAAAGTCTTCAAATTGTTTTGGTTTTTGGAATGCATGTAGGTGCACATGCACAAGTGTGTGTACAGGCCAGAGGTTGACATTTATGGTGTCTCTATTTTATTGGGGTAGGGTTTCCTGCCCAATCCAGAGCTTGTCAATTTGACTAGTCTAGACAGCCAGCTGTTTTGGGATACCCTGCCTCAGTCTTCCACATGCTAGGATTACAGGTGGGCTACAGGTAGCCTTCCGTAAAAAGGCTTTATGCGGGGGGGGGGGGGTCCTGGGATCTGAACTCAGGTCCTCAAGTCTGCATAGTGAGAACTTTGCTTTATCTACCATGTCTGCTCATTTTTTTTAAAGATTTATTTATTTATTATGTATACAACATTCTGCCTCGATGTATGCCCGCACGCCAGAGGAGGGCGCCAGATCTCAGTACAGATGGTTGTGAGCCACCATGTGGTTGCTGGGAATTGAACTCAGGACCTCTGGAAGAGCAGCCAATGCTCTTAACCTCTGAGCCACCTCTCCAGCCCATGTCTGCTCATTTTTAAAATTTAAGTCATTACTCAACAGTAAGATTTCTTCATATAGCTCAACACGTGCTCTTATCAGATCGGTGATTTGCAAATGTTTCTTCCTATTTTGTGAGCAATTATCTTGGTCAGTTCAGCTTATACAATCAACTATAGAAGTTAAAAAGGCTGAAAATCTTGGAGCAAGGTCCTGGCAGTGCTGGATCTAGCAAAAATTCTCTTGCTTGCTATAACCCCACATTTTCTTTTGGTATATATGCAGAGTGCTTTAGCCAACTATCTTCATATAAAAACATTAGAGAGTAGGAACACAGCTTAGTGGGCTTTTAAAAGGACTTGTTCCCAAGCCTGCTGACCTGAGTTCGATGCCTGGAACCTCATACATGGAGAGAACTGGCTCCTGGAAGCTGTTCTCTCTACTCATGCATGCCCACACATGTACATACAAAATAAATGAATGGGGGCTGGAGAGATGGCTCAGTGGTTGGGAGCGTTGCCTGCTCTTCCAAAGGTCCTGAGTTCAATTCCCAGCAACCACATGGTGGCCCACAACCATCTGTAATAAGGTCTGGTGCCCTCTTCTGGCCTTCGGCATACACACAGATAGAATACTGTATACATAATAAATAATAAATATTTTAAAAAATAAATGAATGCAAACAAAAAAAACCACAATAATCCAGGCTGGGATTAGTGTCACTCACAGTAGTGCTTGACTAGCATGCACGAAGTCCTATGCTCCGTCACATCAAACCAGGTATAGTGAGTGGCACATGCCTGTAATCCCAGCACTTAGAAGGGAGAGCAGGAGAATGGAAGAAGACGGTCAGTTGATAGGAGAACACATGTGATATGACAGTAAACAGGGAAGATACAGACAAAAAGGTGTAAGGAGGGATGGGGAAGAGAAGGGGTGGGGGAAGGGTAATCAAACTGAGTATTAAAAAGACATATGCAAACCTATTTTGTAAGCTAACTGAAAACTAATTAAAAGAAGTTTGAACCAGGCAGTGGTGCACACACCTTTAATCCCAGCACTCAGGAGGCAGAGGCAGGTGGATCTCTGAGTTTAAGGCCAGCCTGGTCTACAAGAGCTAGTCCAGGACAGCCAGGGCTGTTACACAGAGAAGCCCTGTCTTAAAAAGAGGAAAAAAAAAAAAAAGGTTTGAATGTAGTCACCCTGCATGGGTAAATTATACTGCTCCGAAAGCCATAAATTAAATAAAAATCCTAGTACCAGGTGTGGAGTGCCTCCCCTAAGTTGTTGGCCACTGAAGTGTGAGAGGTCCCTAAAACAATACAGGCTACTTTACTGCCATTGTTCAAGGCTGCCAATCAGAATTGGATGGTTATGACCCCATTGCTGAAAACACCACACACTTTGGTGGCAGGACTTGGAAACTTCCTTCTTTCTGGATAGCTTTCACAGTGTTGGAAGGTGCTACACAGGCTGCTAGGAGAGGGAAAATAGTCATCAACAGACTCACTCAGCTATGAAGCCTGCCAGGAAAGAGTTGACCACTTTTGCAATAGCAGTATGAACGTTATGAGGGTTAGTAACTAACCATTTTCTGATTGGATTTTAGATCCACTACACAGGAGGAATTCACATTTGGTACTGTAAACCTGGTCAAAAGCCTATGGCTGGTTTCCTACTAGGGAACCTATTAAGGCTGTTTTGTGGTCAAGCTGTCAAACTGCCTTCTAAGTATTTATTAACTATAGACGAGTGATGCTCTCAGTACTGGTCAGAGAAGCTTCTCTGTGTAGTGAGCAACAGTTTAACACAAAGACTCATAACTGATCAAAGTTTTGAAAGTACACGTCCTGTGCTGGATCCCAAATGGGACATCTGTGCCACTCCCTCCAAAGCTTGAGGCATACTCAAGAGGGAGTAGAAAGAATGTAACTGCCACAGGATGGGGAGAGGGCTGTGAAACAGTTTTTTGGACATGATATGGTGGTTGTACTTAGGAGCTCACAGCAGCTGTGGTCACGATGGGGCCCATCAGCATTCCATCATGGATTGCAAAGGGGCTCACAAGGCCACACCACTCCTTGAGGAGCTACTGGCAACTAGAGGTTGCTGGAGGAATGGGTGTTATAGCACTGTTGCCCATGCTCCAATAGATAACCCCCATCCATCCTCCTGCAAGTAACTCTACACACACTCACTGGTTCACAAAATATAAAATGAGATTAAGTAAGGGACTTGTTGAAAAAAAGTAGATTTAGTAGTAGAGGAGAATCAGAGGATAGTGAAGGAAAAATGAATATATATATATATACACACATGAATACATCAAAGAATAATTTTAAAAATTGCAAATGGAGGACTGGAAATGGCTCAACAGTTACAAGTACTTGCTGCTCTTGCAGAAGATATGGGATTGGTTTCCAGCACCCACGAGGTGGTTCACAACTGTCTGTATCCAGTTGTAGTTGATCCTTCACTCTCTTCTGGACTCCATAGGCACCAGGCACACAGGGTACACTTACATAAATGCAGGCAAAATATTCATACACACAACTTTTAAAATATTTAAAAATTGCAATGTGACAAGGGGTTAAAAATAAAACTCGGGGCCAGGTGGTGGTGGCGCACGCCTTTAATCCCAGCACTCGGGAGGAAGTCAGGTGAATCCCTGTGAGTTTGATGCCAGCCTGGTCTACAAGAGCTAGTTCCAGGACAGCTAGGGCTGTTATACAGAGAAACCCTGTCTTGAAAAACAAACAAACAAAATAAATAAACAAATAAAACTTGGATGAGGTATGTTTAATGCAAAAATGCTAAACTAAAAAAAAAAGTTCCTCATCCTTGACTATATAGCACGTTTTATCTGTTCCAAATTGAACCGTTCTCAAAGATTACACCGCAAGGACTGGGGCTTCAGCATACATTTTTTAGGGGTTGGACATGGGCACACTTACTCTGAATGACAGTCTTTTCATTTTTGCAGCTTCCCACAAAGTAGTCTTTTATCTGTGGGTCCTTGTACTCAGGTGTTGAGAAACCACAGACTAACTCAAGGTTAGAGTTATCTGGTATATTGTGCTAGAAGCTTTATAATTTTAGGTCTTTATGAATTTAGTTCTTTATGAATTTAGTTCTTTCGACTTATTTTTAGCTCTTGGATATTTTGTAATATAGGGACCCAACTACATTTTGTTTGTGAAAACCCAGTTATTTTCAGCACTTGTTGAAAACACTATTCTTGATCTGTCTTGACATACTTGCTAAAATAAATTACTCTAAATATATGGGTTAAAAGCTGAGTGTGGGGCTAGACAGATGGCTCAGTGGTTAAGAGCATTGCCTACTCTTCCAAAGGTCCTGAGTTCAATTCCCAGCAACAACATGGTGGCTCACAACCATCTGTAATGAGGTCTGGTGCCTCTTCTGGCCTTCGGCATACACACAGACAGAACAATGTATACATAATAAATAAATATTTAAAAAAAAACTTTAAAACAACAAACAAACAAGGAGATGTCTGACAGAAAGAGAAGGAAAAGAAAAAAGACATAAGTGTAGATAATTCTGTAGAACTGTGATTAATACTATAAAGAAATCAAAACTGAGGGTGGGGGCTTCAGAAATGGCTCAGAGATTAAGAGCACTTGCTGCTCCAGAGGATCTGAGGCTTCGTTCCCAGCACCCATGACAAGGCTGGAAAATGTAGCTCTAGATATGGGAATCTGATACTTTTAGCCTTCTCAGAGAATGTGCACTCATATGTGCATACCAATATGCAGACACACAAACACCTAACATAATTAAAAATAAATCTTTAAAAATGAGTAATTAAGATGGTTATTATGGGGGCGCACACCTTTAATCCCAGTACTGGGGAAGGCAGAGGTAGGAGATCTCTTGAGTTTCAGGCCAGCTTGGTCTACAGAGCGAGTTCCAGAGCAGCCAGAGCTATACAGTGAGACTATCCCAAATACCCAAAACTCAGCTGGGCAGTGAGGATGCATGCACTAAGGCCACCTCTCAGGGTTAATTGGTGACACCAAAAAGCTAGTAAAAAGAAGATTGAAGAAACAGTAAAAGAACCATAGACTTCCCAGAAAGAAAGAAGAAAACCTGAAGAAACATGTGGTTGAACAGTATGAAGGTAGGAAGAAGAGAAGAAGGTAGAGCGAGCAGCAATAGTTCTTGTCTAAAAACTCCCAACCCAGTAGGGAGGGAGCAGGAAAGAACACCAGTAGACACTGTGAAGATCTAAAGTGGGGCACGTGGACCCACAACTGTCAAGATAGGCATGGGCAATTGAGCTGGGAAAGGTCTGAGAAGACAGATGGGTAGGAAAGAGTATCTAAAAGGAGGAAGAGGCTGGGGGACAGGGTATGAGTTGGAGGCCAGCCTGGTCTACATGGCAAGGTACATGACAGCTGGGCCTACAGAGACCTTGGCTCAAGATGGATGAATGGATGGAAGAATGGATGATAGGACGTGAGGAAGGATAACCTAGGATAGAGGTAGGTAATGGGCAGCACCAGAGGTTCACAGCCAGGAAAGTAAAGCCAGGCCCAGACCTTTAAAAAACAAACAAACAAAAAAAAAAAAAATCAGTTTTCTCCATTTAGACACATTCTGCCAAATAATTACTAGTTGTGACAACAGTGAATAACTCTCTTGAAGTTTTCAAATGGTTCCGATGTCTAACCACATACCATCAGCAGAGTCTGAACTCTGACACAGTCCCATGAGACTGATAGTCATGGGACTTCCACAGATGGATACATACACTGACTATACAGGTCAGTCAGTCTCCTTTCTTCTTGGACTGCAGGCCTCTGGGGCAATGTCAGCCAAGACTTTACACAGTTCACAAGGCTTCGCAGCACCAGCTATTATTTCCATGATCACTGGCTCAGGCTGTCAGTCACAGGAGCCCAGTCCCCTTCCACTACTCAACTTCACATTGGTTTCACTGGTATCTTTAAAAATAGAAAGGAAAAAAAAGTTAATGCCAGAGGGTGGTGGCACAAGCCTTTAATCCCAGCACTTGGGAGGCAGAGGCAGGCAAATCTCTAAATTCAAGGCTAATCTGGTCTACAGAGTATCCCAGGATAGCCAGGGCTGCTTGGAGAAACCCTATCTCAAAACAAACAAAAACAGAAGTTTATTTTTTATGTCTGTACATGTGTGTGGAAGCATGAGTGTTAATACAGTATATGAGGAGAACACGGTACAACTTTTGGGAAACTGGTTTCTTCTTCAACTACATGGGTTCCAGGGATCAAAATCAGGTCATTGGGTTTGGCAGGCAGCAGGTGCCTTTACCTACTGAGCCATATTATCTGTGCTTCAACTTAGCAATGCCTCTAACATGATCCACCCACCACAGAGAACTAGGTATTACAAAATGTTTTGTTTTCCTAATTTAAAAAATCTGTTTAAGATAACAACAACAACAGCAATAAAAACCCAGAAGTTATCATGGAATTCAAGCCTTTCTAATCTCAGTGGGCACCCACCTTTCACAAACACAGAGATACACCAATGGGACACACATCTGAAACAGATTCATTCACTCAAATGTCCAACAAATCAAAGACAAGGTGAGTGAGAGGTGGGAAGACTTGAGCATCAGGCAGAGTTCTTAAAGAACAAAAGGAATTCAGGTGGGCCCACCAATGGATGGCAGGTTCTAAAAGGACGACGCTTCAGACTAGAATAGAGAGCACGCTGAAGATCTGGCAGGGTTTGGTGCATAAAGGAGTAAGGAGATTACAATTTACCAAGTACTTAAGAGTGCAAAAAGAATGCACCAAGTACTCTTAGTATCATATAGCCTGCCCACTGAGAAAAGCAGCTTCAAATCTGCATATTAAAAGATCTAGACTGTTGTAGGATACTGCTATACCTACTACCTAATGCAGTGTGTGCCTGTCTCAAGTCAAACTTTTTTTTTTTTTTTTGATTTTTCGAGACAGGGTTTCTCTGTGGCTTTGGAGCCTGCCCTGGAACTAGCTCTGTAGACCAGGCTGGTCTCGAACTCACAGAGATCCGCCTGCCTCTGCCTCCCAAGTGCTGGGATTAAAGGCGTGCGCCTCCATCACCCGCTTCAAGTCAAACTTTTATGATTATCTGCAGCTTTAATACTTGATGATCCTTCCAATCCAGCCAAAATCAAGTTTGCAAAAGTGCTCTATAAGTTATAATACAGGGCTTGTATTACACTTTCTGTGTGATATTTCAAGATATGAATTACCAAAGCAGTAATTGGTCCACCAGTGTTTTATCAAATTCAAGACTGAAATTTTAACTATTCCTGTAAAACTTCCAAGAACACATGAGTTTATGCTCAAAAACACACCTAGGCTTCTGTAAAGCACAGAACAGATCAGCAGCTGTGTCTGTGTGTCTAAGAGAACTAACTGCAGGAGCTAGACACCTGACTAGGTGTCCAAAAGCGGAAAGGTACAGCAGGTGAGATTCAGGAAGGAGCTGGGGTCAGAGCTGGCTGTCCCAGTGTCTTCAGCTCCTGCCACTGGACTGAACAGCCGCTTCCTGACTTAGGTGATGAGCAGAGAAGGTTGGCATGGCACTAGGCCACAGCTATCTGGAGGGAAGTAGGAATACTGATGGAGTGGTGTCTTCAGTAGAGTAATTTGAAGGAAGAAAAATCTTCTGTAACTAAAGATTGCTTAAAACTTAAATCAAACAAGGGATCTAAGCTTAAGACGTTGAGCCACAAATCCCAGTTTCCCCTTGCTTCAAAGGGCTGTCATTTACAAACTGGCATCAGAACAGACTTCAGCAGAAAATTCTGCAGTCAGAATACAAGAGGATGTCTTATGAACCACATTTCCAGAGCTTTTGAAGAACACAGAAACAAGTCCCCTAAGCAACATTCAGTCCAGAGATCCTCATGCTGGTGACTTTGTACCCAGGGCAACCTGGTGAAGTCTGGAGGTATTCTGAGGACACTCCTACACCTGGAGGGCAGAGGTTAGAGATACTAGGAAACATCCTGAAATTCCTGACCCCAGAAACTGGGAAATTAAGCCCAAAGGTTCCAAGGGCTATAAAGAAGCCTGTATCAGTTCACCACTATGGAGGAAATATATGCATATCAGCAATAGCACCTCAAAGGAAAACGAAGAGAAAGGAAAAACAGAAAGAGTTCCTGCCAGGGGCCTGAGACTGCACAATAGACATCTTAGTCTACTGCTTAAGCCCACCTACAGTTGTCAAGCCTGCACATCTGAGGAGGCCTTGCTTGGCAGGCAAAAAAAAAAAAAAATCTGTCAATGATAAAAATACATAAATTACGAATTTTTCAGTGAATAAAAAAGTGTAAAGGTCTATCTAGTATACTCCGTTCCCAGGACTGTTCAGGAGCCCTCTAGCCCCCAATCCTCACTTCCTGTGGATCCCAACCCACCATGTCACACCTGCATCTGGACATTCCTAAGACTGTCCACAAATACATTTCTCCTGGCATCCTGATCGATTCTGTGCCAATACATACTTCTAAATCAAAGCTCTAAAACTTCCCAGTACCCAGCATTAATTACTCTTGAAAAAATGACAAAAAAAAAAAAAAGCGAAAAATGTAGCTCAGTTGGCACAGTACTTGCCAACGGTGCAGAAAGTCCTGGATCTGATATCCATCACTGCATAAAGTGGGTGTGGTACACATGCCTGAAATCCCAGCACTCTGGAGCCAGGAGCAGCAGAAATTCAAGGTCATCCTTAGCTACCCAGTGAATTGCAGGCCAGCCAAGACGGTGTGAGAGCCCATCTCAAAAAACAAAGAACAAACAAGCAATAGTAACTTATAGGAAAAACATTAACAAAGCAAAGACATACTGTCAACATAACAGAAATTATATGGTAGGACCTAAAGGACTTGGAGGGAAGTGCTATTTTTTTTCTGGAGGAAGTAGCATTTCTACCCACAAATCTTTGCTTATAGTCACTCTTCCAAAAAAGAAAGAGACAGCAATCTTGTTTAACGACACCACCACCTCTCTGTACCTACATGAGGATCCACGTAATCATTTTGCTCAGAAGCTGTGCAACTGCTTTGGAATGCAAAGTGCACTCATGATCACCAGAAGATGTAGAACTGGAGGAATCCTTTCCTGGCCATCCATTTCCTTGCCTAAGGCATTTAGTAGGCCAGAGAGGGAGCTCTGGAAACCCTTCCTGTCTGTGCGTCCTAAATTCACCAGCCAAAGCAGAAAACCAGGTTCTCCCAAAGCAACTTCCTTGCAATAGGCCTGGAGGCCCCCGACTAGGCCGCAAAGTGGTTACAGGTCCACTGATAGCAGTTCCCAGGTACAGCCCACTAGGAGCTGCAGGGTTTCCATCTGTCAATCAACAGAAATCCAACAATGCCAGAAAACTGCGGCTAAGGACTGTTAGATTCCCAGCACACAGGAGGAAGTACAAAGAGAGTTCAAGGCCAACAGAAGCCTGCTTTAAACAAACAAACAAAAAAAAAATAAGGCCTAAGGGTATAGCGCAGTAGCAGAATGATCATTTGCCTAGCAGCACAAGAACTAAGTTTGTCACGAGTCCGCCCCCCCCCCATAACCCTTCGTTTTGAAGGTGTGGCAAAGAGGCTGGCGATGCCAGCATTGTTTGCTCCTTTCCTTGGGTGAATAAAGCATGGGATACAAAACAGCAATTAAATATGGCTGCTCACCTACTGCTGAAGAGGAGCAGCAGGGCCTTGCTTCTGCCCTCCTGTGAAGACCAACTACACCAGAGCAGTCAGATGTCACAGGGACAATGACAGCAGATAACTTCCAGTGAATGCCAAGACGTCCGTGTGCAATACGTGATCGCTCACTTCACCCTAGTGGGAAACAAACGCTCCCTAGGGCTTACATCTGATGAGAGAATGCCAGCAATCAGGTGCCTCCCATACGCACTCCGGGGCTCCCTAAGCACAAGCAGGCAGCCGAGCTTAGAACCTGTGCTCTTCAATCTCGGCTAAACTACCCACCCACCGCCAAGCCACACGGCAACCGCTCGGTCACCACAGAGATAGACACGGTGCCAAGCGCTCCAGAAGAAAGCTGCCCGGCCCTCAGGAGGAATGTAGAACCCCAAGGCTCGGCCGCCTTCCTAAAAACTACCCGATTTGTTCTCCGAAGGCTTTCTTCCCCGGTGCGTCACCGCAGACCATCCGCCACCATCAAACCCCCTTTTAACCGAAGAGCCACTAGCAGTCGTCCATCAAGGGGTGAACATTTGTCCTAGAGGAACGCACTGGCGCAGCGACCACCCAAGGTCACGCCCCGGAAACCAAGGGCAGGAGCTGCGCTGGGGACGGCCAGGGAGGCAGGGTGCCACCGGGTCGCCAATGCTCCCCAATGGCCCCCTAATTAGCACCAAGGCATGCCCGCCACGCCCCAGGCCGAGCTTCCGGAAGAACGCCGGGTACCGCCGCGACCCACGCCCACGACCAGGGGCCCCCAATTCTCCAGTGCCCGCAGCCTGGGCCGTAGCCCTGCTGCCCGCACACGGAATGCCCGCAGCCTCTAGGCGGGAGGCGGGGCTCAGGCGCCGTCGCCCGGACCTCGGGGGTCCTCAGACCCCGCCGCCCCGCGCCATCGGGTCCCCAAGACGCAGAGAGCTCCCGGGGGCCCCGCCGAAAGGCCCCGGCCCCTGCCTGACGCCCCGGAGAGCCACAGCCCACCGACCCCGACCCCGCCCCCGGCCGTGCAGCCCCTGGAGAAGCGGCTCCCGCCGCGCCCCAGCCTCGGCGCCCCCACGGCGCCTTCGAAGGTGTGGTAGCGGCTCTGGTCGCGCCCAGAACGCACCTTGAGGGTCGGGTACTCCTGCACCTTCAGGGTCATGGACAGCTGGGCCGCCGACTCCTGCACCGCCATCTTGGGCCGGCCGAGCGGAGGAGGCGGGTACGCGGCACGCCGGGTAGTGACGTGCGACGCGCGGGGGCAGGCGGAGCGGCTGAGCGCCTGCACCAATCACGTCACCGGACCGCTCGAGAGGAAGAAGTCCCGGGCCAGTCACCGTCCACGGGCTCGACCAATCGTCGACGGCTCTAGAGAGCGGCTTCCTCATAGAATTGTCAGCCGGCCTAGGCCGCTGATGCGGGTTTAAGTAGCCTAGACACCTACGCCGTGTGCATTTTGGCGGTTGGGGCTGGGTAGCGCGTGTTAGATAGCTGTCTTGTAAACGCCCACGCCCCCGCCCACGCACCGGTCACTTCTGGTAGTGGCCACTGGCCCTGTCTCAGTGCTTGGTGGCCATCATCTATTGGTGGTCACACAGAGGTGCGGTTTTTGCCATCCGGGAACTACTTTCCTTCGTCTCCATTTTCACGGATTAGCAGAGCTGGAGTCCTTACACAGGCTTCCTAATGAAAGATAAAAGTGGATGTTTACAATAGAGTAGGACGGGGCCTGCGAGCAGCTGGGCTTTCCCGCAGGTGATACCATAAGGAACGCTCGGCAACTGATTTTGTTAAAAAATGTTGATTCCTTGAATCGGGTCCAAAAGGCACCTAGAGTGTCCAGTGGCTGTGCTACACTTGTCAAGTTGGATTCCTGGAGCAATGGTACTGATGGGTTAACATCTAGCAAGGAACTGAAACTGAACAACGTTGACCTTCCAGGGCCCCCAAGTGAGGGTAATTATTTGTGAGGTAGGCTGCACCCTAAAGCACAAGTAGTGATGACCTGCGAATCTGCTTGTCCCCTCAGGCAATAAGGAGTTCTTTTGAACCACTCCACAGAAAACTAATGCTCAACAAGACCACACCTTGACTAGGATTGTTTAGTCATTATACCTCTTACCTCTGCTCTAGTTCTTCCTCTATTTTAAAGTTGACGGTTGGTGGCCAGACAATAAACCTGAGGTCACTGAACCCCTTTATCTGTACAAAATGTGGCATATTAGATTCCATTCTCTGCATTTCACTTTCTGTTGTTGGATTGAAAGTTTGCAAGCACATAGGTGCTAGGAACTGAATCTGGGTCCTCTACAAGATGAAATGCTCTTAACCCACGAGCCATCTCTCCAGCCCTCTCGCCTACTTTGAAAATTAAAAATGAATGAAGTTTGGCTTCATTCATTAGGAAAGGACTTCTACATTAAATCATCTTTTGTGTTTTATAGAGCTTAGTTATGTTTTGTTTTTGTTCTTTGAGATATGGTCTTTTCTCTATATAGTCCTGGCTACCTTGGAACTCACTCTGTAGACCAGGCTGGCCTCAAATTCACTGAGATCCATCCGCCTGCCTCTGCCTCCCGAGTACTAGGATAAAAGATGTGTGTCACCACCGCCTTTCAGAACTCAATTCTTCAGGAATGTTTTAGACATTAAGTGCAGCATTAGAAAAGAAAGGACTTCTGGTGGTGCCGTTCAGTGAAGGGAGAACCTGCTGGATGATGCGTGAGAACTTCAGTCACAGTTTGTCACAGCTGGGAGGGAAGAGGCATCTTAGAAGGGCTTCCCATTTTAGCAGGAGATTGAGAGCTGAAAACATACATTAGTCCGTGTGTGTGTGTGTGTGTGTGTGTGTGTGTGTGTGTGTGTATGCACGCAGATTCTGCTCATCCAGATTCTTTTGAATACTGAGACATTGCTTTTTTTTTTTTTTTTTTTTTTTTTTTTTTTTTTTTNTTTTTTTTTTTTTTTTTTTTTTTTTTTTTGGTTTTTCGAGACAGGGTTTCTCTGTAGCTTTGGTGCCAGTCCGGGAACTAGCTCTTGTAGACCAGGCTGGCCTTGAACTCCCAGAGATCTGCCTGCCACTGCCTCAGAGTGCTGGGATTAAAGGCGTGTGCCACCACCGCCCAGCTTTGAGACATTGCTTTGAATAAATTGCTCACATCTCAACTCTGCAGCTACTGAATGTTTTTTTGTTTTGTTTTGTTTTTCCCCTCACACAAGCTGATCAAAAGCTAGGACCATTTTCGATTCTAGAGAAGGCTCTGGGTTCCTTCCTGGATGGTATCTTCTCCCCTTTAGTCTTCTCCCCACCCCCACCACTAGATAGTCTTTAGTCTTAGAATTAGTCCTATCTGGCCTGAGATGATGGAGAAATCAGAGACCCTGAGGCACAGAAGTTCCCAGTCCTCCAGTCCATATTTGCACAGGTGATATTCCACACTCTTCTCTGTAGCCATCCTGTCTGATTCTGCTGTGGTCACATTTGTGTTCAGTGTTGAAATATTTGCTGCTCCACTGCCATCTTAGAGGCCAATTCATGAATTTAAAGCTAATCCAAAACAGACTTCTCTGATGCTGTCAGGATGATGTGTCTAGGGTTGTGGGAATGAATTCTTATACTGTTGATTTAAAGAATAAAAAGGCAGGGTAAGCAAGGTCTCAGCACTCAACCAAGTTTGTTGAAAGCAGAAGCACATAGACAAACACAAAAAGACAAGGCTCTCCATAGTAGGGAGGGAGCCAAAAGATGGCGCCAGAGTCTGCTCAGATGATAGGGGATTTTGTATTTGGGAATGGGGTGAGTTCCCTTTCTCCCTTGGCTGATTTGGGCTCTGGCAGGGGATTGTATGATCCAAATACAGGGAAGCAGATTGGTTCCCACCACAGGAGCTCTCCAGTGGGAGATTTGAAAGTCTCACCCAACTCCTCTGTGGGAGTCAGGGGACACGCCTTTGTCTTTAAAGAGGGAGAAGAAACAGGAAGTCAGCCATCTTAGAAATTTAAGTGAAAAGTAGAGTGATCTGCCAGCAGGTGGTGGCGCATGCCTTTAATCCCAGCACTCCCGAGGCAGAGGCAGGAGGATCTTTGTGAGTTCAAGGCCAGCCTGGTCTCCAAGGGCTAGTCCCGGGTCCCGGACAGGCTCCAAAAGCTACAGAGAAACCCAGTCTTGGAAAAACAAAAACAAACAAACAAAAAAGTAGAGTGATCTACTTAGAGCCTCTTTTACCTCTTTGTCTTCCTACCAGGGGCTGTCTCATTCCTATTTGCTCATCTCTGTACCAAGCCATCATGTCTGAACTTAATCAGAAATGTTCAGCAACAGTAAAGTGACCGTTTGCACAGTGAAGTTGTAGACCTTACACAGTCTGCTTGAATCCTTCACTCTAGACCAGTGGTTCTCACCTTCCTAATGCTGCGACTCTGTATTACAGTTCCTCATGTTGTGCTGACCCCCAACCATAAAATTATTTTGGTGTACTTCATAACTGTAATTTTGCTACTGTTAGGAATCATAAATATCTGATACACAGGATATCTGGTGTATGACCCCCAAAAGGGTCATGACGCACAGGTTGAGAAGAACCTCTGCTCTAGAGTTTCCTGTATTTGAAGATAAAATTGCACTGGAACTATTTTTCTCTGAGTGATAAAATGTTTGAGTTGTTTTTTCTGGCTCCTCTGCCTCTAGGCCTCGTGTGATGGGTCAGAGCATGATGACAGGGAATACATGGGGAAGGAAAATGTCTCCTCATGGTCATCTAGAGGCTCAAAGACTGAGAAACAAGCCCCTCAACTATAATACATTCAAGAGACTAGAAAGAGCTGAGCAGTTTTTATCTTTTGATTCTGCAGAAATGGTGGACATCATCAGCTTAGAGAAAAGGAAAGAAAGTGACTGGCACCCAAAGTTGACAGGAGACAGTGATTTTCAAAGTTCCTAAGCATGAGAACGTCCTGCCTTCTTTTTCTCATAGCCTGGTACTCCAGAGAGGTACCGTCTCTGCACTTGTCTAGCATAGCCCCTCCCCAAATCCCCATCCTAGTGATTCAGGACACAAGGCCTCGTCTAATGAATGTCCTGTAGCAGGAGGGGCCCTCCTATTATGATCCTAGGATCTGTCACATAGGAGACTGCTTGTGACTCTTCAACCCTAGCATAGCTGAGAGCTCCTAGATAGCGTTCTGTCTATACACCAGAAGAGGGCACCAGATCTCATTATAGATGGTTGTGGCTACTGGAAACTGAACTCATGACCTCTGAGCCATCTATCCAGCCCCCATCCTTTCTTTCTTTTTTAAAATTTTATTCAAGCAGAATAAGCTTCCTTCTGAGATACTTTTTTTTTCTAAAAAAAAAAAAAAAGAAAGAAAGAAAAATCAGGGCTCTTACCAGAAGGTACTCCCCCACATCAACAAAGGCAACTGGGACAATTTTTCAAGTGAGGTTCTCTATTCAGGTGATCATAAATTATGGTAAGTTGACATTAAAACCAATTATAATAATTCTCATTCCAAAACAGGAATATGGGAGGGGGTAGAAAAGAGGAATGAGACCAGAACAAGGCAGAAATGCAGCTCCATGCCCAACACCTAGAACATGGAGAAGCATATTGGGTTGGAGCCCACATGGCCTCTATCTTCATCTGGCTTTGCCCATCGCCAGTGGCTTTTCTCCAGCAGGCGTTCTACATTCCTGGCACCACCAAATCCCGGGCTTTCTATTGCTCACAGTTTCATGCAGTTTCAACCCTACTATGGGTTGCCTGTAAGACTCTGCCACATACTTCCTGGAGTCCCGGACCTTGCTTTGATGTATAAGTGGAAGCCTTTATAGGCATTTTTTTTTTTTTACATTCTGCATGCCTGCAAAGCCAGCATGATATGAACACGGCTGAAGTCTGCTATGAGCATGAGCAGTAACCAGGGCTTACTGGGCTCCTGTGGCCTCTGATGCCTGGTTTACTATTGGGATGAATAGATGGTTCTGTTCAAGCAAGAAAATGTCTTTCAGATGAGCTTTCCCTTTCCACCCTGAAGCCTGTGGTGGGAGAGATCTGGTAAATTCCCGGGAAAGGCTTCTTTCCCACTGTCCTACTATAAAGTACTTATCTTCCTTTGTAACGGTCCTGTTCTTAGCAACTTCCCCTGGGAATAACTTTAAGTGAGCCCTTTTCTGTTCAAACTGGAAGCTTTAAAAGTCCGCTTTTTGTTCCCAGTTATCAATGCAAAGCTGACTAAAAGGAGCTAACAATAACCACAACACAGCCTGAATGCTGAGATGCCTTGACATTTCCTCTGCTAAATTAATTAGTCCACCATCTTGAACTCAGACTTACAGTCTGAGAGCGTGGGCAAACTGCAGTCAGATTCTTCGTCTCTAGTTGGCCTCTGGTCCAGTTCCAGACGGCATTCTTGTTTCCATATGAAACTTCCCAAGCACAGTCTTTACTATCTGTATTCCTTACCCACGTTTGGATCCGCTCATCTTACACCAGAATCGCCCTTAAATTCTAAATTCTGCTCATTGCATTCTAGGTTTCTCGAGCCCACAGCTCTGAAAGACTCCTGAACTGCACCGTCAGGTTTAGTCATAGCAATGATCCTGCTTCTTGACACCAACTTTCATCTCGGTCAGTTTCCATGTCGTGACAGGACACCTGGGAATGCGGCACAAGGGAGGTGGGATTTATTTTGACTTATGGTTCCGGTCCTTGTAATTGATGAGCAGCGAGCATGTGGTGGAGCAAAGTCTTCTCATAGCAGGCAGGAGGCAGAGACCAAGAGAAGGCTCAGGAGACAAGATAGCTATGCCCATCTAAGGAATATCCCCCCACCCAGTGATCCACTTTCTCCTAAGGGTACCAAAGAAGTCACATTAGGGCCTAGTGGTCCAGCTTCCTGCCAGTTGCCCCACTAGATGGAATTCAACGAATCTCATTTTGGAGAGTGTACTTTTCCTGTGTCATACTAGGCACTTTCCTGAGTGGTCCTTTTAGTGTAAAGGAATTGCTTAACTTATGCTTTTATTCTGAAAATGGATCCTGTGCCGCTTCCACCCCTGGGTGCTCACTGAATTTGCCCAAAGGAATGCCATGCTGGGAATTTGTGTGTGTAAGTGGTTGTCTAAGTTCTGTGACTTGATGCCCCATGGCCTTGACTGTTGGGCCCTGCAAGAATGATCATCCCTTAGCTCAGAGGAACCTTGTGACTCTGTTGCCACATAAATCTTTGAGAGAACCAGGTCAATGCATGTCCTGGGTCTCCATGTTGTTTTTGTTGTTGCTGTTCTGCCTCTTCTACATGTCTTTTTTGTTTGTGACCCAGTGAGTTTATTAGGATTGCTTATAGGAGTTTGGGTGAGGGGTTACTTACAGGAACATGAGCAACTGACTAATGGCAATACTACTGAAGAAAATGTCTCTCCTTCCCCCATCAGCCATTAACCGCTTACAAACCCTCAAGAAGGGGTGGAGCCTTGCTAATTCCTTCTCTCTCCATGCTGAAGTGCTAATGGGCCCAATCCTGGGTCAATAATCACATACTTCTTTTTCAGAGGACCTAGGTTGGACTCTAGCACCTATATAAGGCTGAAACCTTTTATATATACACACATTATATACATATATATATATAATAGATAAACCTTGTCACAACAACAAGTTGCAAAAATACAGATAGTTTTTAAAATTATTTTTTTCTTTTTGTAGATAGGGTCTTACAATATAAACCTAGCTGAACTCAAACTCACAAAGATCCACCTGCCTCTAACTAATTCACTAACTAACCTGCCTTAGTGCTGGAGTTAAAGTCATTGGCCATCAGTTCTGGCCTATTTTTGTACTGACTGATTTTCATTGCATTTTAATTCCACAGAATTTAAATTTTACTTCATATTGTCGTTCCAATTCCCAGAAGTGGAAAAATATTCCTACTTTATTATATATGTATATCATATACATAATAAAATATATAAATCTTTATTCAGATTTTAAAAACTTGTTTATTTCAATTTCAAATACTATTTTTAAGTGATAGAATCTTATTTGTAATCAAATTCAATCTGTTTTAAAATGTTTCTATACAAAACAGAGGGTTGCAGTTCATGTGCTGTGTGCGCATGTGTGTGAATTTTCCTTTATTGTAGTTATCAGTATGTAGCCAGGGCAGGCATCAAATTTGTCTTCTCGCATCAGCCTCCTGTTTGCATGGATTATACGCATGGGCCACCACTCTAGTCTGGGCTGTAATTTTCATTTTGGAGCTTTTCCTTCTCTCCTTGTCACATTTTGATTGAGGAGAAATTCTGCACATTCATATGTTGGTCTGAATATGCTGGCAACATGTCTTCATGAGTCCATAAAAAGTATCATCTTTGTTGAAACATTTCCTCCCATCTCCACTCTGGTGGACACTATTTTAGTTCTTTCCTTTGACTGCCTCTTCAAGTTTGCATATGGTTGTTTAGTTTTACTCTGCATGTGTATGTGTGTTTATGTATACACATAATATATACATATTTACATATAGTTAGTTAGTTTTTTTTTTTTTTTTTTTTTTTTTTTTTTTTATTTTCGAGACAGAGTTTCTCCATAGCTGTTGGTTCCTGTCCTGGAACTAGCTCTTGTAGACCAGGCTGGCCTCGAACTCACAGAGATCCACCTGCCTCTGCTTCCCGAGTGCTGGGATTAAAGGCGTGCGCCACCACTGCCCGGCTTAAGGTTAATTTTATTTTAAATAAAAACTACTTCAATTTGAAAAGTCATAACTGGGATTATAACTGCCCTTGCACATTTGATATTAACCCAGCTGATGAAGAAAAAGAGAAACTGAAATCTCAAACAGTAGACTATGCAAACAAAGTGAAATGACATCAAATATGAAAATGAAAAAGAAAATACCTCCAAGCCACCAAAAACTCAAAAAAGAAAAAAAAAAAAAAACATGTCCCCAAACCAAAAAACAAACTGGTGCTGGAAAGATGTCTCTGCAGGTAGAACATCTATCTGCCCCACAGTGTGACCAAAATTGCATCACTGGAACCCAAGGAAAAGAGTAAGAAGAGAACTAACTGTACACAGTTGTCTACTGACCTCCAAACTTGCATGGAGACATGGATGTGACCACTGTCACAAATAAAAAATGAGTATTAAAAATAGTCTCACTCACAGCTAAACTTCTCATAATGACACACCCCAGAGTTAAAAGCTATCTCTCCTAGGCTCCCTCAGCTGATGACTCTAACAGAACTTACTAATTTTGCTTAACCACCTTAACCCCAGTCTATCTGTATGTAAACTGTAACTAAACAGCAGGTTGGCACTGGGTCAGTCAATGCATTCTACCTTACTGAAAAAAATCAGAAAAACAACAATTCTTTCTCCTACCAGAATGCTAGATTATGGCTCCATTTCTATAGGAGTTTTCTCCATAAAATTCAGGCCAATCTGTTGACAGGTGAGAAATCACAAAAGGAAAGTTTATAGAGACACCTACAGAGAAACGGGAGGGTGCTTTCCATGAGCACTACTGTTAGCCAACTCAACGGGTCTCATCTTCCTGGGGCCAAGAAGACAAAACAAACACAGACAAGACAAAAAGAGTTGAGATTTACTAATAGGAGGCAGCGAGATCATGGGAAGCATTTCCAAATGCTTTTCTTCTACCAAGAAAGCAAAAGGATTTTACTTGGGGAGTCTGGACATGTTCATGTAGAGGTTCTGCCTATTCCTAACCCTGCTCAAGTCCACTTTTGAACATGGTCATAAGGTAAATGCACAAACATGTTGAGATATGTTTAGCTCAAAGTGAGGCAGGAACATATGTAAATTATAAAATGATAGACAGAAATGCCTATAGCATGTTCAACTTGCATCATAAGGTCTCAGGTGAAAAATCAAGTAAAGGATACTTTGGAAGAGGATTGCTTAGGAGCCAATGCTATCTGTTAATCAAAATGTATGATTGAAAAGGCAGAAGGATCAATGCCAAAACACTCACAAATCTAAAAGACCAGAAAGAGTTCATTTAATGAGCCCAGGCTGCTGTCTGTCTCATAGATGATATATCACTGTAGAAATCATTGTTTTTAATTTCAATTTATTTTTAAAAGATTTTCCCATAAAACATACTTGCATACTCATGCACTCAGAGATGTGTTTATGCACTTAAGAAAAATTAGTTTTAAAAAGAAAACAATAAACAAAAGTAGGTAGAGTATGTTGTACACTGCAGTACACCCACAGAGAGTACAGACAGAGAAACAGTTCTCAGAAGCACCGAGGGGCTCCTTTTACTTAAACATTTCTATTGTAGGCAGGCTGGCTGTTTCAGTGTCACACTGTCCTGGCTGCTTAAGTTTTATCTGGCAGGACACCTGCGGGCTCCTATCTAGATTGGTGCAGCCTACATGCCCATGACCAGATCACACACAAACACCACAGAAATGTCTGATAGAATAGAAACAACACCAGGAGTGTTATGAGACATAGGAGTGATGGAGCATCCCACAAGTGGAAATGCTGCTTCAGATACACGAGGTCATCCTGGTATCCTGCTATCAATCATTTGAACATTTACATTATTAAGACCATTTGATTCAACATGAAATATTGGAGGTACAATTCTGCATCCTAAGTTCAAAGATACTATTCCTTGAATAATATGATCACATACTGCTTGGTATTTACATAAAAAGTGAACCACTTGAATGATGGGCATCCAAGTCTATATATTGCAGCAGAAAAATACTAATTACCAAGTAAAAGCACAATAGGAGAGAAACAGAAATCATAGAAGGAAAATAAAAACTTCCAAATAAACTTCAGTAGAGAGATTTACCACATCTACTGCACACATCAATGGCTACCCCCCAAAGTTTCAAACCGCAAACAACATTGGAGTGATATGCACTTCAGTGAACATGGAAAATTATATTTATTTCAAAACTATGGTGAAATGATGAAGCAAACATTTTTATTAACACTGAAGATAAGTGTGATGCCTAATGTCTTTACCAAATTGTTTACATGAATAAGGTTTTTCTAGTGTATGAGTTCTTTCCTGTTTTCTGACAAAAGGTAAATATACTTAAATATTGCTTAAAATATTACTTCCACAGCTAGCAAGAAGGCCCAGTAGTTAAGTTAATTCTCAGGACCAAGGGCAGATGGCTGGCAACTTCCTACTATTTATTGCAATAGGAGATACAATACCTCTGGCTGCTTTGCGCACACTCACATGCAAACACACCAACACCACACAATTAAAAATCAACACATCTTTAAATAAACATTTCCACTTCTGACTGTTTTTCTGCTGTGTTCATTCCTCTAAGCCAGTTGTTGCAGCATCTACAGTCACACCTACAAAGTTTTCTCCATCATAGATTTCTTCACATAACTGAAAGCAGGCATGCTGGCTAAAGACTTTTTACACACAGAGTTTCTGTGCAGTATTTCATTTATGTATTTAGAGATGACAGTAACTTAAAAAGGCATTACCTCTCTATGTTGATCTGAATGAGAAACATCCTCCAAACTTTTGGGTATTTTGAACATTGTGTCCCTAATCGGTGGCAATGTGTCCCTAATTGGTGGCATAATTTAGGAAATGTCACTTTGCTGGAGGAAATATGTCACTGGCGGTGAGTTTTGAGAGTTTAATGCCTTGCATCATTTCCAGTTCCCACTCTTTGCTTCATGCTTCAGGTTGAGAATGTGAGTTCTCAGCTTCCTGCTTCAGCTACCATGCCTCCCTGTCATGATGGATTATGGAACCATAACCCAAAGTCTTCAGTAAGTTAACTTAGAAATGCATTTTTTAAATCTCAGCAACAGAAACGGAACTATACACATCCTTAAGTTCTTCTGCTGTATGAGTATCTGAAATGGAGTTTGCTATGCACACCGTTTACGTTCATATGGTTGCACTCCAGAAGGAGTTCCTTCAGGTCTTTGAAAATGACTGTGACTTGTGAAAGCCTTACTTCATTGTTCACATTTACACTTTCGCTCCAGTATGGCATCTTCCATGCTCTCCAAGGCTACTGTGACATAAAAAATTTCAGCACACTAATTACAGTTACAGAGTTACTTTCCAGTATGACATAATTCGTGGTATTTGAAAATTATTGTGACATACAGAGTGTACACCACATAGGATCACACTGATAGGGTTTTTTTCTCTCCAGTATGAATTCTTGTATGCCTTTGAAGAATATTGGGAGATAGAAAGGATTTACCACAGTGATTACACTTGAAAGGTTCTTTTCCTGTATGACTTCTTTTATGAATTTGAAGTTGACTACGATACGGAAAAGCTTTACCACAATGATTACATTCATAGGGTATCTTTCCAGTATGAATGTTTTTATGTCTTTGAAGATGACTGTGATTTGCAAAGGCTTTACCACACTGATCACATTCATAGGGTTTCTCTCCAGTATGAATTCTTTTGTGCCTTAGGAGATCACTGCGACATGCAAAAGCTTTACTACAATGATTGCAATCATATGGTTTCTCTCCTGTATGAATTCTTTCATGATATCGAAGATTACTAGGATATGCAAAAGCTTTACTACAATAATTGCATCTATAGGGCTTTTCTAAAGTATGAAATCTTTCATGCCCTCGGAGATCAGCACGGCTTGCAAAAGCTTTACCACACTGATTGCATTTATACGGTTTCTCTCCAGTATGACGGCTTTCATGATTTGCAAGACTGCTGGGACATGTAAAGGCTTTACCACATTGAGTACACTCATAAGGTTTCTCACCAGTATGAACTCTTCCATGCCTTTGAAGGTGACTGTTACACACAAAGGCTTTACCACATAGATTACATTCATAGGGTTTCTCGCCAGGATGAATGCTTTTATGCCTTTGAAGTTGACTCTGATATGCAAAGGCTTTACCACATAGATTAGATTCATGGAGTTTCTTTCTACTATGACTTTTTTCATGCCTTTGAAGAGAACTGGAAGAACACAGAGATTTACCACACTGATCACACGTATAACATTATCCTATAGTGTGAGCCACTCTGCCTGTACCAAATGAACCAGGACAAACTGGAGGCTTTCCACACTGCTTGTATTCATAGGGCTTTTTTCCAGTGTTACTTTCCTGATATATTTCTAATGAAGGTTGAAAACCAATTAACTGTAAACATGTATCACATTCACCAGGTCTATTCATAGTTGGGGCTCCTATAACTATGAACAGTTCTTAGAGAAAAAGAGGTACATTGCATATTTCCATATCCTGTATGCACACATGGCTTGTATCTAGAGAGATATATGATATGCCTATTGAAGGATGATAAATCCTTCATAGCTAAAAAAGTGATATTTTAATACCAGGATCCTAGTGTTGTTTCTTAGTGAAATGTATTAGAAACACCAAACAGCTACTTTACACTGAAGAATAAAGCTTTGTGAAAATATAATAATCATCAATACATTTAAAGCTGTGCTTGTTTTTTTTCTGTTGATTGTCCTGAAATTACCAGGAGACGTTAAAATTTCTTCAAAGGGACCTTGGTACCATCTTTCACATGAGAATTACCTTCCATTTCTTCTAGAACTTTGACAAGGTTCTTCACTATTGTAGTCTTCCCATTGGTAGCCTAAAATATATACCAGAAAATTTATGACATATTGTTGGTAATTTTGGAAAATTTAAGTTTCAAACTTCAGTGAACCTTGTAACCATTCCTGAATTCCTCACCATGTACTTCCTTTTACACAGCATAATTTACAGTAGAGCACTGGTAACCAAGAAACACTTGCCCCCTAATTTAGAAAGCAGATGAAAACTCACATTCTTACCTATAGCAGTGAGGTTCCTGCAGGTCTCCAGCATCACATCTTTGTATAGACTCTTCTGGGAATTGTCCAGCAAAGCCCACTCTTCCTGAGTGAAGTTCACAAGCACATCCTGAAAGGTCACTGAGTCCTAAAATGTCCCATACATGTGTGTAACAGATGGGTGAGATTGGCAGGATTACAAATGTTTATTTCATTGACATTGCATCTACATAATCCAGTGAGCTGCACACATTTATTTCATGACAGAGAGTCTGTGATGTAACCACCAATTCATTTTAGAAGGAAACTGAAATGGAGGCTCACCTTCTCATGTCTAGGCTACTGACTATGCCATTGAAAAAGGACTGCCTACTAACAGATATATAGAGAGTCAGCCAAACAGATCAACAGTAGTGAGAAGAACAATAAAACCAATGAAAAATTTGTTTTTTAGCCGGGCGATGGTGGCGCACGCCTTTAATCCCAGCACTCGGGAGGCAGAGGCAGGCGGATCTCTGTGAGTTCGAGACCAGCCTGGTCTACAGAGCTAGTTCCAGGACAGGCTCCAAAGCCACAGAGAAACCCTGTCTNAAAAAAAAAAAAAAAAAAAAAAAAATTTTTTTTTTCAAGACAAGGTTTTTCTGCTTAACAGTCCTAGTTGTCCTGGAATTAGCTCTTGGTGATCTGTTCTACAGAGCCAGCCTTCCTGAATCCCACAACATCCAGAACATTTTTTAGGCGCTTATCCTGAGCTCAATCTTACAGTGAATAGAAACCATCCTTATGAAAGAGGTCCCATGTACTTTGCATTCTTCATCAATAGAAGGATACTTATGCTTATTACAAATCCTTCTTCCTTAGATCCTTGCCCTGAGCTTGACTTACCACCCAATAGAACCCATTCTTACTCTAAAGGTCACAGGTGCTTTGCTACATTGCTAGAGAGTTCCCACATAGCTAAACCTGAAGCTTTGTTGGGATAATTGTCATGTAGAAGCCTTTTTCCCAAGTCCTACTGTGTTTCAGTGTGTAGGAAAATAAACCCTGGGCATAGATGAAAGAAGTTATTACCCGAGTACCTGCAAAAGTTGTTGACTTGAGTTTCATTCTTTGCCTGGCAGATCATTTTCCTGCAGGCCATGAGGCTTATGAGGTACCCAACATGTGTGAACATACATACATGCAAGCAAAACACCCACACACATAGAGTGCCTCTTATATGTCACCATGGATAAAATGGCCAGAAATATATAAAAATATAACAATATCAATAGACCAGAACTATAAATTTATAATTTAAAAAAATTAAGAAACACCATAAAAAGGTGGAAATTCTATGGCTGTAGATAGGAAGCCTCAATATTATTTCATTTAAGAATCTGGACTATAAAACTGGGCATGGTGCTACACATCTTTTAATCTCAGCACTCAGTGGGCACAGGCAGGCAGATCTAAGTTTGAGGCCAGCCTGGACTACAGAGTGAGTTCCAGGACAGCCAGGGCTACACAGAGAAGCCCTCATTCAAAAAACAAACAAAAACAGGGAAAAAAATAATTTGAACTATAAAATTCTAACAATTTATCAATAACAGAAAACTAAAATCAAAAGGTAATATGGACAGAAAAATAAGGTCAACTAGTTAGTTAATAAATAGTAAATATAGTGACCCCAACTTCAAAACTTCTCATACAACTGCAATAAAGACGGTACGATTTGGGAAAGAATAAAAAGATCAGCTGCGTATAATAGCAAATGTAGAAATAAAAACACAGTCAAATGAGCCAAGAACACTCAGTATGCAGTTACTAACAAATGTGGCTGGTATCTATATGCAAATATATTACTATAAATAAATTAATTACACACAGACATTATAACCTCCAGAACATTAACTCCAAATGTACAGTAAGTGTTAAATCCGAAGTGAAAACTTTCTAGAAGACAGTAGAGAATCTAGGCTCTCGTGGTTTAGAAACTTGCATTACACAGAGAGAGCAAAGGCACCACAGGCGCAATAGCAAGGTCAGCTAAACCACAAAAATTTATCAACACACAATCCACTGCAGCCAGTGCTCTGAGCAGATGCAGAGCCAAGGGATTCGGAGGGTGCAGTCCTGGCACCAGGAGTTGCAAGGACCGCATGGGGCGCATTGCCATCCAAGCAGGGAGAGGACCCACCACATCTGCTCCCCCTGAGCAGCCGGCCGCTCATCCCCACCTGGGGACAGTGGACCCCGCTCACCATGATGCTGCTTCCGTTCGCCCGCTCACAGCGCTGCACACGCGCTCACAGCGCTGCTCACACACGTTCGGCCACAGAGCCAAGCCAAGCATGGCGGACGGAAGAGCCCTCCGCCCATTCTGAACGGTTGGTATACCTGAGGCCCTGATTGGATGGTGCGTCCTGAGTGGCAAGAGACTCTCTCTAATGACTGCGTGCACAAAACAACCCATTTGTCCCACACCTGCAGAGTTTTAAATTTCAGTAAATCGAACTTGCACCTGAAGCCCTGACTTCTAAGGCAGCCTACAGGATGAGGTAAGGGCCTCCAACCATCCCACCTAGAAACAGACCAAACCTCAACTTTGACTTACTTCTGGGTGCTGAGAGCTGATTTCTGAGATACTATCCTGGTTTTGCTTTGAAATCAACAAAGGGAAACGGAATTCTGCCAGTTTGGGTATTTTGAGCTAGTGATACCACAGGCCAGCTCTGGGCAACAGGTTCTGATTTTCATTTTTGCAAAAAGAAAGTTTGATTTAAAAGTTGTATGACAACAAAACAAAACACACACACAAACAAACGAACAAAAAAATTGGGCAGTGGTGGCAACATGCCTTTAATCCCAGCACTCTGGAGGCAGAGACAGGCGGATCTCTGTGAACTCAAGACCAGCCTAGTCTACAGAGCTAGTTCCTGGACAGGCTCCAAAGCTACACAGAGAAACTCTGTCTTAAAAAAACAAGATAAATAAATAATACTATGCACCAAAAAAACTGTATTAAAGGCCAAACATTGTAAATGCAGCATTTTAGTCAGTTAAGTCTTTTGGAAACAAAGCAGATTTGTATTTAATCACTTAATACATTAAATAGAAATCATTTAGTATCGAGGCTCTTAATAGTCTGATGACTCCATAAAGCATATATTACTTCTTAATTGATTATATCCTCCTTAGGGATACCGGAAGGTATTAATATTTTATTAATTTCCAAATAGGAAATATCTTATTTATGAGAGTTTACATATAAAGCCACTGAATTATTTTTCTCTCAATGTTTCATGATTAGGGAAACTAAGTAAGCTAAATTAAAAACAAGTATTTATTTTATTTTATTTTTTTGGCCCCTCTGTCAGCATCTATCTTTGAAGCAATGACTGAAGTGGAATTCACTGTGTAGACCAGGCTAGACTTGAATTCACAGAAATCAGTTTGCCTCTACCTCCAGGGTGCTAGGATTAAAGATCAGCACTACCACACCTGACTTCTACTAATTCTGCATATTTTTAAGTCAGGTATGGCAGACAGTTGCAGTCCCCCTCAAAGAGTAGAGTCAGGCAGAAGAATCACTGTGAGATTTAGGCAAACCTCTGTTATAGGCCATACCCTAGCTCAAAAACCAAGTAGCAACATTTATGCAGGCCTTGACATGGTGGGGTCACCATGGGTTTATCCCACCCTGATCTTTGCCCCAAAATCCATATTCCCTTTCTGACAGCATTACCTTATATCTGTAACACTACAGAAGCGGTGACCAGGAGCATCCTGCTGGTCTACTGCTATGCACCACCGCTTTTGTGGAGGGATTTTACCCAGTGTCCTGCTAGCAGAGATTCCACCGAGGGCTCTCGCTTATACTACTGTTTGACTGGCATGCTCAGTCTGACATACTATCTAGTTTCTTAGGGCTATTCATTTCTACCTGTTTAGTTCCAGCTGCCGAAACAAAATGACCAGAACTTGGAAAACAGCCGATAATAGTGATTCCAGAACTAGCTGGACAGTTGTGATAGTCACTGGACCGTCCAGAGGACAAGTGGTACTATTGTCACAGCATCTGAACATTTGCTAGAAAGACCAGAAAACAGAAAGTGATGGGTGGCTGAAGATGTGTTTCGTTTCCAGGATCACCCTGTTTTGAACAATGATCCTTGAATTTCAGCACAAGAAGCATTAGGGAATTTCACAACCTAATCTTTTTTTTTTTTTTTTTTTTTAAGATTTCTGTCTCTTCCCCACCTCCGCCTCCCCTTCCCCCCCCATC
>NW_026067920.1:5085928-5090908 GCF_014885135.2 Alexandromys fortis
TCCATCCAGGTCTAGTAAGGTGAGCATCCAAACTGCCTAGGCTCCCACAAAGCCAGTACGTGCAGTAGGCTCAAAAACCCATTGCCATTGTTCTTGAGGTCTCAGTAGTCCTCATTGTCCGCTATGTTCAGGGAGACCGGTTTTAACCCAGGCTTTTTCAGACCCAGGCCAGCTGGCCTTGGTGAGTTCCCGATAGAACATCCAGAAGGGTGTATCTTATAAACAGCTTTATGCTATTACCTTTTCTACGATTCTGGGGAGCATTCCCAGGGCACGAGCAGGGTATCCCAATGCCGTTCATTCCTAGAGCACAGCAGCCATTTCAAGCAGCTGCCAGCAAGGAGGGACTGAAACTTCTTTCTCTTTCCCCCTCCCTCCCTTTTCTTCTCCCTCCCCCTTCTCTCTCTCTCTCTCTCTCTCTCTCTCTCTCTCTCTCTCTCTCTCTCTCTCACACACACACACACACACACCATGTAGTCTTGGCTGACCTGGAACTCACTGTGTGTGTAGACCAGGTTATCCCCAAACTCATAGAGCTATTCTGCCTCTTGAGTCCGGGACTCTCTTCCAGCTTGAGATAACGGTACAGAACAGGGGGTGTATCAACCTGCACAGACACAACCCCAGTAACATCCATGGGGGCTGCTACCCTGTGTCTTAGTTAGGGTTTCTAACTAACATGGTGCTGTGATGAAACACTGACCAAATTATTTCCTCATATGTCTGCAGTCTGTCATTCAGGGAAGTCAGGGCAGGAGCTGATGCAGAGGCCATGGAAGAGTGCTGAGTGCTGCTTTCTGGCTTGCTCCTTGTGACTTGTAAAGTCTGTTTTCTTATAGCACCCAGGACCACCAGCTCAAGGTGGAACCCCACAGTGAGCTAGACCCGTCCACATCAATCATGAAAATGCACCACAGACTCACCCACGGGACTATCTAGGGGAAGCACTTTCTCAACTGAGGTTCCTGCTTCCAAAACGACTCATTTTGTGTCAAGTTGACATTAAGCTAGTCATGAGTAGTATCTTTGGCTGGGACGCTTCCAAGTCCCCTGATGACATCACACCTGTGTCAGACATTGTACGCCAGCTAACTCCTAGACAGATGGACTCCATTCCACCACTTTGAGCTGCTCTCTGAAGCTGCATCCAGTACTATGGCTGGGACTAGTGGCCAGCTATGACTGAGACTGAGATCTGCACCATATTGGATGCCATCTTTTTTTTAAAAAAAAAACTGCTCCTACCAAGGTGCTTCACGGCTTTAACCCGACTTTGCTTCCCACAGAGGCCAGATACCTCCTGACCTTGCACCTCAGCCTTACCAACCTTGAGATTCTCTCACCAGGGGATTAGTACAAGGTTCCTAAACTTCAGCAAGGCACATGCCTGGAAGGAGTGTCTTCTTCCCTGTAAGCACCACAAACCTGGGGGAAAATTCTGCGTGATGTCATTCTATCATAATCCACACGAAACATCCATGTGCTATTGTGGGAAAGACAAGATGTGGGTTAGGATCATCTGAAAATACGGGATCTGGGGGAGAACTTGGAAGTGCATGCGATCTTCCAGGGCCAAGAAAAAAAATATAGAGGCAGACAGATGGTTTATCAGTTAAGAACAGTTGCTGTCTTGCAGAAAACTCAAGTTTGGTTATCAAACCCACAATCCTCTGTAAGGTCAACTCCACGAGCTCTGATGCCCTCTTCTGGCCTCCTCAGGAATATGCATATATCCACAGTTAGACACACACACACACATAATTAAGAAGAAAACAAAATAAATCCTTTTTTTTTTTTTTTTCGAGACAGGGTTTTTCCGTAGCTTTTTGGTTCCTGTTCTGGAACTAGCTCTTGTAGACCAGGCTGGCCTCGAACTCACAGAGATCCGCCTGACTCTGCCTCCCCAGTGCTGGGATTAAAGGTGTGCGCCACCACCACCCAGCCAATAAATCCCTTTTTTAAAAAGTAAAAATATAGTTAGGGATGTGGCTCAGTGGTAGATTACTTGTTTAGCACAAGTGAGGTCCTAGGTTCAATCCCAGCACTGTTAAATGAACACACATACATACCAGGAGGTGTGAACTCACCATCCTAAGTCTAAGAATCCATAAAGGTTTCTCTCTCCCAGTACTCTGCGGGGACTAGTTTGTGAGCCCAGCTTCAGGCTTTAGGAATATAGATGCCTTTGAGTTACTTTTTTTCCTGGTAACCTCAATAAAACTCAGAGGCTCACTTTAGTAGAATCCTCACTTTTGGTCTGTCACTGTAGCAAGTAGATGCTTATTCTTGTCTTCCCAGGAAGAGTGTCACACAGCACTCGGGTATGACACACAGCACAACGTTCCCATGACTCCTCCTGATCAGGTCAGCATGTCAGGGAAATACTTTACCTGTGTTTGCTGGTGTGCTACAAAGGCAAACCTGGGGAAGAGTTGTGTGCATGGGCAGAGTTTCGTCTCCAGGCACTCAGTCAGGGTTGCTATGACCCAAAGCAGCTTGGTGTGGAAAGGGCTATTTAGCGCATAGCTCCATGTAACCGTTCATCATCAAACACAGTAGGGCAGGAACTCAAGCAAGGCAGGATCCTGGCGGCAAGAGCTGATGCAGAGGCCATGGAGGGTGCTGCTTGCTGACTTGCTCCTCATGGCTTTCTCAGCCTGCTTTCTTATTGAACCCAGGACCACCAGGCCAGTGGACCAAACACAATGGGCTGGGCTCTTCCTCATTAACACTAGTTTAAAAGTTGCATAGACTTGCCTATAACCCAGTCTTATGGAGGAATTTTCTTATTTGAGGTTCCCTTCTCTCAGATGACTTTAGCTTGAGTCAAGTTAGCATAAAATTATCCAGTACAACTGACCCCTTATCAACACACAGACACATCACTGCTAAGCCACAGCCTTTCCTTTTTTTTTTCTTGTTTTTCAGCCTTTCCTTTCTTGTTCATCACAAAGGTCACACATTAATATAAATATCACAATAGAAAACATTTTACAAGTGTGGTAGTGCACACCTATAATCCCAGCAGTTGGGAAACAGAGGCAGGCAGATCTCTATGAATTTGAGGCCAGTCTGTCCTACAGAGAAATTTCCAGGATAGCCAGGGATACACAAAGACACCCTACTTCAAAAAAAATTTTTTTTTTACTAACTTAAAAAGTCCCATTATTGGGGCTAGAGAGATGGCTCAGCAGTTAAGAGTACAAGCTGGTTTTTTTTTTTTTTTTTTCAGAGACTGATGTTCAGTTCCCAGTACCCTCAATGGCAGCTCACAATCATCTGCGACTCCAGTCCCGGGGTGTCTGATTCCCTTCGTGGAATATTTGTTTATCGAGTCAAAGGTGTGTTACAAGTGTTTATTCTGCATTTGTGTAACTATGTAAAGATGTGTTGCATTTGCGTTAATTAAATAAGAGTGACCTGGGCTCAGAGAGGCAGGGTAAGCAACAGGAAGAAGGGAGGAGCTTAGCATGGGTTTTTTGTTTGTTTGCTTTATTTTGTGTTTTTGTTGTTCTTTTTTGTTTTGCTTTGTTTTTTGTCTTGTTAACTGGGGCAGTGTGGAAGGAGAGCGGCTTGGATGCCAGCAAAGAGAGAAAGTTAGTCAGTTGCTACTCTGACTCTCTGAGCTCACAGGTTTTCACCCTGGCCTTTGACTCTTGAGTCTCATTAGAACAACAGAGACTGCATTATAACTACCTTCAGTGGCAGCAACAGAGTCATTGTCTGGGGAGCAGAATTCCTCCCAGGCTTTGGCTGAGTGGCCTATGGAAGAGCAGTTTAGAGCTCAGCCACTGTGATGAATGTAAAGCCACATTTTGGTGCTCCAACTCGTGGCCCGACCACATGGATGGAGGGATCACACCAGCTCCACTGCAGTTGCTGTTCAGGCCTCTTCTAGAAAGTGTTCACAGCAGCTGGCTACTGCTTGCCAGAACTCCAAAAAGCAGGCTTGAGTTTGGAAAGTGCGGGAGGGAATTGACTTTGCCACCGGCACCGTGAACAAATGGAGAAGTCAGCAGATTTCATGAAATACTTGGGAAACCCTGTAGGAGAGATCTTTCCCATGTTAAGAATAGGGAACATCACAATGCAGGATGCTAGGACCTTGTATAGTGCTACTATGGATGGTTTGATGGAAAATATAAATGAGGGGATAAATAACCTAGCTAAGATTGACATAATATCAATTGTAATTACTATCAGATTGGTAATTAATATTTTATCTTAAAAAGAGGTTTGATAGCTGTGCTAAATATAATAATTTGATAAGACACATTGGTGTAGGAGTTCCTTATATCTGTGTGTGGCTTTCATTGGTTAATTAATAAAGAAACTGCCTTGGCCTAGTTGATAGGGCAGAACCTAGGTAGGCAGAGAAGACAGAAGTGAATGCTGGGAGGAAGAAAGGCAGAGAAAGAGAGACGCCATTGAGCTGCCAGAGACAGACATGATGAATCTTTCCCGGTAAGCCACTGCCACATGGCGAAATACAGATTAATAGAAATGGGTTAAATCAAGATGTGAGAGTTAGCCAATAAGAGGCTAGAGATACTGGGCCAAGCAGTGATTTAGTTAGTACAATTTCTGTGTGATTATTTTGGGTGTAAGCTAGCCGGGTGGCTGGGACAAACAAGCAGGCCCTCTCCCTGCAATAATACATGATGTGGGATTCCCCTTTGTATGCTGTGAATATGACTGGTTAATTAAGAAAAAAAAACTGGCTTCATCTGACAGGGCAGAACTTAGCTAGGCGGGGGAAACTCTACTGAATGATGGGAGGAAGAAGGCAGAGTTGGAGAGAAGCCATGTAGCCCTGCTGGAGACAGATACTAGAACTTTAGTGGGTAAGCCACAGCCATGTGGCAATACACAGATTAATGGAGATGGGTTAAATTAAGATATAAGTATTAGCCAATAAGAAGTTAGAGTTAATGGCCCAAGCAGTGTTTTAAGTAATACAGTTTCTATGTGACTATATAT
>NW_026067920.1:5090995-5108416 GCF_014885135.2 Alexandromys fortis
TTTTGTATATTGATGCAAATTTAAGGTTATTTTTGTTACAACATACTGTGTATATGCTTCTATTTTTGTTTAAGGTATTGTGCCTATGTAGTTCATTTAAAAATGTAAGATGAAGGGGCTGGAGAGATGGCTCAGAGGTTAAGAGCATTGCCTGCTCTTCCAGAGGTCCTGAGTTCAATTCCCAGCAACCACATGGTGGCTCACAACCATCTGTAATGGGGTCTGTTGCCCTCTTCTGGTCTGTAGGCATACACACAGAATATTGAATACATAATAAATAAATAAATAAATAAATAAATATTTTATAAAAAAATGTAAGATGAAGTTCTAGTCCTTGAAAGCTATTATTATAAACCATTTATGATAATTAAGAAGCTCAGATTAGTAGTTAGTCATCTATAACAATCAGACTTGTTATGTTAGAAATGTTTTCAAGATCATACAGAGATATATTTTAGGTAGGCAGAAGGTCTTCAAACACGTCAGAGACCTACAGAATGTGGCATTTAAATGTTTTCTTAACATAGGGCTTTTCATGACAGAGTCTGTTCCTGGCAGTATCGTTCTACTTCATAAAAGGATGATGGGCATTGAAGAACCTCCACATGGCAAAGTTAACCATTTGAGTAAGAAACTTCCCTGGACTCGACTGCTGACAGTATGCTGTACAAACTGGACAAGCTGGACACAAAGGAAAAAGACTGCCAAACTTTGCCAAGACAGGACATGACAGTCCCTCAAAATTCGTGCTAGAAAAGTCTGCCAGATATCCTAGGCCTGTAAGTCAAAGATGGATGCCCCAACATTGCAGAGAAACCTTGGGTGACTGTTCAGACTGTCAAATGTCACTTTCATTTCTATAGTTTTAGAAGTTTCTTGTTCTGCACGTTCTGTTTCCTCAGGTAATTTTATTCCCTTCTCAAGTCTGATGGAGTTGAAGACTGGACAGTTATAGTTACAGTTTTCCTTAGTTATAATAGAAGGTAAATTAGGTACAGAGCTTTGAACTCATCAAGATAGGATAGATAATGGAGCGATTTCCCCAATGTTGCCAAATGCAAAGGGACTGGGTATGATAAATAAATTCTTACTTGATAAGTATTCTTATTGTACATAGTTTTACTATGTTAAAGCTAAAGGCTTTCTGTCTATTTAGAGTAAAAAGGGGGAATATTGTAGAATATTTGCTTAGCTATGTAAAGATGTGCTGCATTTGCGTTAGTTAAATAAAATTAACCTGTGCTAACAACTAGTTAACTAGGAAGTAGCAGGGAGGTGTTATAGCATGGGTATAGATGGAGCATTAGGAAGAAGAATGGCTTCCAGGGATGCCAGCAAATATACAAAGTTGGCCAGTTATTACTCTGACTCTCTGAACTCACAGGTTTTCACCTTAGCCTTTGAATCTTGAGTTTTATTAGAATAATAGAGATTTAGTAAGAACTACCTTTAGAGTCATTGTCTGGGGAGCAGAATTTCTCCCAGGCTACATACAGCCTGAGTGACTGGACCACTAGTAGTTTAAAGCTCAGCCACTGTGATGAAGGTAAAAACAACAGACGCCCTCTTCTGGCTTCCTTGGGCACTACATGCACACGGTGCACAAACATGCCTTCTGGCAAAACACACACATGAAATAAAAATAAAGTCTCAAAAAATAGGTTTAACAACAACAACAACCACAAAAGGAGTACACTCCTAAGCATTGTCTGCTTAAGGTAAGAAAAGAGAGACTTGCTTAGCTCAGTGCCATGGATCAATAGCTGGCATCGTGCGAATGCATGCCTTTAGACCAAGCACTCCAGAGGCAGAGGCACAGGCAGGGGTTATCTCTGTGAATTGGTGATGGCTAACATTATATTTTAAGTTTAGATTGCTGTGCTTAAGAGATCTATAAAACAAAGCTAGGTGGCAGTGGCACACACTTTTAAAAGCTACACAAAGAAACCCTGTCTCAAAAAAAAAAACCCAAAACAAAAACAAAACAAAATAAAACAGACAAACAAACAAAAATCCACCAAAGACATTTTTAAAACAAAATGCCTCTAATTTGTAAACCCCACTTTCTCAAAGATGGATAACTTCCTGGAATTCTGGGAGCTTTTCTTGCAGTTTCCAAGTTTGGTAAAATTTTAATGAAACTGTCCATGTGAGATAACAAATTTAGAGCGTTTGCATCTGTAAACAAGCCTGCTTGCCCCAGTTGCATGTAGGCAGAAAGTACATCAGTATGTGTGATTGTCCCTGGTTGCAGGAGGGCAGGAAGTAAGCAGGCTTGTAAGTTTCACCTTTATAAGCCCCTGACTAATGCAATTCAGTGCTACACCTTGGGAATCCAAATCTTGGTGTAGACCTGGTACCCAAGTAAAGCCTGCTCTTTGTTTAAAATTTACTCGTGGTGAAAATCTGAATGACTCCAGACCCATAACAAGCTCATAATAACTGGCGTCTGGACAGCGTGGTTGATCTGGACAGCCATGGATATGTAGTGAAAGCTTGTCCCACAAACATTCTTGGGACAAGAATGGTTCTGGGCATGCTCAGTTCACTCCATAATGTTTTAGCTCAAAATAAAGGCATTGTGAAGGTGCATTGATAGAGGCATCTGCCTTGTTTAACAGTTAACAGGATTTTCTCTTTTGTTAATGTGTGGGGGAGTGTATGATGTGTGGATTGAGGGGAACACAGTATGCATGTGGAGGTCAGAGCATAACTTTTTTGGATTTGGTTTTCTCCTCCTACCTTTATGTGGGTTCTGGGGGTCAAACTCAATTTTCCAGGTTTGTTTGGCAAGCACCTTTATCCAGTGAGCCATTGAACCAGCTTCAGACTGATTTCCTAAGTTCTAAACTGAAGCTGCCTTGTGATTGTATTGAGCCACACATCCTTAATCAGAGGTAGTGAACACCTGCTGATTCTGTTTTAAAACTCAATTCTTAAATAATGCACACACTCTACAGGGCTGAGTGGTTTATTGGCAAGAAAATAGCATGACTTGATTTTCCCTTGAATTTATTTAGTAATACAACCTATAATTATTTTCTATGATTAGCTTGAATTTTCCCAAATGGTTATTTTTACATCTGCTTATGTCTCCTGGAAAATGGCTCTGTTGTTTTCAGGCTGGCGGTTCAGAGACCTTCCTAGGACAGTCATGCCCAGAGGTGTCCAGGGGGTTCTTGGTGGACTCCACCATGGGTGGGTGCTTAGATCTGCACCTGATGTGGTGGTAGGTACCAGCCCTAAAATTACAAGGCTAGGAACAAACAAAGCTTAGTGTCTTGGATTCAGAAAGGCCTGTCTTATGCTCAGTGTCCCTAGCAGAGGTCAGCCCACTAGCTCTGGTGGCCACGAAGAGCTATGGTGAGATGCACCTCAGGATGTATTTCTGGTTACAGTTGGTAGAACTAACCCAGCTTCCCTCGCTCTGAGCAGTTGAGCCCAGTAGATCATTAGAAAGTCCAGATAGTCATTAAAATCACCCATCTATGTGGTGACAATGGAAATTGTGAGTGTGTGTCCTTGGTTGCAATGTCTCAGACAAGATGCTGAGAGGTGGTCCATCCCCCACCCTGGCAGAAATGAAGATATTCTAAGAGAGAAGCTGACACTGTGTCCTTTGTACACAGACTGCACTTATGTTTCCCAGCCACCCAGACCTAAATAATCACACACAGAAAAAATGGTATTAATCACATCACTGCTTGGCCAATAGCTTAGACATATTTCTAGCTAGCTCTTACATCTTAAATTAACCCATTTCTATTAATCTTTGTATCACCACTAGGCTGTGGCCTACTGGTAAGTTTCCAGTGTCTTTCTCCTTTGACAGCTACATGACGTCTGCCTGACTCCACCTTCTTTCTCCCTGCATTCAGTTTAGTTTTCCCTGCCTACCTCTGTTTTGCCCTGCCATCGGATTGTTTATTAACCAATGGTAATAAAACATGAGCATGCAGAGGGGAATCCCATGTCAGTCCTTCCAGCTGACTATCACACTACTGAAACAATGGCCCCCAGAAATTGGAATTTTCCCAGGAATCTCAAGCTGGAGGAAGAAAATGGCTGAAGCACATTAGCCAGAAGAGGAACTTGTCCCCAGAAAGATATTTCACAGAGTCTAATCTAATCACCTTACTGGACAAGTTGCTGATGGGTCAGTGAGAGGCAAGACCACACTGGATCAGGCCTGCTTAGCTATGTATAGCTTCTGTCCTCTGTTTAAAGTGTGCGTCATGCCGGGACACTAAAGATGGACTTAGAGGTCACTGAACCTCTTACTCATTCCTTTCCCGGTGTGGTTATAGTGAATACATCTGCTTTCTCTTCTTTTCACAAGTGTCTGTCTCTTTAATTGACTTCATGAAGATGGATGGTTGAGTCTAGATTAACTGGGCTCTGGAGTCCAGCCTTTGATCCTAAAACTGCCAGTAAAACTCCCACCAGAACCACCAAGTCATCTCCAGAGCCACGGGGAGGCAGGCATTGATGGTGGTTGCTGCTGGAAGAAGCAATCAGAGAATGGCACTTCGCTGGGCCTCAAGGGAAGCCTTGGCTTTTAAGACCCATGTTAGTTACAAAGGGAGAAATAAAAAATGCAGAGTGTATGCTACTAAGAAATGTGGGCTATGATGTGGCAAAGCGGTAGAGTATTTGCATAGTACAGGCAAGATCCTGGATTCAATACTGAGCACCACAAAAAAAAAAAAAATTGTAGAGGCTGGAGAGATGTCTCAGTGGTTAAGAATACTTGCTGCTCTTCTTGAGGACCCAAGATCAGATCACAGTCCCACATCGGGTGGCTTGTAACTGCCCTAAACTTCAGGTCCAGGGGACCCTCTTCTGACTTTCTGACTTCTGTGTCAGGACACACACACACACACACAAACAAATAAAAAAAAATAAAAACAAATCTTTTTAAAATGTGAGCAGAAATAAAAGAGCAAAGGCAACATTAGTAATGATGAGGTTAGACATTTAAAGATGGTAGAACATGCCAGGTGGTAATGGCACATGCTTTTAATCTCAGCACTCAGCCAGCAGAGACAGGTGGATCTCTGAGTTCAAGGCCAAGGCCAGCTTGGTCTACAGAGTGAGGTCCAGGACAGCCAGGGCTACACAGACACAGAGAGACCCTGCTTTGAAAAAAAGATGGTAGAACCATATAGAAAATGTGGAATATGATTGTCCTGCTCTCTGACCTGATTAAAAACAAGATGCCAGGAATATGGAAAGTCATAACTAGCAAAGGGAACCTGCCCCAAGCATGGAAGGGATGAAATGAATCAAGATCTCTCTGCTCCAATCCAAGTCCGAAGAAAACTCCTGGGATCCGTGTTCTGCATGGCTGCTCGTTAGAGTGACTGAAGGGGGTGGTGGACTCTGCGGGCGGCAACTCACTGCTAGGCTCACCAGAGTGGCACCGATCGGTGGCTCACCAGAGTGGCAGCGCCATTTCCTTCCTTTCTCTACTTAGAGCACTACACTAAGCTGATGCTAGCGGTGTCTGCACCTGTACCCCCAACACTGTACATGTGGAGGCAGGAGGATCACTTGAGTCTAGGAGGATGATCTCCAGCTTGGACCACTGGGCTGAGGAGGGTAGGAGCTAGGGTCCCAAAGGAGACCACAGTATTGTGAAGCAAGTCCACCAGAGAACACACACAGATCCTCTTAAGGCCGAATAAAAAGTATGTATTGCATGACCTTCCCAAGTCATACAGCCCTGAGCCTCACCATTTCTTGCTTTTTGAGCACAAAACCACATCCTGGGTGACACAGTTCAGTTAGAACAGTTAGTGAGAAGCAAGAACTACAGAAACCAAAAGCAAAGTTAGTCCATTCAGGGACTTTCCCAGATCCTGAAACTATGGACTAGGTCTTTGTTCCCGTTTTGGCAGGTGTTGGGGCCTATGATCCATGGTGTCTGTTGTGCTAAGATCTCAGGGCCTGTTATAACAGGAGTCTTGGAGTTGGCTCCTGGAAGCTCTAGTTTGCAAGCCGACTCTCTTTCACTTGGCCGGATTTGTTCATAATGGCCTTCAGCAAGTTCAGGAATCAATGGTTCCACAGGCCTCCCTGGTGCTGTTGCCTGAGCCATTTGGAGCAGTTGCGGGGCCACTCCTGGATGGTGTTGACTCCTGGACAGTGTCTGCTAGCTGTGTTTGTTAGTTTTCATAAATACCTTCTCTGCATGGGCAGAAGCCGCTCCGGCCTGCCTTAGTCAATGTTCTACTGCTATGAACAGAGCACCATGGCCAAGGGTCCCTGTCATAGAGTTTGGGGGGCCCAGAGACAAATTTAAGTAGCATGAGGCACATTCTGAGTGCATATTTTTTCCCCCATTTTTGGTTGTTTGTTTTATTTTGTTTGAGACAAGGTCTTACTGGGTAGCCCAGGCTGGCCTGGAACTTGCTATGTAGACTAGGCTGGCTTCAAACTCACAGAGATCCACCTGCCTCTGCCTCCCAAGTGCTGGGATTAAAAGTGTGCACCAACATGCCTGGCTCTTCTTTAAACAGCCTAGACTTTTCAGAAGTTTGTCTATTTCTTTAAATACCAGGTCTCCCCATTTTGCTCAGCTAGTCTTATGATCTTACATTTGAGAATTAAAACAACGCTCCTACCCCAGCCTTCTGAGCAGCAGAGAGTGGCCTTATCTATGGTAACTATTATCTCCAATCATTTACATCCTATGATAGCGAGTTTTCTGTTAAATTGATACAAGCTGGAGTAATCTGAAAGGAGGGAACCTCAATTGAGAAAATGCCTCCCTAAGAGATGGGGTTGTAGGCAAGTCTGGAGGGCATTTTCTTAATTAGTGATTGATGTGGGAGGGCCCAGCCCTTTATGGGTGGTGCCATCCCTGGACTGGTGGTCCTGGGTTCTATTAAGAAAACAGGCTGAAGCTGGGTGGTGGTGGTGCAAGCCTTTAATCCCAGCACTTAGGAGTCAGAGGTAGGTGGATCTCTGTGAGTTCCAGGCCAGCCTGGTCCACAAGAGCTAGTTCCAGCACAGGCTCCAAAGCTTCAGAGAAAACCAGGCTGAGTCCACCAGGGAGAGGAGAGGAAGCCAGTAAGCTGCCCCCTCCATGGCCTTTGTATCAGCTCCTGCCTCCAGGTTCCTGCCCTGCTTGAACTCTGACTTTCTTTGATGATGAACAGTGATATGGAAATGTAGCCAAATAAACCCTTTTCTCCCAAGTTGCTTTGGTCATGGTGTTTCATCACAGCAATAGTGACCATAACTAAAATACATCCTTGACCTCAACGGACCTGCTCTTTGATGATCATGCTGCAGAAACAATATAAGTTGTAGAGAAATGCTGACAGGTGGGCTGAACACAACAGTGCCCATCAGTCATGAATGGAAGAGACTGAGCGAGTCTTTTTCTGTCCTGCCAGCCAGCTTCCAAATAACGGCATGGAGACTTCTTATTTATGGAAGCTTGGCCTATAGCTTAGGCTTGTTCCTAACTAGCTTTTATAAGTTAAAGTAATGCTTTTATATTAATCTGTGCTCTATCACATGGCATTGCCTGTTTTCCACCTTGCTCTTCCTGTTTCCCCCGTTTCCTGGTATGTCTCAAAAGCCCAGATTCCTCTTCGTCTTCCTTTCTCTCCCTAGAAATTCTGCCTATACCTTCGGCCTAGTTATTGGCCATTTAGCTTTTTAGTACACCAACCACAGCCACACATCTCCACGCAGTGGACAAATATACTACAACAAGACAGCCCAGTAAGAAACGGTGTACACTAAATGGGATGGCGTCACTTACATTCAGGGTAGGTCTTCCCACCTCAATTCACCCAGTATAGGAACTGTTTAACAGACATGTCCAGAAGGTTGGTGACCCTAGATCCTGTCAAGTTAGCAGTACTAACCACCACACTAGGAAAATACAATCTTGTTCTTAACATAACAAAACAGCAAGTCCTGTTGAGATTACAGTTTATGTAGGAAGAGATGAACCAAACAAGTGCATGACGATCTTGGGAGGAATGATGCCCCTCTTTAAGGACATTTGTCTGGATAGAGATGTTGAGGTTTGGTGAAGGGAAAGCAGATTTATGCTCATGCTCTCTGACTAATCCAGCCCTAACAAGGGGTAGTGACATAGCCAGCCAGTTTTCCTAAGGGTGGAGGGATGGGGCTGTCTGGCCCAGACCATAACCAGGCTGTATCCTCTCAGTGCTAAGCAAGACCCTGTGCTCCAGAGGTTGAGGTTTCCCGTGCCAGCATGCAGACTTCAATTCATGCTGCCCCAAATCTCTGCAAAACCTCCTTCCCTGGCCCAAATGCTTAAAGAGGTAAACACAGCAAGAATCAACAGATGTGTGCAGAGGAACTGAGCTGGTCTGTCATACAATGCCCCGGTCCTGAGCATCCAGGCTGGGAAGCAGCAGGGTGGTGAAGACATTGACTTTCCCCTCTGTGGACCAGCGGGCGAAGGAGGAGCAGATGGAGCAGTCAGGTAAGGGGCAGATCGACAGTACCACAGAGATTACCTAGTACTCAAGTTGTTCTCCAAAGGCTGGAAGGACTGCACACTCTGAGCCAACACTGTTTAAAAGGCAAATAGCGACCAAAAAGAGCACCAGCCGTGCTAGGCTAGAGGAAAATAACTCAAGTACACAAAGAATGCAGAGGAGGTGGTTAACCCTGTAATCTTGGCTTCAGAAAGTCAAAATAGGAATTTAATCTCTAGTGTAATTATTCTGCTTGATAGCGGTAACAATAAAAATAATGTACTTTTAATGTTAAGAATAGGGATGTTAGTGAAAATGATTTCTTGCAGAAGACTGCGTTAGACAAGTCATTACTCTCGGCAGAACGACGGATCCTAGCAGCAGCTCTAGTGTTTTGTGTGTTTGTGTGTGTGTTTGTGTGTGTGTGTGTGTGTATGTGTGTGTGTGTATGTGTGTGTGTTTGTAAAGCATGTTTATAGACACCGTCCACTTCCTACTCCAGCTGCTGGAGAAAGCCAGATTTCACAGTTTATCACAAAATGCCAGATTTTCTCAGCATGTAATTTAATCTCTTGCTTGGAGGCCTCCATATTACATGGTTATCACAAAATTATTCTTTAATAAAAATGCATGCTTTGTGATTCCCCATTTTATTAATTTGGCATGTCATTTCATCCATCACCATAGATGCCAGGAATTCCATTTGTCACAGTTGTTGGCTGGCGGCCAGCGTGTGCTTGCGCTGCGTCATAGCTCCCCACTCCTAGGCTTCAAGGAGATAGTGTCTTGATCTACAAAGGACGGTGCTGGAATGGTAGCTGTTAGCAATCGGGCACTGCTACAGTTTCAAATCATCAGAATGGGGTTGTTTTTTTCTGACAGAAACATCTTCTCTCCTCCTGGAAATTGGCTGCCTAAAATAGGCATATCTCATCTATCTATCTATCTATCTATCTATCTATCTACAAATCTACACATATCTATATCATATATATTTATATCATCTTTACCTGTGGAAGGCAGGACAGCAAAGTCCTATGAGCAAGGGAACACCTTCCAGTGGGAGCCTAGGCCCCTCTGGTGGCAACAGAACCTTCAGGAAGGCAAGCTGGATATCTGAGGAGCCCCTGGCAGTTTGCAGAGTGGCCCCTAATTGCTATCAGTCAAAATAGAAGGTGGACTTGACCATGCAACTCTGTGTTAACATTTTTCATTTTATCTACCTAAATATGATAAATGAGAGAGCTGTAATTTATTGCATCAGCAAGGTGATTCTTTTATTATTAACTTTGGTGTTGCTGGAGACCTGAAATGCGGACCTCCTAAACGTAGATGAGCATCCTGCCACCGAGCTAGAGCCTGACCCAATGGTACGATTCTCAGCTAGCCACATGAATTGGAGTGTCTGCCTCTCCCATCTCCCCTGAAACAAGGTTTCCCTCCTCCAGAGTATGAAGGACCTAAGTTCTAGATCCCAGTATCCTGGAAGGTCTGTGATTTATGGAGGAAGGACATTGGTTAATTATAATAAAGAAACTGCCTCGGCCCTCATAGGACAGAAAATTAGGTAGGCGGAGTAGACAGAAGAGAATGCTGGGAGAAAGAAGCTGAATCAGGGAGTCACCATGATTCTCCTGCTCCAGACAGACGCAGGTTAAGATCCTCCCTGGTAAGCCAGCTCGTGGGCTACACAGAATATTAGAAATGGGTTAGAACAATATGTAAGAGCTAGCCAATAAGAAGCTGGAACTAGCCGGGCCAGGCAGTGTTTGAAAGAATACAGTTTCCGTGTAATTATTTCNTTCACTGTGCCTCTCTTGGGCTTGCAATACCCACATGGGATCCTCACAACTGTCTTCCACAAGCCCCAAAGTGAACCTCGGCAACATCAGGCAAGATGGGAAAACAGAAAACAAAGCCCTTATTAGAGAGATTAAATGAGACCTAATCAGGGGAGACCCAGGCCTGGCCAGTTGCTTGCGTTTGGATTTTAGTGTCCCTGTTTCTCATGTGACACAGATTTTGAGGTGTGGCTCTAGAGACCACTGTATGCACCTTTAATACATCATGATTTGCGCACATGCTGCAGCCATAAAACAAGAACCTCATCATTGCCGTTTTACTTCGCATCCTCTCTCCTTGGTGCTCCTGTGTTCTGGTGTTTTTGCTTCTGTCATCCTATGAGCACAACGGAATGATGTTTTTTCAGTCAACAGTTTAGAGAAAGGGGCTTTTTCCTACTAGATGATGGTAAATATTCTCTCTTCCTTTGCCTCTTCTCTTCCCAACATATATGTGCAATGTGAGTATGTAAGGTGTTGCATGTTCACTTATATATTTAATCTTTGCTTCTCTCATCTCTTCATGCAAACTTAGCTCCAAAGACTCCATTATTTCACCCTCCAGAGCTCTGCTTGTACCTCCTGTGCAGGCCTTCCTGAAATGGGTCTTCTTAACTTTGTCCACCTTTAGTCTTGTTCTGTGAAGATTAGGTCACGCCCAGCCCAAAGACACTCCACATTGTTTGGAACAGTGGCTTTCAGGTTGTGCCTTACCCTAGGAAACTCCATTTTAGCTGCGGCACTCAGCCTGTATTGAGAAGCAAACACAAAGGCAGGATGATTCTGCACCTTGTTCCTGGATGCAGAAGATACAACATGCCCTGCACCACCCAGGAGGTATAGACTGATAAACAACTTACAAGTGAAAAGCTACCACCTACAAACTTATCAAGTAGATCAGAAAAAATAAGAACACATGGAGATATTAAAACCTTATCAGAGTGGCTGGAGAGATGGCCCAGCAGTAAGGAGTGCTTGATGCTCTTGCAGAGGACCCAAGTTCAGTTTCCAGCATTAGGTAGCTCACAATGGGCTGTAACTCCTTCTCCAGGGCCTCTGATGCTTCTGGGTTCTGCAGGTACCTGCATACACATGTACCTCTTTATGCAGAGGCGCACTCACATTAGACAAATAAGTAAAGTAAATCTTAAATAACACATTCGATGAACCAGGCCCACGAGCATGTGGAGCATATTATAACAAGAAAAGGTGCAATGCTGTCGCCTGGAAGCCACAGCGAGGAGAGCATGTGACAGTCGTGGCCGTGACAGCACCACTGACCTGATATCCAGACACCTGTGTGTGGGTAAAGGGACAACAGAGAATTCCTGAATCTCCCAGACTTAAACTCAGTTGATCCCCAGAATTTTACATGGTGCAGTTGAACTTCAAACTGTCCATCCATCATCCACCCGTACCCACCCACCTGTCTTTTCAGAGAGGTCTTACACCTTACCTTGATGGTCCTGAGCTTCTGTGACTCCACTGGACCCTGGAGTGTGGTTTTGCCTCCAGCAGCTAATGTCAATCTTGATTTCTTGTCTTGTCTACCTACCTGCAGCGATGTTTCTGCATCTGTATCAGCTCTCTTCCTTCAGTATGGTCTTTGGGAATCTTGTGGTTTCTTTATTTAACTCTTTTGTAGCTATTCTGTACTGTGAGTGAGTGTGTGTGTGTGTGTGTGTGTGTGTGTGTGAGAGAGAGAGAGAGAGAGAGAGAGAGAGAGAGAGAGAGAGAGAGCTGAGATTTAATATAAGTAATAAAGATTGTAATAAAAAATCTTGTTTGCTGACATCCTGATGTCAAGGGCAACCAGGAATACTTGGTAAATTTCAGCCACCAAAACAAGGTAGCTTATGAACTGATTACTATTCAATGCATTATAACATCATGGAAGGGTGTGAACATGCCTGTTCGTGTGTCTGGCACAGTGTGCTCACAACCCCTTCATTCGTGCTAGAAGTGAGGTTATCTAACATCCACTGGTCTCTGGTATCTGATAAGATGATGATGGGTGGGCTTGATTGGGGTGCCACAGCGAAAATGCATAGGTCAGAGGACAGTTTCATGGAGTTGTCTCTCTCCTTCCGTCTTTCTTGGGTCCCAGGGCATGAATTCCAATGGCCTAGCTTGTACAGTAAACGTCTTTACCCACCTAGCCGTTCTTATGTCCCAAGGTCTCCATTTAACAGTGAAATATTCTTTATGTCTCACTTTTCCATAGCTGCTTTTATGATTATTTTTCTTTACCTTTCAGCAACACAGTTGACCCCCCCCAGGGAGTAGGGTTTTTTTTTTCTGGGGGGGGGCTTATCCCCTTTGGGGTTTGGTGACATTCTTTGGTGCATGGATTGAACTTTTCTACAGCTTTGGTAAAGTCTTTGACCGTTCCTCTCTCCATGGGTTATTCTACTCTCTATCCCGCCATGTTTCTGGGTGTCATATTATATTTTATACCCATTAAACCTCTGAGCTTGCCCCTTATTTCTCAGATGTCTTTTTAATTTTTATGCCTTCTTTCTTTCTTCCTTCGTTCTTTCTTCTTCCTTCCTTCCTTCCTTCCTTCCTTCCTTTTTTCCCTTTCTTCCTTCCTTCCTTTTTTTTCTCTCTTTCTCTCTTCCTCTCTCTCTGTGCATATCAGAGTGTAACTTATGGGAATCTGTCTCTTGCTCTAACATGTAATTTCTGGGAATTGAACTCAAGTTGTCAAAATTGGTGGCAAGCCCCTTAACTTGAAAACCTGACTTGCTTCCTCACTGACCCTCTTTTGTTTATTTGTTTTGTTTTGCTTGGATATTGTTTTCTTTTGGCTTCAATTTTCTATTATTAACATTTGTTTGTATGTGTTGTAGGTGGGTGAATGTGAGCCACGCACACTCTGCTATGGAGATCAGAGGATAATGTGGTGGAGTCAGTTCTTCCTCTCCACGGACTGGGTGTGAGATCAGCACTTCTCCAGGCTGTTTTGGGAAACAGTCTCTCATTGTGCAGCCCAGGCTGACCTCAAACATATGGTCTTCCTGCCTCCTCAGTATACGATCATATGTGCATGGATCAGATATTAGTATACTGTCATACATGAGTCAGATATCTTTCATACATTGATCAGATATTAGTATACCAACATACGTGAATCAGATATCTTTTTTTTTTTCCGAGACTGGGTTTCTCTGTGGCTTTGGAGCCTCTCCTGGAACTAGCTCTTGTAGACCAGACTGGTCTCGAACTCACAGAAATCCACCTACCTCTGCCTACCAAATGCTGGAATTAAAGGCGTGCGCCACCACCGCCCGGCTCAGATATCTTTCATACACGGATCAGATATCTTTCCTAAAACTCATTTTTTCCCATTTGTGTTTAGGTTTGCGTAACTTGTATTTTCTTTTTCTTAACATATCTTTATTCACTGTGTGTATACTCATGCACGAATGCCAAAGCCCGTGTGTGGAAGTCGGGGGACAATATGCTGGAGTAGGTTCTCTCCTTCTGCCCTGTGAATTCTGGGGCTCCAACTCAGGTCACCAGGCTTGACAGCAAGCGTCTTTACCTTATGAGCTACGCTGCAGGTCCTAATTAACATTTTTTTTATCCTCAAGTTCACAGATTCCTTCCTCTGGTTAAATCATTTCTAGTATCATAGTTTTACTTTTAAAATTTCCTTTTGGTCTTTTCTATGGTTCTCATCTATGATGTGGGATTCTTTATTAACCATGAATTTTCTTAATGCTAATGAGAAAGGAACAATGGCAGCTGAGAGACATTGGATAATAGAAAAAAACTTCTGAATTAAATCAGCTGGTGTATTTCAAGTATGTGTTGACCTCAGAATGGAAACCAGGAGATAGTCTCTGTTGGGGGAGGGGTTCACTCTTGTTTCCACAGGAGAAAAAGCTATGGATACCACCCAAATTAATAAAGATTCGGTTTGAAAAGGAGAAATGATAAAGAGAAATTATCCACAGAGGTGACAATCCTACAGGTTGTAAGGAAACCTCATAAGGTTTGGGGCAGGGTTTTGTTCTTGTCTTTGCAGGAAAATACCTATCTTTGAAGAGTCAAGATACTGTGGACAGCCAGGCGGTGGTGGCGCACGCCTTTAATCCCAGCACTCTGGAGGCAGAGGCAGGCGGATCTCTGTGAGTTTGAGGCCAGCCTGGTCTACAGAGCTAGTTCCAGGACAGGCTCCAAAACCACAGAGAAACCCTGTCTCGGGGAAAAAAAAAAGATACTATGGACATCTAGAGGCTTAAAGAAGAAAAGATAGCTATCCAGAAAGAATCATCAAGTAAAGAGAAATCTGATTTATGGTATCAAGATCCTCTGCAGGGCAAAATCTTATTGACATCCATATAATAGTAGTCTTCATTTATTAAAAATCACAGCTGGCTTTGGATTTAGACAGTGGCTATCCTTCTCTAAATCCAAGCATGTTGTTAAAGAAAAATTCAGAGTTTCTGTCTCATATCAGGAGCCACCTGGTATGAGGCAGAAGGAAGACAAAAGGGGATACTGTTATCAAAACTCTGCTTTCAAAAGGTTTTACTTCTCCCCATGCCTATTGTTGTCTCTATGGTACCTTTTGTCAAATATATATCTATATGAATAATGTTTAAGTTTTCCACAATGAACAATAAATTTTCCTGTAGTAATCTCTGAAATTTCCAGGAAGAAGATGGGGCCCACAACAATGATTCCACCTGGCTGATATGATGTCATGATGCTGATAGCGCCACTTTAAGATCAGTCTATGTTACAAACTGCTCAAGATCATTCCAACTTGGATAATTGACATGGTGCACCTTCTTACAATGTTCTGGCCAGAATTTCAAATAAGAACTTCAGAAAAATCCTACCAACTACTAAGAGACTATCTGCAATTGTACCAGACAGTAATCTTGAAACTTAACCATCATTTTAGTTTTAACAGGATCCCATAGAAATAACACTGCCCCCATGACAGCTGAAAGTAATTAAAAATAAAAAAAGATGTCCCCTTTCACAACAAAGTTTGTCCTCAGGGTTAGGGACATATATTAGGGTTAGGTTATAAGTGTTATAGGGTTGGCGGTGGAAATGAAGTAGGCTCAGGGATCTCTTTTGAAAAAAAAAAAAAAGGATTGGATGGGATGGGATAATAGGTAGATTAGTGTGAGCTTACTCACACTAATAATAGTGAGTAATAATGAGATTACTTACAAGCTATTATTTATAGATGATTTACATTGCTATATATTCTTGTATTTTGATATAAATTCAAATTATATTTGTTATATTGAATATGCTCCTATTTCTGTTACAATATTTGTGCACCCATGTAAAGTTATTTTGTCATATTGTATGAATGTTTCTACCTCTGCTTAAGATATTCTGTATATTGATGCAATTTTAGGATATATTTATCTTATTGCAATATACATTTCTATTTCTGGATCAAGATACTTATATACTGTTTACATTTTGAGGTCATTGTCCTCATTTGCTGCACATTTGCTTAAAGACTGTTTAATTTTTTAATATGAAGCTTTTATTTACGAAGTCTTTATTTAAGCTATATAGGTATTAAGAATTACAAGTCAATAGTAATTCATGTTTGTCACACATATGGTTAGACTAAGCAGGTTCTTTAGATGCATAGAGATTATATTTTGTATAGATAGGTAACCTTCAGATATTTCAAAGAACTGTAGAATATGGCATTAAATAACTTATGGCTCTGTTTACATGAGACAGGATTGCTCCTGACAGTACTGATTTATTCCAGAGAGAATGATGGGCACCAAAGACACTTAGAGCTTGTTTTCTCCTTGGCAAAACTGGCCTTTGTGCAAAGAACTTTCCCTGCCTCAAACTCTGACAAAATGCATGGTTTCCAGACTGGACAAGCAGGATACAAGCAAAAAGACTGGCAAACATTGCCAAGACAGGGTAAGATTGCTTTTCAAATTTTTCTGCCTCTGAAAATGGTCTGTCAGTTACTCTAGGCCTTAGCCAAAGTTGGTTGCCCCAGTGTTGCAAATGAGACTTGGATGATTGCCCAGGTAGCTGGTTGTCTCTGTCATTTCTTGCACCTTTTGGAAGTTACTTGATTGCACTTCCTGTCTACTCAAGTAATATTATTTCCCTTCTCAGGTCTTTGATGAGGTCAAAGACTAGATAGTCATAGTTACTTTCCTCTCATGATTTAGTCAAGCCATTTTANTATTTGTTATATTGAATATGCTCCTATTTCTGTTACAATATTTGTGCACCCATGTAAAGTTATTTTGTCATATTGTATGAATGTTTCTACCTCTGATTAAGATATTCTGTATATTGATGCAATTTTAGGATATATTTATCTTATTGCAATATACATTTCTATTTCTGATCAAGATACTTATATACTGTTTACATTTTAAGGTCATTGTCCTCATTTGCTGCACATTTGCTTAAAGACTGTTTAATTTTTTAATATGAAGCCTTTATTTATGAAGTCTTTATTTAAGCTATATAGGTATTAAGAATTACAAGTCAATAGTCATTCATGTTTCTCACACGTATGGTTAGACTAATCAGGTTCTTTAGATGCATAGAGATTAAGTTTTGTACAGATAGGTAACCTTCAGACATTTCAAAGAACTGTAGAATATGGCATTAAATAACTTATGGCTCTGTTTACATGAGACAGGATTGCTCCTGACAGTACTGATTTATTCCAGAGAGAATGATGGGCACCAAAGACACTTAGAGCTTGTTTTCTCCTTGGCAAAACTGGCCTTTGTGCAAAGAACTTTCCCTGCCTCAAACTCTGACAAAATGCATGGTTTCCAGACTGGACAAGCAGGATACAAGCAAAAAGACTGGCAAACATTGCCAAGACAGGGTAAGATTGCTTTTCAAATTTTTCTGCCTCTGAAAATGGTCTGTCAGTTACTCTAGGCCTTAGCCAAAGTTGGTTGCCCCAGTGTTGCAAATGAGACTTGGATGATTGCCCAGGTAGCTGGTTGTCTCTGTCATTTCTTGCACCTTTTGGAAGTTACTTGATTGCACTTCCTGTCTACTCAAGTAATATTATTTCCCTTCTCAGGTCTTTGATGAGGTCAAAGACTAGATAGTCATAGTTACTTTCCTCT
>NW_026067920.1:5114273-5117831 GCF_014885135.2 Alexandromys fortis
TTAGGTTTAGAACTCTCTAATTTAGACAAAAGGGGAAAATGCTGTGTGAACTCCTTTAGTCAATAGGGTTTAAAATATTCTGGGTTCTTGTGGAATTCTTTTGTAGGCCAACACACCTATCTTCTATAATTTCCTGTTTGTTTGTTTATGCATGCCGCTCTCCTTTGTCGTCCCCTCTCTGATCTGTACTCACGACTAAAGTCTCTTCTGACCATAGTGCCAGTGCCACTTCTCCAATCACTGTCTAACAACGTATCTTCCTTGTGTGTCTGGCAATTTTAACTTTATACTGTTTATTGTGGATAAAGACTTGCTGAGACACAAGTAAATAGTTTCTATCGAAGAAGGGCAGACTTCCTCCTTTGGTTTGCTTACAAAGGCAGATATGAAAAGTAAAAGTAACACAGGAACAGGTCTCCATTGTAAAAGAGACTTGGGGTTTCCAGAGCTTCAGGAGTCCATCCTCACTGTAGGTAGCAGTCAGGTTCTGATGCGGGTGGTGTGCAATCCCAATCACATCCTTCTCATGAACCGTCAGAGTTCTCTCCAGCTTGCTGGTGACTGTGTTGAAGCAGTAGAGCACGAAGTCCTCCCCAGCACAGTAGATCCACTCACCGCGGAGAGAGAGGGCACAGCAAACGAAGTCACCACCTTCTCTCTTACCAGAACTGAAGCTTCTGACAATCTGCCCCTACATGTTCATGATGACCACTGTGTTTGATCGGTTGCACACAACAAAGTGCTCTAGGTTTTTAGGAAGCAGAATCACACTATTGACGGCAATATCCGTCCCTGCAGTACTGCCCAATGATTTAAAGGTATTTGAACATTCCGTGGTCTTCATGTTCCAGATCTTCACAGTGCCATCAGAAGATGCACTGATAATGTAATGTCCATCCTGGGTAAATGTTGCCTTGTTAACAAAGGAGGAATGGCCTTGAAATTCCTTCAGTGTTTTTCCAGATTTTAAACCATAAATTCTTATTGTTTGGTCAAAAGATGCACTGAGGATCTGACTGCTGTCCTTTGAAAAGCTTAGACAGGTGACACCTTTACTGTGTGCCCTTTCAAATCTCCTTAAACACTGTCCACTCTGAATCTTCCACACCTNGTGACACCTTTACTGTGTGCCCTTTCAAATCTCCTTAAACACTGTCCACTCTGAATCTTCCACACCTTAATCTTTCCATCTTGGGCCCCCGTTGCTAACATTTCAGTATCTCGGCTGAAACACATGCAGAGGACAGCATCATCCATCATCATGAAGTTATCTTGGGCCTGGTACTTACGATCCTTCCTGATTTTTCCTGTAGTGAAGTTCCACACTTCAATAAATCCATCAACAGATCCAGTGACCAGATACTGACCATCTGGAGAGAACCAAGAACACTCCATGTGCGATTTCTGACCAAACTTAATATGCCTGCTCAGCTGTGTGGGAAACTTTTCTTCTTCCACGTCTTTGACAGCTGCTTTGTCTCGAAACAAATCTATGGTCATACCAGGAGGAAGCAAGCCCTGGTGTTGCTGCCACTTCAACGCCTGTCCCAGCAATGCCATGAGACGAGATGGAGGCACCACGCTGACTTCTCCAGCTAATGCCTGGGCAATCGCAGCTCTCCTTTTCTCTTTGCTGCTTCCATCTGGATAGGCCTCACGAGGATCAAAGTAAGACCTGGCTAAGAGGTTTTCCAGATGAATATAGCGCTCTGGCTGTGTTTGCTTCAACATAATCATGGGGTCTGTCTGTCTCAGAAGGGACGTGACAGCACCCAACCACGAAGTTCTATCAGTTCCAGAACAACCTGTTCATAGAGATCAATAAGGGTTTTGTCTGGCAAGTTCAGAGACTGTATAGCCTGTAAAACAGTATCCCAATGGCCACTGTTAATGTCAGCCATGAAACTTTCAATGCCGTCCACAGTGTTGAGAGAGACAGTAGTCTCCTCCTGTAAGGTGGCCAATGCCCGGTACAAACTGTTCTCCTGCAAGTACTGCATGATGAGACGAATCACATCGGAAGACTCGATTTCGATGGACATAGTGGTATCGCTCCGGGTCCAGGCCCATCTCAGTACAGACTCGGTCGCACAACACTTCGTGACACTTCCGGCGGCCCCCTCCATGGTCTTAATTGAATCAGCCGTCAATCAAGATTTGAGGGTGTTGAGAAACACAGGGCCATATGCACAGAAAGTCGTTCATCACTCATGACTCTGGTCACTGCACTGGATAGCAGATAAGAGCTCTGTGGGTGGCCATAACCTCAGCTATTGAAGACAACACTGGGAATAAGGCAAGACTGTCAGTAGAGCGGGATGCAGTTGTCAGTCTGAAACGTCTCTCATATGCTCAGAGATACTTTGTTCCCAGATAATGGCAGTGTTTTGAGGGGCTATAAATCTTTGGGATTTGGGGACTAGTTAGCAGAAGTAGGCTAGATTTCTTTCTCCACAATCTTGCTTGTTTACCTGCTCCTTGGTGTGTTTCAGTCTGATTCTGAATGGAAAGCACAGAGGAGCATGAACCCTGTCCTCATCACCTTTTCTGTTCAGTGGCTAGACTTTAGGCTCTGCCTACTGTCCCCGATACTAACTTCTGGATGTCGTTAGACATCTTTGGGGTCACCCATCCACATCAAGCTGACAAGCCTAGTGGGGTCTCTTCCCTTTCTGTCCCAACAACCATTCCTTCCCAAAAGTCCCCAGGCCTGCAAACCCAGTTCCTCGTGGCCTCCCGCCTTCTGTTTCCTGTTTTATATCTGGGCTTTGAGTATTCTGCTCACTTTCCTGGAGGGTTCTTTTCCCAAGTCTCTGCAGGGCAGCTCCCTGCTCCTCCAGGGCTCCACATGGTTCCCATCACCAGCCCTTACTGACTGGGACACCATCCCTAAATCTTTCAGATGCTTCCCAGGTGCTCAGCAGATATGTGGGTGTCTGTGTCTCGGTGGCCGGAAGAAGGGAGCATTACCCTGGAAACCTCAGAGCTTAGACTATATCTTAAGAGTGAATATGCCTAGCGTTCCACACTGTTTCCACAGTTATTCTGTAAATTATGCAACCATCTGAACAACATTTGAGAAAGGCAGAGTTAAGTGTCTCAAACTGTTTACAAGAAGAGCTGGTGCACTTGATAGTGACTTGGGGTACGGCCGGTCTGCTCTCCATAGGGCTCTTTGGTTGAGTACAGGGTGTCCTCTAGCCTCAGAAGACAGATGTGATTTCATTAAACTGATGGAAGAGCTGCATTACCAGGCTCATTTCTTGGATGCAAACCTAGTGCTTTCTGATAAAGAAAGAACTGGAGGTTCCTCTGGTCTTGTCCTCCCAGGAAGAGAAAAGCTTTGCCAGAGGGTGGACATCTGAGTGAGGCAGGCTAGATGTACCCAGTCCACCCTGTGACCTGGGGTTGAGAGAATCAGGGCAAGGGTGAACATCACATTCTCTCACTGGCTAGCTGGCAGCAGGATGAGGACTCAGGGCTTTGGGATTTGAGCAATGTCGAGAATAGAGTGTAGGTTGAGTGTGGCCCAACAGAATCAGGTGCTTTCTCAGAAGC
>NW_026067920.1:5120141-5131232 GCF_014885135.2 Alexandromys fortis
GGAGATACTTGATATTTGTTCGTATTGTATATAGTTTTGTATTAGGTTTAGAACTCTCTAATTTAGACAAAAGGGGAAAATGCTGTGTGAACTCCTTTAGTCAATAGGGTTTAAAATATTCTGGGTTCTTGTGGAATTCTTTTGTAGGCCAACACACCTATCTTCTATAATTTCCTGTTTGTTTGTTTATGCATGCCGCTCTCCTTTGTCGTCCCCTCTCTGATCTGTACTCACGACTAAAGTCTCTTCTGAACATAGTGCCAGTGCCACTTCTCCAATCACTGTCTAACAACGTATCTTCCTTGTGTGTCTGGCAATTTTAACTTTATACTGTTTATTGTGGATAAAGACTTGCTGAGACACAAGTAAATAGTTTCTATCGAAGAAGGGCAGACTTCCTCCTTCGTCAGAACACTTACGAGACAGAATGAACCAATTAATCTGAAGTTGAACAGTCGAGTCCACGTTGTGCTATGACTTTAATGAGGTTTAGTCACTTTAAATATACAGCAAGTGAAATCAGAGCTTCCCTGCAGCAGAACCTGGTGTCAGCACGTGGATGAGATAGAAGCTCCATCTCTCAAGGCCTTACAGCTGGATCACAGACTTGTAGAACTTCTAGCTTAGTAGGTGGTTCTGATTACTTTTCCAACTTGGTTTTCTGGGACTCTGGGCACATTTTCCTGTGCCCTGTCCTTGCCTCAGACTTTAGAAAACTGTGATATATACTTAGAAGAAGCCTTACATTTAAGAGGGACTCTGTGGTACTTTGAAAGAAAATGGCCCCCAAAGGGAGTGGCACTCTTAGGAGGTGTGGCCTTGTTGGAGGAAGTGTGTCACTGTGCGGGTGGGCTGTGAGGACTCTTATGCTCAAGCTTCCCTCAGTGTGACAGTCAGTTGACTTTCTGTTGCTTGTGATTTGTAGCACTCTCAACTCCAGCACCACGTCTGCATCTGCCTGTATGCTGCCATGCTCCACACCATGATAATGGACTGAACCTCTGAAACTGTAAGCGAGCCATCCCCATTAAATATTTTCCTTACAAGAGCTGCCATGGTCATGGTGTCTTTTCACAGCAATAAAAACCCAAACTAAGACAGACTCTTTCAAGGACTCTTATCCCCAGTTACACCCCTATGCTCTGTGAGACCTGCAGGAAGACCAAGACAGAATGTAGTCCCTATGCTGGCCTGGGAGGACTCATCCACATCTCTCACTTGCTGCACATTCCTTGACCTTGTAGCCCCTCTTCTCTCTACAGAAACGAAAGAGCCACAGCCCAGTGCCCAGGGAGGGCTGTAGACCTTCTGGAACTTGGCCTATCCAGGCTTCTTGGCATCTTTAGGCACTTGATGAAATTAGGAAAACAAGCAATGCTGCTGTGGCTGGTTCAGCTGTTTCCCATGCTCCAGCGGGCAGGACCACGTGCTGTGGGCAGACTGTGTTCTGTCTGCCTCCACAGGCTGTGGGGAGGCAGAGGTCCTGAAAGGCTGGTTTTAGAAAACTGGGAGAGACTAGAGCCAAGTGCTTCAGCGCTGGGATTTCCATCTGTCCTCAGTCACCATGCCCTCCGAAGTAACGATATTCTGTTCAACTCTCCGACTGTTTGGGGTGAATGAATTTTCATTACAATAAAAATAGATTTGTTATTCCCTGAAACCAATTGTCCCTCTGCTTTCCAAGAGTAATTACTCATTCTAAAACCCAACATCTCATAACATTGCTCCCTGAATTGTAGTCATTTTTAATGCCAAGTCATCAATGCATTCCACTTTTCTGTTTATTTTATTCACTTGAGTTATGGACACAATCTTAATTAGAAAAATTTGAATCAGATATGGTGGTGCATGCCTGAAATTCAAGAACTCCAGAGGCTGAGGTAGGCGGATTGAGTTATACAGCAGGGCACAAATAACAATTTTAAATTCCTTTATCAATATAGTGAAACAGAGGAAAATGAATGCAAGCAGCTTCTTGGAACTCTCTTCTGTGGAGTTTTAAACACTCCAGGGTTTAGGGCTCCATATGTAATGTGAGGCCCACATCGGATGAGCGTTTTCTGCATTGGGAGAGCTGGGATGCTGGGAGACTATTTGCAAGTGACTGGTCCTGCAGGTCTCTGAGCACCAGGATGCAGGCCTTGCCCAGAGTTCACAGTTTGACATGCCACAGAATCTATAGAATGGAGGAGACATGCTCCTGAACCCCAGAGTTCCCTACGGCTGAAGCCTGGGACAGCTGCCTTCCTGATGGCAGCATTCATGGGAAGATGTCTTCCTATGAGCGTGCGTAGGCTCCAGAGGCAGCTGTGAGTTAGGTACCTGTGAGGCTGTGGACAAAGATTGGGCATGTGTCTTCACATGATGTCTGTGAGCATCCCCAAGAAAAGGAAGGAACTGAGGGGCTGGAGAGACAGCTCAGCAGTTCAGAGTACTCATTGCTGGGGCTGGAGAACTGGGTTTGGTTCCTAGTACTCATTATTTGCTGTGAGGTTGGCTTGCTGTAGGGTCCCAGCTCTGCCATTAGCTATGCATGGGGCACTGGACAGGCTGCCTAGCTTCCTGTGACTCAGTTTCCTCATCTGTTAAATGGGGTTAAGATCAATGCTTTGCTTATAGGCTACATAGCTCACTAAATGTGTGTCATTGAATGATGCAACTCTCTGGAGACAGGCATGAGCCTTCTGGTGTATATTACCTTCACCTCAAAGTCCCTGTTATGACTTCACTATTGATATTCAACCCTGTACTGCAAGTCCTACCCAGAGCATAGAGGAGAAAAGGAAAGAACAAGAAGGCACATTTAAATTAGAAAGGAAGCAATCCCATAAACAGCAACCTCTGAAAGAGCTCAACACTTAAGAGAGAACCTACCAAGGAGATGAGAAACCTGCATGTTAAAAACTATGAAGGACAGTTAAAAAGAAACCAAAGAATAAATAAATGGAAAGGCACCCCATATTCATGGACAGGATAATACTGGTACCGCCACTCAAAGGGATCTACTGATTCAACACAGCTTAGAGAAGCAAAACCAAAACCTCCATTTACATGAGTCTGCAAGGGGCCTCCAGAAGCTAAAACATCAGCAACTTGCAGTGTGTTGTTAAACAGAAATATTTTCCTCCAGACACCTGGAAACGGAACATTCCAGGTATGCTTGGCATTTGTCTGACCTCATAACAAGGGCCCCATTGTTAAACTGTATCTTGTCAACATTACCAGATGTGACCAAAAGCAGTCACAGAAGCTGTTCCTCCATCCGGAAGGATACAAATTATTCGATCTCAGAGCAATGTCTGGTTCCACAGAGCTAGAGCATGGCTAATGGGGAACCTGCTGTGTGAGGCACAGATCTGACGGTCACGCCTTCCACCTCGCCCACTAAATTTATGTACTTATTTTCCTTTACAAGACAGGGTTTCTCTGTGTAGACCTGACTGTGCTGGAAATGGCTCTATAGACTAGGCTGGCTTTGAACTCAGAGATCTGCCTGCTTCTGCCTCCCGAGTGCTGGGATTAAAGGCATGCTTCTCCATGCCTGGCTAAAATTTAATATGTTGAAGTATGTCCTGGTTACTGACAATTCTATTTACATGAATGACTTATTTTTTTTTCTGGAAAAATAAATGGAAGTTCACTTATACATACTGACAGAGAGAAAGAAAGAAATGTTGAGAGGTTGTGCTGGGTCTGCCTCTGCAGAAATCCCTGCTCTCCCTCTAACCACAGAGAAAACTCCACTTCTCAGGACATTTAGGGAAAAGAAACTGCAAAGCTGCAAGCTTTCATATTGTTTAATGATGTGGAAGGGTCTTCTGTTTGTGTTGATTTCATTGGTTAATAAAGACACTGCCTCTGCCAATTTGATAGGCCAGCCCTTAGGTGGGTGGAGTAGACAGAACAGAATGCTGGGAATAAGGGAAGTGAGGTCAGATGCCAGGGAGGCAGACGAGATGAAGCTCCAGCCCAAGATGGTCGTACACCAGAATCTTCCCGGTAAGCCACCCCCTTGTGTTGCTACACAGATTATTAGATATGGGTTAAAACAAAGTATGGGAGTTAGCCAGTAAGAGACTAGAGCTAATGGGTCAAGCAGTATTTAAATGAATACAATTTGTGTGTTGTTATTTCAGGGGCAAATCCAGGCGGCTGTGAGCCGGGTAGTAGGAATGCAGCCTACTGCTCCGTCTTCAGGTTTTTTTTTTTTTTTTTTTTTTTTGATTTTTCAAGACAGGGTTTTTCTGTGTAGTTTTGGAGCCTGTCTGAAACTGGCTCTGTAGACCAGGCTGGCCTCGAACTCTCAGAGATCTGTCTGCCTTCGACTCTGGAGTGTTGTAATTAAAGTCATGTGCTACCATGCCCAGCTTCATACTGTTATTTTACAAAATAACTTTATTACAAAACTTTGTATCTCTACCTCATTCACCTTGTGTGTGTTCACATCACAGTAACACAGTGTCTGCCATACACAGCCTAATGGGTTATTTGGCTCAAGGTTTCGGAGGTCTTGGCCCATCATGGTTTGCAGGGTAGAGGGGAGCAGAACATCTCAGCAATCATAGCAGCTGACTCCTTTTCTTCCCTTCAATGGGGCTCCAGCCGATGGTGATGGCTCCACCCACCTCCTGGGAGAGTCTTCCTTCTCATTCCTCCTGGAAAAGTCTTCACAGACAAGCTCAAGCTGTGCAAAAAAAACCTCCTTGGTCTTAATTGAATCAGCTGTCAATCAAGATTATCTCTGTTGTGTTGTGAATATTTTGTAGCAATGGTTTAAATTTTTATTACATGTTGACAAATTATAGCTGTGTGTAGTGTGAATCTAATAACATAAATCAAGAATCAGACATTGGGCTGGATGCTGATAGAGCAGAGAAGTAAAGGAGCCAACCACCAGACTTTTTATCTCTACCGAATCCTCAGGCTGAATGGGGCAATCCTGTCTCCTCCGGCCTTATATTCCTCTCTGCCCAGTCATATCCCTCCTGTCTCCACCTCCCTAGTGTTGGGATTAAAGGTGTGTAACTCCCAAGTACGGGATTAAAGGTGTGAGCCACAACCACCTAGTTCTTTTTTTCTATTAGATTGGATCAATTTCGTGTAGGCTAGGGTTGCCTTGAACTCCCCGAGAACCATCTGCCTCTGTCTCCAGAGTGCTGAGATTGAAAGGTGTGTGCCTCCACTGCCTGGCCTCTTTGACTAACTAGTATGGCTAGCTCCTCACTCTGATCTTCAGGCAAGCTTTATTTTTTACAGTACAAACAAAACATCACCACAGCTGTGGATCTGGGAAACCTTGAGGCCAGGAGATACATTAGCTGTGGCACTAATGGCACATGGCTTTTCACAAAGTACAGAGAATCTGGGTGGGAGAGTGAGGCCTTAGCTCCAGGATCCATGGGTGTTTGTGGCTCCTGTGTTACAGATCTGCCATGAGGCTCAAATTTTGCCATCTCATGGTGTGGCATAGATTTCCACTATATTCCCACTGGAGCCCTCCAGTGGAGCTACAGGCCAGCACGCTCGGTAGAGTTCAGCTGTGCGCAGTACCGCCTTTGCACAGGCCTGGTCTTGTAGCTTCTGGTCACATCAAACCACTCTCCTGGCAGTGTTTATCTCCCAGGCTGATGCTGGTAGCTCAGGATCTTCGGAGGATCCTGGTTGCTGCCTCAAGAACGGGAACTATCAAAGAACAAAATTCAGCAGGTGGGATGTGTCGGGGTTGGAGGGTGTTGAGAAACACAGGGCCATATGCACAGAAAGTCGTTCATCACTCATGACTCTGGTCACTGCACTGGATAGCAGATAAGAGCTCTGTGGGTGGCCATAACCTCAGCTATTGAAGACAACACCGGGAATAAGGCAAGACTGTCAGTAGAGCGGGATGCAGTTGTCAGTCTGAAACGTCTCTCATATGCTCAGAGATACTTTGTTCCCAGATAATGGCAGTGTTTTGAGGGGCTATAAATCTTTGGGATTTGGGGACAAGTTAGCAGAAGTAGGCTAGATTTCTTTCTCCACAATCTTGCTTGTTTACCTGCTCCTTGGTGTGTTTCAGTCTGATTCTGAATGGAAAGCACAGAGGAGCATGAACCCTGTCCTCATCACCTTTTCTGTTCAGTGGCTAGACTTTAGGCTCTGCCTACTGTCCCCGATACTAACTTCTGGATGTCGTTAGACATCTTTGGGGTCACCCATCCACATCAAGCTGACAAGCCTAGTGGGGTCTCTTCCCTTTCTGTCCCAACAACCATTCCTTCCCAAAAGTCCCCAGGCCTGCAAACCCAGTTCCTCGTGGCCTCCCGCCTTCTGTTTCCTGTTTTATATCTGGGCTTTGAGTATTCTGCTCACTTTCCTGGAGGGTTCTTTTCCCAAGTCTCTGCAGGGCAGCTCCCTGCTCCTCCAGGGCTCCACATGGTTCCCATCACCAGCCCTTACTGACTGGGACACCATCCCTAAATCTTTCAGATGCTTCCCAGGTACTCAGCAGATATGTGGGTGTCTGTGTCTCGGTGGCCGGAAGAAGGGAGCATTACCCTGGAAACCTCAGAGCTTAGACTATATCTTAAAAGTGAATATGCCTAGCGTTCCACCCTGTTTCCACACTGTTATTCTGTAAATTATGCAACCATCTGAACAACATTTGAGAAAGGCAGAGTTAAGTGTCTCAAACTGTTTACAAGAAGAGCTGGTGCACTTGATAGTGACTTGGGGTACGGCCGGTCTGCTCTCCATAGGGCTCTTTGGTTGAGTACAGGGTGTCCTCTAGCCTCAGAAGACAGATGTGATTTCATTAAACTGATGGAAGAGCTGCATTACCAGGCTCATTTCTTGGATGCAAACCTAGTGCTTTCTGATAAAGAAAGAACTGGAGGTTCCTCTGGTCTTGTCCTCCCAGGAAGAGAAAAGCTTTGCCAGAGGGTGGACATCTGAGTGAGGCAGGCTAGATGTACCCAGTCCACCCTGTGACCTGGGGTTGAGAGAATCAGGGCAAGGGTGAACATCACATTCTCTCACTGGCTAGCTGGCAGCAGGATGAGGACTCAGGGCTTTGGGATTTGAGCAATGTCGAGAATAGAGTGTAGGTTGAGTGTGGCCCAACAGAATCAGGTGCTTTCTCAGAAGCAGGTGGTGCAAGTGCCTCTGGGCAATCTTAAAGTCAGAAGGGCTCTCCTAGGATGGGCATGTTCAGAACCCCCTGTCCATTTCTACATCTCTACCCAGCAGCTCTCCAAATACTCTGTAGAGCCCTGGCTGGCAGACTATCCCCGGAGTAGGAGAAGAATACCCCAGGCATGAAGAGTATTACAGTTCCCGTATTATGGAAGAAGCAGTACTACAGCAGGCACAAGGGACCAAGTCCCTGTGATGGTGACAAGAAGCCTGGGCTTCCTCTAATGCAATGGGAGACCCTAGGGGGTTTTAAACAAACCTGATACAATCCCTCACAGTGATGGAGAGATGTGGTGGCCCTGGTCGCACTGGGCAAGAAAAAGGAGAATTGGGCAGGCTGAGAAGAAATGGGAGTAGCCAGGCTAGGATGGAAGAACTGGGAGGAGCCCTTTGGACCATCTGTAGGGAGTTACCTGCTGCCTAAGAAAAGTGGAACGGAGTAGGAGAGGCAGTCCGGAATGGGGATGGGGGCTATGGGAAGGTGTATGTCTGCTGGCCTTCCCCCGGCCCTTCGTCTACTTAGGAAGTACCTTAGCGGGTTTGGAACTCCACCTGTTAGATCCTTTTCTCCATCCATGTCTGCAAAGGGATCGAATTTGTTCTGTAAACAGACTCCCAGACCCTTGTCATCCGCCACTGGATCTGCCCACCTTTCTCAAAGATCTGATTTTCAAAACACGTAGGCAAGATAGCCTTCAGCACCCTCCAGTTTGGGCTGTTTTTGTGATTTTTCTTTTTTGAACAGCTAAGTGGTATCACTTGCTCGACAGTCCCAGCAACAGCCAGCCTCCTAGCCAGATCACCTTCCCTGGCTAGGGCGCTGTCCAGCTTCTGGGTCCGCGGCCCTAGCTCCATCAGTACTCAGGCCGGATGCGTCCCTCCCGCTGTCCACTTGAGGCCGTGGCGACCAGCCCGGTAGCGCCCCACGCGGATGGGCTGCTTTACCACGCGGGCTCAGGCCCGGGTCACCGCGCCAAGGAGTGGCAGAGGCGCAGTCCTGGGTTCGCGCAACGCAGGGGAGGCATGGGGCGGGAACAGCTGGGGGCGTGTCCAGGAAGGGGATCCAGCCTGGGAGGGGCGCGAAGGGTGGGGGCGAGCGCGGGGCCGGCGGGCAGCGCGGCCCCTGAGCCGCCCGCGTACGTCCAGCGCGCCGCCTTGCCGGCAAACAGCAGACCAACCGAGGCCCCGCCCGCGCGTGCGCGCCGCGTATCCCCGCCCGCTCTTCGGTCGGAGCGCGGCTGGCGGCGCGGTGGCGGCTCGGCACGGCGGCGGCCGGGCGGAGGAGCAGACTGCGCCGAAGCCGCCCCAGGGGCAGGGCTCACGGCGGCGGAGAACGCCGGACTCATCGGGGCCCCGCGGCCACCATCGCCTTTCAATGGGCAGCTCGCACTTGCTCAACAAGGGCCTGCCGCTCGGTAAGGCCGCGCGCGCATTTCCGGCTGCGGGCGGGGGGCGGGGGCGGGGCGGTCGGGCGCGCGCGCGGTGCTGGCTTTGTGTGCGAGTGCGCGTGCGCGGTCGATGAGCGCGCTGGGAGGGGGAAGGGGGAGGGCTAGCTGTGGTCACGGGGAGGGGCGCATGCGCGAACTTCTGCACTTGAGTGAGGGTCCCTATAGTCCCCTGCCCGCCTGCGACCCGTGCAGGTGACAAAGGGGCCTGTGGTGTTCCTACCCAGGCTGTGACCTAGCTGGACCTCCCTTCCTGGCTCGGGGCCTCGCGAGGCTCCTTCCCCGCGGATACCCGGCTGGCACCGAGGTGTTCCCGGAGTGACGAGTCTATGGATTCCCCCTGGGCCTCGGGTTGGCGGATCCGGGAGCGGGCAGTTTTCTAGAGGTGGCACTGAGGGAAAATGGGTGGCATACACGCCCATCACGGCTCTAGGTGACTTAGTGATGCTCAGCTTGGCCCCTGGCCTTGGACCATATAAGTTTTTTGTGAAAGTCCTTAAACCACAGGGGTTCTGCCAGTGGAGGGCAGTCCTTCCTTGGTGGTGCTCCCTGGCCTCACAGCCTGGCGCACGCGCAGTGGGGCCGACCCCACCTTCGGGCGGGGCGGCCCAGAGGTTGCAGAGCCCATTGGAGCTGTTGCCCACCATCCAAGCACCCCATGGTATCCCTCTCTTTGGCTCTTCTACCTTACTAATGAAAGGGTCTGGACCCATCTCTGCCCTCACAAGGACACTGCCCTCTTCCTCATAGCCTGAAAGACAGTAGAGGAAGGNGCTCTTCTACCTTACTAATGAAAGGGTCTGGACCCATCTCTGCCCTCACAAGGACACTGCCCTCTTCCTCATAGCCTGAAAGACAGTAGAGGAAGAATCCTTGCAGTGTTTGCTGCCAGCAGGAAATACGGAACTGTGGGCAGGAGGGAGGCGCCCTGTGGTGGCCTACTGTACCTCTTATCAGACAAGGCCAAGTCGCAGATCCTGTGGGCCTGTTTCAGGGTGTGACAGAGTAAGGGCCACCAGGCCTGCTCTCCATCCTCGGCTGGTGGTGGGTACTCCTCCAAGACTGCACCATTTCAGAGCTGTCACTCCCTGAAGGCCTGTGTGTGTGTGTATGTGTATGTATATGGGTGTGTGTTTGTGGGAAACTGTTCTGCACCAAAAATCATAGGGTCGTAGGCCAGAATTTCCCGTGGGTGGGGAGGGTAGGCCTAGCCCATTGCCTTCCAGAAATCAGGAAGACAGCCTTCATCCTGGTCTTGCCTGTCAAACCTTTTTTGGTCCAGGGCCTTGACCCTTGTCCTGATGAGTTTGCGATTGGCCAGGACAAATTTGCCTCCTAGGAAGGAAAAGGGACGTTTAGTTGGTATTCAGAAAGATGGGCCTTGTGAGCCAGGGTGTCAGTAAGGTGACACGGAGCGGTTTTCCCCCAGGTAGTATGTGTGTCCTCACTGTTTCTGCTCTGTCATTTCCAGAATCAGAGTGTGTGTGCCCATTAGGAACAGGAGTGTGCAGGATGCCACCTAGTGTAGTTGGCATGCAGGGCCTCAGGCCCAATGCTTGAGAGTGGGGCCAACATCTTTGAGTCCTGGGACAACATGATCTTTGGAAAATTGATGTCTGTGGACATGACTATGAGGACATGACTGTGAGCCCTGACTCATGTGTGATCTCTCTGCGTTTCATCTGCAACATGGGGTAACAGCTGTGGGATGTGCCAAGTTCAGGGACAGCCTCGTGGGTAGNTGAGCCCTGACTCATGTGTGATCTCTCTGCGTTTCATCTGCAACATGGGGTAACAGCTGTGGGATGTGCCAAGTTCAGGGACAGCCTCGTGGGTAGTCTGGGGTGATACTGTTCTCCGGAACTGTGTGTTTCCTTGTCCTACTATTTAGGCTGGCAGCTGTGGTTTGAGGCTGCCCTTCCTCTGCTCTGGAGCTTGCTCAGGCATGGTCCTGCTGTGTGTGTCTGCTGGCATCCACAAATGTCTTAGGGCACTGTGCCATGCTAGTTGTACTTAATGTGGACTGGAGGACTTGGTGGGGCCTCAGTGATACCCAGTTCTTGCTCTGACCTCTTACCTCTCTCTGTCACCTGTGGCTTGTAGTTGAGTTTCAGCTGTGTGCTTAGCCTCTCTCCAGATGGTGCCCAGGCTCAGAGAGGTCCAGTGTCCCCCCCCCCCACCCCAGGGTTTCAGGTAGGATCAGGTCTTTGGCCCCCAGCCTTTCAACAGCCCACTTTTCCTGCCTGCCTTTTGAACTAGAGTGGTGCGTGCCCTGCAGTGTGACCTGGCAAGAGGCTTCTGCAAACATTCACCTTCGGAACTACGTACTGCTGAGGACCCTCTTGGGGCAGAGCAGACCATGTTACCTGGTGGCCCTGTGGCTCCTTGGCATGGCGTGTGAAGCGGAAATGTCCTGAGTCTCTGCTCCATGGCAGTACCTTTACACTAGTTTTCATCCTGCTGGTGTCTGGAA
>NW_026067920.1:5135930-5188189 GCF_014885135.2 Alexandromys fortis
GTGCTGCGTGCTACTGTGGAGCTACCTTTTGTCACCATGAGGTGTCTGCTGCCCTGCCCAAGGTGGCCAGACAGTACCTGGGACTACTGTGTCAGCTGTGTACCTGTGAAGCCCCTGGAACTGCACTTGGCCCCAAGTGGGGTCTAGTCTAGGGTGTGTTGGGAGCAAGCTGATGCCGTATCTGTGAAGGTTCTGGTGTAACTAGGAAACACTCTCAGGGCCTTACACCCACTGGGCAAGTGCTCTTCTGAGTTGCACTGCAGGCTTAAGGTTCTTTCTCACTTTGTTCTGGGAGGCGGGTTCCACAAGTGGGGTAGCCTTTTTTACTGTCACAGATTTTTGGCCTTTGAAATCTATCACTAGGAATGATATCAGGTTGGGTCACATGCTAAAATCCCTGTGGTTTCTCTCTGGCGTTCTGGGGTTCTGGGCAGTCACAAATAGTGACTTTAAGCAACAAAAAGTGACCAGGCTCTTTCCTGAATCCCATCTTTCTGTGACCTGTACATTTCTGTGTTGACAAGATAGCCTACGGCTCCCAGTTCTCTTGTTCCCCACAGCCCCACTAGGGTCTGCAAGGATCTCAGGTCATGTGTTCTTGAGGGATTGATGGTCTGAGTCCACTCGGTCATCAGTGAGCTATCACAAACTCCATTTCCTTCTTCACAGTGTTAATTTGCATTTTACAAAGTCCCATGTAACCAGATGCTGAGTACAGCAAGTTCTCAGGGCTGATCTCTTAAGCTCTAGTGGGTAGCACAGTCCTCAGGTCACAGATTAGAGCTGCTGAGGGCATTAAGTGGTCTGCTCCTTTCTTGCAGGCGTCCGACCTCCCATCATGAACGGGCCCATGCATCCCCGGCCCTTGGTGGCGCTGCTGGATGGCCGGGACTGCACAGTGGAGATGCCTATCCTGAAGGATGTGGCCACAGTGGCCTTCTGTGATGCACAGTCTACACAGGAGATTCATGAGAAGGTAGGGTCACAAATTGGCCAAGTTTCATGGGGGATTAGGGGGTGCTCCAGAGCATGGGCCTTGCCACCTCTGGCTGCAGTCTGAGTCAGCACACAACACTCGTCATGCTCCTGGGCCTCTGGCCACACTAGGTCTAAGTACCACCTAGTCTTGTGTGACCTGTCACTGTGCCTGGCCTTGTCAGATAGTAGAGATGGGCTTACTCTGTATTTTCTTGGTTTCTTACATCACAGCCAGTTCATTAGAAGTGGAACTATGGGCTTCTGCCAGTGATTATGCTGGATGCTACCTGCAAAACAGAAAGTCACAATATCTTCATCCACAGTACCTGCCTAGAGCTTGTTGTCGGGTGTTAGTAGCTCTAAGCAGCTTCTGCGATTGATGTTTACTTACTTCTGTTGAGTTCCTCTGTTACCTGGAGTATGGTCACCTGGTTTTTGCTTGTGTCCTAGCCAAGTCAGACTGCACACTGGAGACTGCTTGAAAGCATTTTTTACAGCAAACCTAAAAAGCCTTCAGGGGTAGAACCAGTCAGGGATTTTGCCACGAGGGACCTGGCATCTGCTCTTGTAGATGGTCTGGTTGACTAGCCTGGAGATTTGCTCCCCTGGGAGGAGTAGTGAGCTCTGCTGTTGGTGGCACCATGGCCTCGAAAGGTGGGCCTGTTGGCCCATTGCAGGTATTGTCTCAGACCCAGAGGGCAGTGACACCCATATCTGAACGAACCTTCACCTAGCTTAGTATCCAGCCTTATAAGCCTGCCAGGCATGGCATTAGCATCCAGTGGACCTACAGCCCTGCTCCTCAGTGGCTACAGAGTCATCTGGGACAGTCCTTTCAGCCTGGCCTCAGTGTGTGTCTGTAGTCTTTGGGAACTTGTCACTTCCACACAGATACTCAGACACAAGGAGGCAAGGCTGAGAGCTTCTCATCAGCAGGAGCCTTAGTCTGATTGTGGGGTGGGCTGCCTTCAGCTAGGAGACAGTGCCATAGTGAGGGTCTTGTAGTAGGTATGGGGGAGCAATAGAAAAAACAGAGGACATAATAGTAGGCAGGAAGAGATCAGAAGACCTGATTCTGATGTGTTGTGAGGAGAGTGGGGAATGGGAGGAGAATGGAGCGAGGCGTGGGCAAGTTACCAGAACCTAGAACTCAGAGGGAACTAGATGCCAATGGTGGAAGGAACAGTGAGGCACAACCCTGGCAGTTTGTGCACTCTATTGTTGCGCAACCTTTCATCGTTCTACCAGCCATGCTTGGGCTTAGTCCTCACAGACATGACATGCGTTCTCACTGTCATCTCCACCTGAAGGTATGGCAGCTTGATTCACAGTAGCCCAAACTGGGCAACCACCCAGTGCCCTTGGGTGATACAGCTGTGCAGATTGTATCCTACCTCAGATCCTGCCTGGCTCAGGAATGGGATGACCCACAGGCACACAGCACCTTGGGTGCATATCACTGAGGGAAGTTACCTTCCCTCTTTCTGCTGGCTGGAAATTGGAGATGGTGGCTGAAGCCTTGGGTAGGAAAGCCATATACTGGGGATGGCACAGTCACAAGACAGGGATCATGTGCCCAAATGGCTATGAAGATGTAACCAAACATATGGGACACCTGTCTCTAGGTGTGGAGAGGAAGTAACTGTCTTACGTATCATTGCTACGTGGGAATTGTCCTTTCAGAACAAGAAGTCGTCACAACTGGCTGTGTGTGTCACTGTCTAAATTGCAGATGAGAATGTTACACTAGCAAGGAAGAGCGTGATGAAGAAAACTTCCCAGAGACCCTGGCTCTTCTGCCATGGACCCAGGAGGACTCTGAGAGGGGCTAGGAGATGCCCACTAGGTGTGGGAAAGTCACTTGTGGCAGGAATTTCAGAACACCCCTGGCTGGGTGCTGTACATTTGCTCAGGCAAATGACCTTCAGCCCAGGGCTGCTTGTGCCGAGGAGGAACCCAGGGACACTGCTCCCAGCATGTGCTGAATGAGGACTTATGGCAGCAGGAAGTCCCCACTGGAGATGGGAGAATGACGCTTCATGACTCATGGGTGCAGAACATCCCAGGCCAGAGGATGGCCCCTTACAATTAAGATGTACAAGGAGCAAGTGGGCAGAAGTGTCTCGTGTGGCCAGCAGGCTGCTAATGCACTGGCCTTGGGCTCGTGTTGCAGACACACCTGGAACCAGGACAAAGGTTGAGAGGAGGGGGTTTCACTGTGTGCAGGAGTCCATTGCCATGGGTCAGCAGGTCCCCCTTTGAGAGTATGCTGAGATTCTGAGACCCATTGTTAGTGCCTTGATGGGACAGAGCAGAAGACCCAGGGATGGGTGTGGCCTTCAGGTATATGGACAGAGTGCTGGTAAACCAGTTACAGGCTGGGATGGTGTTCCAGTTGGAAGAGCGGAGGGGGTTCTTTTCTTACACACAAAAGACATACTGCTTTAGAAAGGAGTCTGTGGGCATGCTCAAATGACTCAGGAAAGTAAACTGTGGGAAAATTTCAGTGAGGTCAAGTGGGCACCGCTCTTTGTGCCCTGGCCCCAGGGTACATGTAAGACCTTCAGGCCTTCCCAGTCAGCAGGAAAAGGAAATCTTTGCAGAAAGCTGGTCAGAGAAGAACTGCTTATATAAACCACTTCAGCAAGCCTCTCTGTGGCCCCTGAAAACCCACAGTTCACCACCAGGTGGCCAGGTGATCAATCACTGGCACAGTAGAAAGCCTGGATACCACTTCCCTCTGTGGAGAAGAACAGCTGCAAAGCAACCTGGTGTCTGTGGAGTTGGATAGTGTGCAGAGGTTTCAGCCAGTGTCTGCTCTGCCTGTATGTGCCTTACGTCAGCAGAAAAATGTCAGGCATGATGGTGAGGTGGGAGGAGCTACAGTGTCACATGGTAGCTGTTCTGTGCACACCAGGCGATAAAACCATCCAGTGTTTTCTCAGAGGGAGGTTAGCACAGTGTTGCCCTGACCACGAAACCTCACTGCAGTTGGAGCGTGAGCTCCATTCAGAACGTGCTACCACTGGTATACTCATGGCCCGTGTGCACCAGTCACTTATCATATGCTATGCCTGCCATGAACATCTAGGGCCCATGTCGTTCCCGGTCTGGTATTGAGGACACCAAGTACCCTAGAGTCAGATCACTAATGTGGTCACACAGCTGGTGAATGGGGACATGTGAGTGGCTGCTTGCAGAGAGGACTCTTGGAGATAGGCCTAGCAGCAGCCTTCCCAGACTTCCCTGGAAACACTAAAGGGAGTGTAGGAGAGGGACGAGGTTGGGGGTAGACCTGTGGCCAACAGAACAGCTGTTGGTGGTGACCGGGGCTGTAGAACTTCGTCTGGTTCACCCACTACCTAGCAAGCCCACTCCTAGTATGCTTTTGTTCTGCAGCCAAGTAACTTCAAACCAAGATAACAAACAAACAAACAAAAAAAACGAAACAAACAAAAGAAAAAAAAATGAAAAAATTTCACAGAGAAACATAGGTAGATTGTACCCAGGAAGGCAAATTCAAGCACAAGCAGTGGATGGACAGCAGGCTGTGGTTTATTTGTAGAAAGCTCAGTGGTGACATGAGGAAGTCCTTTGGCAGTTGAACAACAGGGTCTAGAGCCTCAGAAGACCCTCCACTTGTAGAAACTTAGCTCAAGGACACAAGCACACTGGCTTCTGGAAGACTTAGTGCTGGCGACAGTCAGTGCAATGAAAGGTCAGATGCTTTGATCTCGCCCTTCTCTGTTGGCACATTTGCGGTACATTGAAAACGTGCTTTTGAAAGACATTACTCTCATGTTTCAGTGCTAAGGGTAAGAAACCAGTTGGCTGTTCACATACACATGTTGACATACAACATAGGCCTGTAGGCTGTGGTTCTGTCCTGTCCACAGCCAACCCTTTTCACACATAGTGAGGGACCCATGTTAAATCTGTCCCTAACTACAGACTCATTCTAATAGTGCCCTGAGATCTATCACTTTTGGTCTGCACTGCTATACCTGCCATGGGCCTCAGCAAACAATCGTTTGTATGGGGCCCTCCTGTCCTCATGATTGTCCATCTGAAGTCCATATGGCACAATGCTGTCAAGGACTCCCCTAAATCTCCTCACTCCCCACTCCCTGTGCTGTCACTACCCATTCCCCATTCACTCTTTCCCACTTGGGCTCTCCATGACTCTCCACTGGCAAATGGGTACCCATTTTTTCCACACATGTCTAAGTAGTGTATGTGACCCTGATTCCCTCAAAACTAAGGGCGTCCATCAGTTCTGGCCCTGAGTGTGTGTACTCTAGAGGCCGCTCGGCCCAGCATTCCAGACTCTAACCATCTTCCCTCAGCACCTGGCTGTTTCTTCTTCATGTAGTTTAGATGGCCCCTGGGCCCAAAATGAGTGAAAAGGCTACTGTCTCCGCCCTTGTGGCTCTTTGTGACAGGTGAAGGCCTTTCTGCCTCAGGGACAGTTGTCTGCATGCTGGGTCATGCATCTGGCTATGGAGCTTGTGTAGCTATGATAGAGGAGGCTGCATCAGCCTTCGCATGTGGAACAGTCTCCACCCCAGGAAGATACCCTGGCTCCACAGCCAACCAGATCAGCAGGAAGTACCAGTGTAAAAGAGGATAGGTAGTAGAGTTGCTCATAGGATGTGGTGCCCTATTAGAGGCTGGCCCTGCCCACTCCCAGTCGACAAATGCCTCTGGATATGTTTGTTACTTGGGTCCTCTGTACTCCGTAGAGACTGGTGTGGAGTGGGCTCCATAGTTTTGGGCATGGAGGCTGGTTGCTTGCAGGTGCTGCTGCTAGTCTTTGCCCTTGGACGCTACCCACAACCTCTGCTGAGGCTCTGCTGTAGCATGCTGCTGTCTGAGACAATTGAGAGAACACAGCTGCCCCTGCATTGTGCTCCCCGTCTCTTCCCTTGTTCCCTCTGCCTCCCATGCCTCTCATTTGGAGGCTGGCTGCTCAGCCTTTTTGCGTACATTTGGTGGTCCCTAGGAGCTTAGTAAGCAGCCTGTTTTCCCTCAATGCAGGTACTGAATGAGGCTGTGGGCGCCCTGATGTACCACACCATCACACTGACCAGAGAAGATCTGGAGAAATTCAAAGCTCTCAGAATCATCGTCCGAATTGGCAGCGGGTTTGACAACATTGACATCAAGTCAGCTGGGGATCTAGGTAGGAGCTCTGAAGTCCCCGTTTCCATTGACCAAGATGTCTCACTTAACCTTCAGGCTCTACTGGGCAATCAGTAGAGCCGGGACTGCTCCTTGAATTGAAGGTGATTTGGGCTGTGGGTAGTGCAGGCTGTGGTGGGCAGCACAGGATCAGGACGTGGCTGCGACTCCCTGTGCTGTCACCAGCCTACCAGGCCTCAGGGATTGGGTTGAAACACGGCCAGTCAGGGAGTCATTGCTGTCTTCCTAAGACAGCAGAAAATGGAATATGTTCTGAAACCATGCATGTATACATATGAAGCAACGTGTGCTCAAAGTGGACACTTGTACACAATTCTATTTATATTGAAACAGCATAACCGTACTTTGCCATTCTAGAGTAGCTTGTGTTCTGTGCTAGTGGCCCACTGACAAAGCAAGGCTGCCCTCTACAGTGTGCTGTTGACATCATTCTGCTGCTCTGCCCCTTACAGCTGCAGAGGAGGCAGGAGCTAACCTGTCCGAGAACCACAGGGCGACTGAGGACTGCAGTAGTGTGGTGGGAAAGTCAGTCTTGTTCTGTTGGCTCATGTTGCCCTGGAAAGCCACGGGGGCTGAAACCTTGGTGACTGGTCTGCCCCTTCCTGGACAAGGTCCCACTGTAGTCCCTAGAATTCACAGGCTCCTCTTTTCAGCTAGGGATGGCCTAATGGTGGGCCAAGTTTGGTTCCTTTAGACCTAGCTGTGGAAAGTGGGACAGGTCTTACCATCTATACCTTCTTGGGGGGTCAGTTTTGTTTCTGTATCTCAAGGCTACGTGCTATTGCTCCCTGTGTCCTTGTTTTATTTCAAGGGAGTCATTTCTGGAGGGTACGTGGGTCCTGTCTTGATTCCTCTTTGTGGTGTCAGATACCTTTAATTTATAGGATAGTTTCCAAAACAGTTCTGTCCTCACACTTCAGTGGGAAGTATGGGCAGAAGCATCCTGCTGGGATGGGAAGTAGAGTTGGAACTAAGGCCACTGTGGAGGATCAGCTCACGGCTGGGATGATGGGGTCTTCTTTGGGAACAAGGGCTAAGGGCAGCCCAAGGCAGCACAGACCATCAGTTTAGTGCCTGGACATGGGCCCTTGGGTAAATTGGGAGACCATGGCTAGGGGAGAGAAAGCTCCATCTGACTTGCTCCCAGGACAGTAAGAATCGTGGAGCCATGTAGCCAGGGCATGCTTGGCCTGGGAAGCCCCAGGGAACTGGAAGGTGTGATTTGTGTAGTGTCAATAGGGAGGGGCCAGCCAGCCCCAGGATGTACCTTGGCTCTGGCCCTTTGCTAATAGAGCCATGGCTGCTCAGGAAGGTTGTGTGTCCCATGATCCAGATGGGGAAGAATTGGGCATTAGTAGCATTGGCTTCTTTTCAACCACCTGCCTGCCCAGGTAACTCAGGCTGGAAATGATCAAGACAGCATTTGCCTGCCCCCTGTCCTGTTTGCTTGGTAGCTGCCACATCAGTGTTCTGCAAGAGTAGGTGTAAGTGGTGACTGCTCATTCATTCCCAGCTGCCCAGACCCGAAATAATTACACAGAAACTGTATTAATTACAACACTACTTGGACAATAGCTAAGGCTTCTTATTAACCAACTCTTAAATCTTAAATTAACCCATTACTATTATTTTATATTTTACCATGAGGGTTGTGGTTTACCGGTAAGGTTCAGGGGTGTCAGTCTTCTTTGGCAGCTACATGGCATTTCCCTTACTCTGCCTTCTTTCTCCCAACATTCAGTTTAGTTTTCCTGCCTAGCTCTATTCTGCCATGCCACAGGCCAAAGCAGCTTCTTTATTAACCAGTGATAATAAAACATTGACAGCATACAGAGGGGAATCCCACATCATGCAGGATAGCCCAATGACATGTAGTCTCCTAGGTGGTTGTGGGGCATGTTTTCTGACATGTTACTGCTGAAGCACCACCCTGAGGGTATGCTCTGACGGCAGCACCTCTGACTGTGGATGACAAGAGGCTGTGGGCCTGGAACATGTGCCTTCACATATCTTGTAGGCATCGCAGTGTGCAATGTGCCTGCAGCATCTGTGGAAGAGACAGCAGACTCCACCCTGTGCCACATCCTGAACCTGTACCGACGAACTACCTGGCTGCATCAAGCACTTCGGGAAGGCACTCGGGTCCAGAGTGTAGAGCAGATTCGAGAGGTGGCTTCAGGAGCTGCCAGGATCCGTGGAGAGACCTTGGGCATCATTGGACTAGGTGCGTGGCCACTGTGACTCAGCACAAATAGTCTTTGCCCATCTGCCACCCTCCTACTCCATAAAGACCCTTGACTTGCTGGCTGTGTTGAGGGCATAGGATAATTAGTCCTGGGCAGGGCTAGAGAAACTTGTCTGTGTCTTTCACAGGCATCTCCTCACATCCATGGAGGTCAGGTAAGAGCACAACTGAACATCACACATGTGCCACATGTGGATCAAACAGACGTGGTGTCCACATGGACACAGATACGTGCATCCTCTGTACAAACATGGCTACATACACACTCATTCCCCACAGCTCTGGAGTAGCCTGTTTCTGCCCTGCTAAGATAGTAGTTGGTTCCTGTGCTCCCTGGCTTCTTCTCACAGCCATCACCTTTTTGTGGGTATCTGTCTGTTATATGTACCACAGAGATGGCAGAGTAAGTTGTGCTAGAGTTCCGCCTTTGAGAGCTTTCTTGTCACCCTTGCCTACCCTTGGTTGACCCTGGCTGCGCTGTACTCCTGCCTCAACCCTGCTGCCAGCAGCCAGAGATGGGAAGTGTGTGTAGGTCACCTCAGTTCCAGAAGGAGGAGGGCCTGGGATATGGTTGTTGGTGTCCTAATGAACATGCACAGCAGGGCTATTTGGTGCTCTATGACACTGTATGCCACCACCACCCCTACCCGGTGTATAGGACAAGATAGCACCTCCTACCTCAGGGTCCTAGCGCCAAGATGTGTTGAAGGATGGAAGAAAGATAAGCGTGGGGGGAGTGAGGGGTGAAGTGTCACTGGGCAGGTCTGGGTGGTCAGGGCACCCCACCCTCAGGTCTTGTCCTCCAGCAGTCTCTTTGGTCTTTCCTTATTAGAGTGGCTCTGCCTCTGCTTTTGTCACTCGTGTTTGGGGACTGAGCCACGTGTCCCTTTTGTACCCTGTTTGTCCAGTGTATCATATGTCTGCCACTGACTACCTACTGGCCTACACTGCTGTCCTCTCTGCTGTGTCGAATTGTTCCCTGTAGCCAGCCCAGAGCTCCCTAGAGCTTAGGATACATGGATGGTAACATGTATCCCATATGGATAATGTAGATTACAGAGAGACAGGGCTATACATGTAAGCATACTTGTGTATGAGTGTACAGTCTAACAAGCAAGGAGGGTGAATTTTGTCCCCTCGGGGTACAACAAGGGTTCCTTAAGGACCTCCTATTTGTATGTAATTGCTGTCTACCTACTACAGAACAGGTCTGAGGCTAGCTTCCACACACTGGCCTCCCTGGAAGGGAGATGGGTATGTGCCGCTAGTGAACCTGTACCTCTGCTCTTCTCTTCTACAGCCTGTTGAGTCTACCTCTGTGTGGAATATGGTGGTGAGTTCTTGCTCATCAGTGAGGGTGCACAGGCAATGTGGGCTGTAACTTTTGCTTTTATAATGAACATGCCAACTACTTTCCTATGGCTGTTGACCTCTCCATCCATAGGCTTCTGCCTCTCTTCTTCTTGTCCTCTTATAACTGAAACAAAATTTGCTCCCTTCACAGAGTATGGAATGTATTTCGGTGTGGGACAGCACTGTACTGTTTCCAGCTAGCCCTTCCTGCCTGCTGTCTCTGCGCTCCCTCTGGCACAGCTTGCTAGGTTCCTCAGTCCAGCTGAAATGAACCCACAGGGCAGGGCCCTGGGTCTGTGCTCCTTCGCTTCTGCACACGTCTGTCCTGCTCAGGACTCTCACTGTTGAGCAGGATTTTGTTGATCTGTTTAGACAACTGCTGTGAGCAAGTTTAGACATGTCTCTTTGTGCATGGGACTCTTTTCTTTGATTTAAGCAGAAGTGAAGTGACTTTACAGAGCTGGCAGAAGGCCACCATGGCATTCTTCAAGCAGGCGTGTGGCTTTGGCACTTGTCAGCTGGCTAATTGGAGTTTTGAACTTTGCTGACACTAATGTCAGCACTAGTGCTGTCCCTTGTGTTTTTATTTGCACTCTCTGACAGCTAAAGTGTCTGAGTGCCTTTCTTGCAGGGATGCCTGGCCGTTAGAGAACCTTTCGCCTGTGTTCTGAAGTATGGTGCCCGTCATGGTCTCTTTGGTTTGTCTTGGTGTGGATCTGCAAGATTCCATCTGTGTTCTATCTCAGGGCCTCGTCAGACAAGTATATTGACACCCTGGTGCCCACTTAGTATCTGTGGTGAGAACAGATTCTGGTTCTGAAGAAATCCAGTTTATTACTTGTAAGTTGTTTTCTGTGTCTTAAGTAGTCTCTGTCTGCTTCAGCTTTTAGCCAAAAGAAAAACATGAGGAGTCTGCTTTCTAGAAGCTTCATAGTTCGGATTCTACAGGTCTCAGACACCTGGATCATACACTTTCCTCAGTGCTGAGTATACTATGCCAGAAACAGGCAAATAAGTTTGTGTCTTTCCACAATAACAATAAATTCTTAGGGCTCAGTGGTTTTAGTGGCAACAATTTGCTACATAATTCTCCCTCCATAGTCTGGCTAAGGTGAATACAGGATTTTTTGTTTGTTTGGTTTTTGTTTTGCGAGACAGTGTTTCTTTGTGTAGCACTGGCTGTTCTGTAACTCACTTTGTAGACTAGGCTAGTCTTGAACTCACTGAAATGCGCCCGCCTCTGTCCCCTGAGTGCTGGGATTAAAGTCATGTGGCACAACTGCCCAGCTTGTCACTCTTTTTTTTTTAATTTATTTTACATACCAACCAGTTTCCCCTCCCTCCTCACTTCCTGCCCCCTCCCCTTTTCCATCTACCCCTGTCCCCATCTGCTCCTCCTCCATCTCTATTCAGAAAGGAACAAGATTCCCATGGGCTTGCACAAAGCATGGCGCATCAAGTTGAGGCAGGACCAAGACTGTCCCTGTGAGTCGAGGTGGGGCCAGGTAATCCAGCATGGGAAACAGGTTACCAAAAACTAGCTAAGCACCTGGAGAGGTCCTGCTCTCACTGTGAGAAGCCTTTCTGAGAGACCAAACTACACAGCTGTCACACACATGCAGAGGGCCTATGTCAGTTTCATGCAGGCTCCCTGACTGTTGGTCCAGCTGGACTCACTCAGTCTTAGAAGTAGAAGCTCTCAGCAAGGACAGCCTACATCTCTTGGCAGTTTGCTCCTGGTGGTTTTCTTTGGCTTCCTTTACTCTTTTGGCTAAAAGCTTTGCACATTCTTCAGTCTCCTCCTCGTTTTTCTTAGTGAGCTGGTTTTTTAGAGCCATGTGTTGGTGTTTGTGTTGCAGGACACGTGGAGTAACAAGATGCTGAGTCTTGGGGGCTTTGGTCCTGAGCTACTTCTTTGTTTCGTTGCTCTCTAAAAATATTATGGCAGATGTCTTAGTTACTTTTCTATGGCTGTGACAAAACACCATGACCAAGGCAACTTGTAAGATGACGTCTTTAATTTGAAGGCTCATGGTTCTAGGAGGTTGCGTCCATGACCATTACGGTAAGGAACATGGTAACAGGCAGGCAGACATAGTGCTAGAGAAGTAGCTGAGAGCTTACATTTGATCCATAAGCACAAGGCAGAGAGAGAGAGAGAGAGAGAGAGAGAGAGAGAGAGAGAGAGAGAATGAGAATGAGAACACAGCTAGGTATGAGCATGATAGCTGGGAGTGGTGTGGACTTTTGAAATCTCAAAGCCTCACCTTCAGTGATATACCTCCTCCAACAAGGCCACACCTCCTAATCCTTCCCAAACAGTTCTACCAACTAGGGACCAAACATTCAAATACATGAGCCTATGGGAGCCATCATTCAAACCACCATAGCAGATCTCATCTTCTTTAGAGAGATTGAAAAGTTTTGGATTTTAGCTCTTTTGCTTTCTAACTTCCAAGTAGTATCTGTCAGTTCAGAAATACCCTCCCCTCCTCTCGTCCCCTCCCCTCCGCTCCCCTCCCCTTCTCTCTCTCTTTTTTATAATAATCAAGTTGAGAATGCTCCAGTCGGCATCCACAGTGTATCCTTGAACAAAGTTGTTTCCTCTTTCCAGTTCTCTTTGATCTGTAACAGTGTCCCTTACTCAGTAGCAGGCACACATTGTGGGTCAAGAGACCTTACTTTTTGGTGAAACCTTGTTTGTCATTCATTTCTTTTCCTTTTTTTTTTTTTTTTTTTGGTGATGGTGTTGCAAGACAGTGTTTCTCTGTATTGTTCTGGCTGTCCAGGAACTTGCTCTATAGACCAGGTTGACCCTGAACTCACAGAGGTCTGCCTGCCTCTGCCTCCCAAATGCCAGGACTACAGGCGTGCGCCACCACACCTAGCCATGTCATTCACTTCTGATAGTTCTTCTTTAGAATCAGCTCACTGGTTTGTGTTTTGTTTAGTCCTTGAGTGTTTTGGGACACTGGCCTCTGAAAATCACACACATGTTCTCAAGACATACATCACCCTATTATTTCATGTTTTGATTTCTCTTAGCGGTGTTCTGTAGTGATCATTACATAACATTTGCACAGAGCTTGTTCAGCTTGTTAATGTACTTTCCCCATGCTGGTGGTAGAACCTAGGCATCATCCCTCTGACCAGGTGTTTGGTATGACGACTGTTAGAATTTATGCATTCTAATTCCCTGTGGTGTTCAGAAACACACTTGGTCTTTGCACTTCCCAGAATTCTGGTTTGCAGGTTCTTGGGCATTTCCCAGCATCCTGCTCTCTCCTTTAGCATGTTTCACTTGCTCCCACTCTTTGTTCTTGTCCTTTTGGCATTAGTGATGACCAGTGCTTTATAGGCTAGACCACAGTGGGGTAGAGCTCCGTCCTTTATTGTGGTTTCTATGGTTATCTGGCCTGTTAATGTTATCATACAGTTTTCTCTAACTAAACGTTGCTATGGCACATCTTTTCTCCGCTTTCCCAAACTCGATTGTGTCTTTTGTTCTTTAAAAGGCTTTCTAAAAATTCAGTTTCCCTTCTGCTTTAATTAGGGTCATTTCTGTTGGCCATTGTTCTGTCTTTGGTGTCAGACCTTCTGATGGGCTCTTTACTGCAGGTACAGCTTTTCCAGCTCAAAATATGTGTCCAGGTCTTTTGTAGAGGACACTTTCTCTGCTGGAGTTCATTGTCCTCTCAAATTTATCACATGTGCCTATGACACATGTTCTCAGCAGTGATCGGAAGTCCTTCCAGCTAATCCCACCATCTGGGTTGTCTGTGGATCTGCTTGTTTTTCTTTATTCTGTTATAATTTCTGTGGTACTCTCTTTAAAGTTGTACCCATGTCCTGCCAGTATGTCTGACTCCTCAATGCTCTTTTCCTGGCAGGTATTGATGGATGCTGCAGGAAAGACTATGTCCCTAGCATTCTCCTGCTGGCAGCCTGTGCTGTCTGTGCTCCCTCTGTATCCAGCATCAGTTGATGCCTGCATTCCATGACCCTTAGGCTGTGGCTCCCATTCCAGAGCCAGGCCTGCCTCAGAGGGCATAGGGTGTACATCTGTGGAGTTGTGCCAGAAAGGTGGCAGTGTACTATGTGCAGTGTACCCTCTTTATTGCTAGGTTCTTGGTTTTTTTTTTTCCTTTCAAGGTTTATTTCTATTAGTGTGTGTGTGTGTGTGTGTGTGTGTGTGAGTAGGGGGTATGTTCATGTGAGTGCAGGTGCCTACAGAGGCCAGAGGTTGGAGTTAAAGGTGGTCCTGAGCTCCTGACATGGATGTTGAGAACAGAACTCAGCTCCTCTGCAAGAGCAGCAGGCCCTCCTAACCGCTGGGCCATCCAATCAGTCCTGTGCTGCTAGAGTCAATGGTATATGAATCTCTAGGAAGAGTGTTGTCCAGAATGGTCCCCACATATATGGTTTGTGATCAGAATTGAGATTCCAAGGACGTATGATAAGTGACCCAGTGACCAAGGGAGGGGACCAAGTTGATTATGTATTGGCTTTCCAGAACAGTGAGTAGAACTGATCAATGGCAGGCTGCTGGAGGGTGGCAGCTAGCTCCCATCCCTTGATTGTGGTGCCTGGGAGCAGGCACCTTGGCTGAGTGTTTGTGATGGAGGCTTCAGAGATCTGGTAAAACTTTGGCAGACTGGCAAAGTTGTGTTTGAGGCCCTTGAATCCCGGCTGTGAGGCGGCTTCAAGGCCTCAGGATGCATGTCTCACTTCATCTTGACTCTGTAGGTCGTGTGGGCCAGGCGGTGGCACTGCGGGCAAAGGCTTTTGGCTTCAACGTCCTCTTCTATGACCCGTACCTATCCGATGGCATCGAGCGGGCCTTGGGGCTGCAGCGTGTGAGCACACTGCAGGACCTGCTCTTCCACAGTGACTGCGTGACCCTGCACTGCGGCCTCAATGAGCACAACCACCACCTCATCAATGACTTCACTGTCAAGCAGGTGCGCTGCGGCGTCCTCCACCCTCCTTCCTTCTTCTCCAGAGCCATGTTGTCCCTTCCTTACAGTGGGGCTCCCACTCTTCCCTCAGGATGTACCCCTTCTTCCCCAGAAGGCAATGAACCTTTGGTCAAGACAGCAACAGCATTAGATAACCTGGGTCTGTCTTATTCCATTGATAGTCCAGAGTGTACCTGCTGGTACCACTGCCCACCCTGGCCCAGACTCTCCCAGAACTGATCTGTAGTAGGCCAGCTCCAGGTGGGTGGGAAGTGAGATTTGCTGTGGCCAGGCGATGGCACTGCGGGCAAAGGCTTATGCTACTCCAGTGAGAAGCTCCAATGTCATTCACTCACATGATCGTCCTGTCTGTCTTCTCAGATGAGACAAGGAGCCTTCCTGGTGAACACGGCCCGTGGTGGCCTGGTGGATGAGAAGGCTCTGGCCCAGGCCCTGAAGGAAGGGCGGATCCGTGGCGCAGCGCTGGATGTGCATGAATCAGAGCCCTTCAGGTGCCCCCTGAACCCCAAGATGGACTATGCCCACCAGCCTGCTGACTAGGATTTGGAGGCTGTCCTTCAGCTCTGGCCTTTTGCTAGCTGGGTTAGGGGAGGGTTTACTCTCTGTTCTCAGGTGGAAACAAGAACCTCAAGATTCTATCTCACCTTGGCCACAGTTATGGGGTAGGCTTAGGACTTGACTTGTTTCTCAATTTGTCTCTTGATGTCTGTGATGGTCCCATAGCCACCAACCTCTGGAGACCATGGGGCCAGGGCTAATTTGGCTTAGCATGTAGTCTTTAGTCCTGTTGGGGCAGACTTTCTGGGGCTCCAGCAGTTGACAAAGCCTATCTTGGGGTAACCAATTTAGTGATTAGCCATTGGAAGAGCTAGCAGTAAGAGTCTGTGTCTGAGAGCCCACAGTCCTAGGGTTTGTTCTGCTGGGCAGGGCTGTGTAATACCCCATCATGGCTCCTCCCCTAAGGCTTGGAAGACCCTCTACCCTTATTGTTAAGACCTTGGGGTAGGTTTGAAAGCCCTGCAGCTCCGCATTCACAGATGCCTGGGATCAGATCAGGGGCCCTCAGATCTCAGGACTGGCTACCTTCTGCACCTCCCCAGACGTGGGTGCTCAGACCTCTCTGACTGGGTATGTGCTGTCCTCAGCTTTAGCCAGGGACCCTTAAAGGATGCACCCAACCTCATCTGCACCCCTCATGCTGCATGGTACAGTGAGCAGGCCTCCATTGAGATGCGAGAGGAGGCAGCCCGGGAAATCCGGCGAGCCATTACAGGTGGGTGGCTTTGCTCTCAGGCTGACAAGTCTGTTTTATGTCAGTTCAGGGGAGGTGGCACTTGGTTGTCTCTTACTGGGCATCCCTTGGGGTGAAGTTGGGTAGCACATGTATCATTTTCATGCATGAAGACCTGCCAGGCTGAGTGCTGTCAGCTGCTTGTGAGCTGAGGGCGCATGTGCAAGGCTGGGGTCTCCAAGTTGGGAGCTGAGTTGTTATAGGTGGACAGAGTCCTGTGGTGTTCACAGGGAGTAATCCAGGGCTCTGGGGAGAAGGGTGACTGTGTGCCTGCCTTCTGGCCTCTGCAGAGGCAGCAGTTTTAACCCAAATTGCTGTCGTCTCTGTCTGGTGTACCTCCCAACCTCCCAGGCCGGATCCCAGATAGCTTGAAAAACTGTGTCAACAAGGACCACCTGACAGCTGCCACCCACTGGGCCAGCATGGACCCTGCTGTGGTGCACCCTGAACTCAATGGGGCTGCCTACAGGTGAGCAGGCAGGGGCAGAGGACAGCCTCCAGGACAGTGAGGCTTAAACCTAGACCTTGGCTGTAGGTAATGTAGTGGGTTGTGATATGGCTGGGGATACCCTTATGTAGGCTCCTGTGACTGGAGAGGATTGAGCTGGATGGTGCAGTCCACTTCCCTGAGCTTTTTGGAAGGATATCAAGAGGGTTGGCCTTAGGAACCACCTAGACAGGAGTACTGGGCAGAACTATTGTTGGGGCAGAGAATAGTAAGGAGACAGGGAATGGGGCTTGGGAAAGACTTTGTAAGTGAGAAGCCAGGCAGGGATACTGCCCAGCACTCACCAAGTGTTTACTGTTCCCAATCTTTCTGGACCTCAGGGGTCACTGATGCCCCATGCAAAAGGGGCTGTGTGTAGCAGGTGGGTGCTCCATAGATGACCTCACATGTCTGCCCTCCTCTCCCAGCAGGTACCCTCCAGGTGTGGTGAGTGTGGCCCCTACTGGCATCCCAGCTGCTGTGGAAGGTATTGTTCCCAGCGCCATGTCCCTGTCCCACGGCCTCCCGCCCGTGGCCCACCCACCGCACGCTCCTTCTCCTGGCCAGACTGTCAAGCCTGAGGCGGATAGAGATCATACGAGTGACCAGTTGTAGCTGTGAGGAGCTCTCCAGCCTTGGCGCCTGGTGGAGGGCGCCGTGTGCCCTTGGACCCAAGTGTGCAGAGGTGGCATCCAGTGTGGGCCTTGGCGCTCCAGAGACTGACTGGGCGTGCACCAGGCGGGGCAAGAGGAAGCACGTCCCCAAGTCGATTGTAGTTGTCCCGTTCTGTGGGCTGGCTCACTGTCCTGTGTCCTTTGCGTTCCTCGTTAAGCAAAAGAAGTTAGTAGCTAATTCTATCACGAATGTTCTTGTCTGTGTACAGTTTTTAGAACATTACAAAGGATTTGTTTGCTTAGCTGTCCACAAAAAGAAAACCTGAGGGAGCATTCAGCAAGTCAGTTTGAGATTATTTTTCCTTTTCTACGTTGGAACGTGCCCGGAATGTGGCCGTCGGCACACTTCTCAGGACAATGAATCCTTCCCGTTTTTCTTTTTATGCCACACAGTGCATTGTTTTTCTACCTGCTTGTCTTATTTTTAGAATAATTTAGAAAAACAACAAAAGCTGTTCTTCCTAATTTTGGCATGAACCCCTTTGTTCCAAATGAAGACGGCATCGCGAGTGGCTCAGAGGAGTGTTTGCAGTGCCCAGTGTGCTCAGGACCATCCGTGTCTGTCCTGGGTAGGCAGGGGTTGCAGACCCTTGCCTGCGTGGTGCCGTCCTGCTGATGTGGTAGGCTAGCAATATTTTGGTTAAAATCATGTTTGTGACTGTAACCATTTGTATGAATTATTTTAAAGAAATAAAGACCCCAGAAAGAGCAAGCATGCCTGGTACCGCTTTAGTGGCTTCATCTAGGAGCACTGTCAGGTCCCTCTGGTCCTGCCTGTCATGACCTCCGGGGCCTGGCTTGGCTTCTGTGGAACAGGCAGGCAGTCCTGGGGAGACCCAGAAGAGGGCAGCAGCAAGTCCCCACTGTCTTCAGGGAACAGAGGGCCCTGAGTTGGGGAGGCCACCCTAACTTGCAGGGAGGACTGGGTAGGGGTTGCACAGCTCTGACCACTTCTTCTGCCCAAACTCCTGGGCCGGCAGCACTTGTCCTGACATTTTAGACAAACTCACAAAGGAAATGGCAACAGAAAATTATTACTAAAAAGAAGTCTTAGCACACAGGCAGAGCACCAGGCAGTGTACGGTTCTGCTTCCGGTCTCCTCCACTACACTATCTTCAGGTGCGGCCTCTGATCCACTGAACTGATTTGACAGTGATTCCTGAAAGAGTCTGAGCATAGCACCATTCGTCCAGCCTGGGACTCAACCAAAGAGACACTGCCTGTGTGGATGCTGAAATGTTGAAGCTAGAGACACACCTTGTATGTAGAACTGTAGAGTGAACAAGTTCAGCATTCCCAGGGATCAGCTGTGTTCTTACGGGGCCAGATTTATAAGGGATAATGTCGACTAGGATGTGGTAGAAGCAGGTGGTGGCCGGGGAGGTGGCTCAGTGTAAGTACTTGCTCTGCAAGCACAAGGGCTTGTGTTTAAATCACCATGTGAAAAGCCAGGCATGGCTGCATGTGCCTGTGGCCCCAGCATTGAAGGGACAGATGGAGCTGGGGAACTTGCTGACAAGCAAGCCTAGCCAAAACAGGGAGCTTCCTGTTCTGTGAGAGCAAGGTAGAAAGTGATGGAAGAAGGTGACCAACATCCTGCCCTGTGCTCTCCACCTGCAGACACATGTACCCACACTCGTGAGCCGGGGAACAAATCAAAGAGGCTTCACCTTTCGGTGGGTGAAGCTACAGAATGACTGTCAGAGACGGTAGCTTGTTCAAGTAGAATCAAAAAGCACAAGTCATGGGGCAAAAACTGAGTTGATTTGTATTTAGGCCCTTTGGTAACACCTGTTCTAGAAAGACTGGGCCAAGATACCCAAATGGTTAGGGCATGCAAGGGCCCTGTGGCAACAGGAGCAGAGCTGAGCCCCTGGAGCAGGAGTGAGAGGCTGCTCTTCAGGCCCAGGGCAGAGTTTGGGCATGGTGGACAAGGAGCAAACCAGGACCTGAGGACAGTAGACAAGAGACCAAGTTTCAGGGACTGGGCACCTATCTTTTTCTACAGCTATCTTCGACCCCTCTGCTTGGACAGTAGTTGGGAGGAGGAGATATTCTGAGGCAGTTTGAGCAGGGGCACAGCAGTTGCTAGACTCTCCTCTCTGTGGTCACCCTAGTCTGGCCTCACGCTGAGCCCAGAATGAGCCCAAGGAGGCCAGGAAACACCCTCCGCTCCCCACTGCTCTGGGTCAGAGCCCAAAGGGACTCTGGAAATGGATTTTCCAGCAAAAAACAACTATTAAAACGGAAGGATGGAGGAAGGCCAGCTGCCCAGTCCCTCCTCTGGCTGCTGGCTCTCTCTGAGTAAAGAAAACCATCTGCTCTGCTGGGCCTGAGCCCAGGCCCCAGAGGGGGGATCTCCAGTCCCTCATAGCAGTACCGCTCACGCCCAGCTGGCCCTGTGAGAGCTTCTTCCTGCCTGGCCTGCTCCCACATTGACCCTGAGCCCTGCAGGCCTCTACAGATACCCAGGCAAGGGTAGCCTGGGTCATCATAGTCCCGACCAAACTGGGAACTTTAAATCTTTTCCCGTACCAACACTACTTGAGTACACACCTGCTTCCCTTCTCCCAGCCACCACACAGACCTGAACCCTACTTAGCCAGGTGGCCATGGCTGCCTCCTGCTCCCCAGGCTCCACCTCTGACAGGAGCCAAAGGGTATTATGTAATATCTTAGTGTCTTCTGTGAAAGAACACCGTGTTCAGGAGCTCGGGGAAGAAAGGGTTTTATTTAACTCTCAGCTCACGCTCCATCACTGAGGTCAGAAGGGTAGGAACTCAAGGCAGGAACTGCTGCAGAGGCCGTAAAGGGATGTTGCTTACTAGCCTGCTCTCCTTGGCTTGTTCAGTTTGCCTTCCTAAACAACTCAGGACCACCTTCTCTGGGAGTGGCCCCGCCTATAGTGAGTTGGGCCCTCCCCCATCAGTCCTTAATCAAATGCCCCGTCAGGCCAATCTTATGGAGGCAGTTGCTCAGTTAAGAATCCTCAGACATGTCTGAGTTTTGGTTGAGGTGACAAAAACCTACCGGGACAATGTGTAAAGACTTAGAAATATCTAATAGATTGTTCATAGATGACCTTGAACAATATCCAAGAAATACAGAAGGGTGGAAGGTCACAGGCCCTGTCAGGCCTGGCCTGGTGTGCTTCATCCTGGCTTGTCCCCTCCCACAGGCAGTGTCTTCTGTTTAAACAGTTACCTTGTGATGTCCTTGGGGTCCCACACAGCATGGAGATGAAGCCCCATTACTCACAGCTTCCGTTGAGCTCTGGTGTATGGCTGGTCTTGGGTCAGCAGGCTGTCCCGGGTGAGCAGCTGTGTGGCTTGGATTCTCAGGGGTGGAGTTCAAAGACAGCTGTGAACCATCTGGGGAGACAGTCCCATGCTCCTCATCTTCAGTACCTGTCCCCCACAGCCCTCAACATGGACGTCCTCCAGTGCCACAATCCAGGCGTGTGGAGAGACAGAACCCGTGCTTTCCATAGCTTCTCTATCACTTCTAGAGTTGTACACCTTCATATTGCCTGCCTGCTCTGTGTGCGCGCGTGTGTGTTGTATATGTGTATATGCATGTTCCCATGGGTAGGCACATTTGTATGGGTGTGTGTGTATACGATTTCATGTGTGTGGTGTACTTGTGTACAGGTGTGTGTATAAATGTGTACACAAGTGTGGAAGCCTGAGGTTGATACGGAGTGTCTTCCTTGACCTCGCTCCATATTGTATACTGAGGCAGGGTCTCTCAAGTGCATCTGCAGCCCATTGGTTTGGCCTGTCTAAATAGCCAGTTTACTCCAGGGAGTCCCTGTCTCTGCCTCCACGCCCACCTGCCTCGTGAGTGTTGGGGATCTAAATGTCGGTTCTTTATCGAACAGCGAGTGATTTACCTGCTGAGTCATCTCCCCAACCCCTTCAACCATTTTAGTGTGTAAATTCATTGTACATAGTAATGGCTTCATATGACATTTCCATGCATGTTGTCATGACCTTTGTGTTCACCCCCGTGTTACTTTCTCAGCCCCCTCCCCCATTCATTTTTTTTACTTAGTGAGTGATTTGTAAGGGCTCTTTGCATAGTTTGGAAATTATAGTTTTATATGCGGCAAGAATTGTAAATCATTTTTTTTTAATAAATTTATTTATTTAATCCCAGCTGCAGTTCCCCTTCCCTCCTCCCCCCAGGCCCTCACACCCCCATGTAAATCATTTTCTAATCTGTTGTTTATGGCTCATGTGTTCCTGACTGCTGTGTGAGCAGAATGAAGAATGGCTCCCCTTTACTCACAGTGGGCGATCTGTGTTTATAGTAATCTGAACCGCATGTCTTCTTCACTTGAGAGGAACTAAAGAGTCAGAACTCAGGCCATCTGCCCTTGGGGACCCCAAGTCTGCTGAGGTGGAGGTGGGGATAAGTGAACGCTGGGTGACCCATGAGTAGCATGCAGAGCATCTAAGAGGCCCCAAAGTGATCACCACCAAGTGGACAGGAACAAGGGGCTTTGGGCCAAGACAGTTGATGTCTGGATTAGTTGGGTCCAGAAGCAAAGGTTGCCCACAAGGAATGATCTAACACTAACAGGGTGGAAAGATGGTGGGTCCTAACATTTAGCACTCATGTCTCTTCCCAAAGCTGAGAGCCTGTGGGGCTTTAGGGTACTGTGGGCAGGGCCTCCACCTAGGCAGACCCGCTCTCTCTAAAGCAAGGCACTGTTCAATGCCCAGGATGCAGGCTGCTCCTTCTCTGACTTCAGCATGCTCTGGCTGGGGGTTACTCTGGTCCTCCAGGATCCCACTGCAGAACATGCTTGTCAGCCCCTCTCCAGAAAGCTCTGTGTGAAATGGCCCTCATACTAGCTGCCTGTCCTTCCATTGATGTCCATCAGAGTAAGGCTGCCAGACCAGGCCTGGCACCACAGGGCCCTGTCCTCAGGTACTCTGTTGGCTGTTTTGTCCCGACAGCCCTTTCCCCAGCTTTGTGGGGTAGATAGGGGGGACATCCATGACGGACGGCAGTGGGTAGGGCCGAGGTAATCTGTATGCATGGTGGGTGAACAGTGGCCCAGCCGTGAGGACAACACCCAAGCAGGGCCCAGGACCAGCTATTCTGGTCCATTTTCTCTGGACCAGCTTCACACTGAGTAAGAGTATCTCCCCACAAGATCAGAGGCTTTTTGACCTCTCCTGGTCTTGCTTTGCCCCCATCCTCTACCTCTTGCTCATCACCCATTATCCATCCTGGGCCTGACTTGACCCTTGCACCCTGGATTCAGGCTTAGCCAAGGGGCCCTGGAAAGCAGGTTCTCCAAATGGGGACACTGGCCCAAGTCCCCCAGAGTGGGCACTTACCTTGACCAGAGTGCTCAACATCACATAAAACCAGAAGAGGCCCTGCAAAAGGAAAGGTCAGCTTCCCAGGTGCTCTTTCCTAGCCTACAGGTCTCAGCTGTGTTCTTGGCAAGACTGCTGACCCCTGCCCACTGGGAACCAGACAGTGCAACCCAATTTGCTACCTCCCATCTGTCCTGTGAACCCCCGGACACCCCAGGCATATCCTGAAAACCCCTTGGGCTCTCTGCAGGGTCTCATCCCATATGCTCTGTGCATCTCTGTGCATCTCAGACTACTCGAGGACGCAGCCCAAAACTGTTCTCCAGGACCTTGGTGGCACCCAGCACTTCTGCACTCCTGCCTTTGCCCTTGGTCTGCCCACCTCTGACCTGTAATATGTCTGGTGTGATCTGGGCCTCTGACCTTTGGGTACTGCTTGGCAAGAGAACTGGCTAGAGATGAACCCCACGGGCCCCAAGGAAATGGCCAGGGCAAGGAGCATGCAAATACAGACCAGATGGAAAGTCACAGGAGTCTAGCCCCACCTGGCCAGGAGAGGGTGGAGCCAGGGGCTAGGCAAGGAAGTGGGGGATAGGCAGAAGACGTTCAGTTTGGGGGCTAGGGTTGGCCAAGGTTAGGTGCATCTTGGGGAGGTGGGTCAGCTGGAGCAACCAAAGCCATGGTTGACTATGAGGACCCTGTTTTGTCCTAGTTAGAGTTTTGCATTTTGTTTTGTTTTGATTTGATTTTGATTTTTTTGAGACAGGGTTTCTCTGTGAAACAGTCTGCCTGTCTTGGAAGTCACTCTGTGGACCAGGCTGACTTTGTACTCATAGAGATCTGCCTGCCTCTGGGATTAAAGGCATGTGCCACCACCATCTGGCCTAGTTAGGGTTTTTATTGCTGTGCTGAAACACCATAAACCAAAGCAACTTGGGGAGGAAGGGGTTTATTTAGCTTAAAATCCCACATCACTGTTCATCACTGAAGGAATTAAGGACAGGAACTCACACAGGACAGGAAGCTGGAGGCAGGAGCTGATGCAGAGGCCATGGAGGGGGCTGCTTACTGCCTTGCTCCTCATGGCTTGCTCAGTCTGCTTTCTTACAGAACCCAGGACCACCAGCCCAGGATGGCACCACCCACAGGGCAGGGCCCTTCCTCAACAATCACTTATTAATAAATACCCTGCAGGCTTCAGATGGATCTTATGGAGGCATTCTCTTAATTGAGGTTCCCTTCTCTCGGGGACTTTAGCTTGTGTCAAGTTGACATAAAACTACCCAGTATAGCTGAACTCTTGTCAACCTAACAGATGCACAAACACCTCACTGTTCAGCCACACTTTTTCTTTCTTGTTCATCCCCAAGATCGCACATTATTATGGACAACACAATAGAAGGCATTTTATAAACTTAGAGTCCCACAGTCTTAAAAATCCAAACACTTTAAAAGTTCAATCTCAGCCGGGCGGTGGTGGCGCACGCCTTTAATCCCAGCACTCGGGAGGCAGAGGCAGGTGGATCTCTGTGAGTTCGAGACCAGCCTGGTCTACAAGAGCTAGTTCCAGGACAGGAACCAAAAGCTACAGAGAAACCCTGTCTCGAAAAACCAAAAAAAAAAAAAAAGTTCAATCTCAAAAAAAGGCCGAGGTCTCTTAAAATCCCAAATCTCTAAGCTATGGTTATAAAGTCAAAAATAAGTTAAATACTTTCTTATTTCAAGAGGAAGAACCAGGGCACAGTTGCAATCAGAACGAAGTAAACTCAAATTCCAACAATATAATCTCTAATTATCCAATATCTTGGATCCACTCACAATCTTCTGGACTCCCATAGGGCCTGGGCCATTTTTCTGGCTCTGCCTTTTGCAACACACTTAGATTGTCTTCTGGGCTCAGGTCAGCTTTACTCCATGACTGTTGCTGTTCTTGGCGGTTGTCCCATGGTATTGGCATCTCCAAAATCTGGGGTCTTCTGCTGCAACTGGGCTGCTCTTTCACCAATAGCCTCTCTTTGGCTCTTTTCATGGTACCAAGTTTCAACTTCTCTCCACGACCCCTTTAATCCTGGGCCTTCCTTCAGCTGCTACGGAGGGTGCACCTTTTCCATTGGCCTCTCCTGGCATCTCCCAGTCCCGACCTTCAGTTGACCTCTTCAGGCCTTCAAAACCAGTGTCTGGGAGACTTACACATGACCAAGTTCAGCAGTCAGCATGGGTACAACGTTGGCTGCTTCTGGAATCCAGCATCTCTGTGCTCTCAGAAAACACTTCCCAGAAGATTTCTCCTCGGTGATGCTGGTCTCTAGTTATTCACAGCAAACATGTAGCTCTAGCTAACCAGCGTCCATTGTCCCAGCGAAGCAAAGGTTGTGCTTTAGTGTTAATCACAGTTTACCGTCTTCAGCTCCAGCTGACCAGACACCACAGATTCGGCACACAAACGGCCCAGCAGAGTCTTTGCTCTCCTCTGAAACCTCCCAAGCCAGGCCTTCATTGTCTGCACTGCTCTCGACGTTCTTATCTTCCGGGCTCCTACAGAACAGTTCACTGAACTCTCAACACAATGGCTTTTCCAGAGTTCCGAAGTCCTTCCCCAATCCTCCCCAAAACAACACGGTCACGTCTGTCACGGCAATACCACACTGTCCTGGTACCAATTTCTGTCTTATGGTTTCTATTGCCTTGATGAAACACCACACCCAAACAACTTGGAGAGGAAAGGGTTTATTTGGCTTATGCTTCCACATCACAGTTCATCACTGAGGGAAATCAGGACAGGAACTCAAATATGAAGGAACCTGGAGACCCGAACTGATGCAGAGGCCATAGAGGAGTGTTGCTCACTGTCTTACACCCCATGGCTCGCTCAGCCTGCTTTCTTATAGCACCCAGGACCACCAGCCCAGGGATGCCCCACCCACAATGGGCTGGACCCTCCCCCATCAATCACTAATTAAGAAAATGCCCTGCAGGCCTGGTTAAAACTGAACCTTGTGGAGGCATTTTCTTTTTCTTTTTTTTTTTTTTTTTTGGAGGCATTTTCTTAATTGAGGTTCCCTCCTCTCAGATGCCTTCAGTTTGCGTCATGTTGACGTAAACGATCCAGCACACCCTGTTACGGCACAGAGGGGTTTCAAGGAGCCAGCTGTTAGAACCCCTATCCCCCATCTGTGAATGTGTGGGATGGGGAGGAGCACCCCTCCAGGGCTCAGCCTCCCACCAGGGAAAGCAGGCCTGAACACTAGCCCTGGGGCCTGGTGACTGAGAGGCAGCCAGGACCAGGGAAGCTAAGGTTCAGGGCCAGAAGCCAGCTTTCCAATAAAAGTGGGGAATGTTTTAGCAGATGTCGAATCCTGGAAATTGCTTAGGAAAAAAAATCCTTGTGCTCAGCCAGCTTGGTTAACGACACAGGGAGAGCTCCTGGCTCCTGGGCATGTATGAGTGATGGCTGCTAGGCTAAGGTGGATGCAGTATAGGACCATGCTAGGCCTCCTCAGGGGACCCGTGCAATGATTTTACCTCTGCTCCCCTCCGTAGCCACACCCTGGGGGTGGTCCAGCCTTGGCTGGCTTTGCCCTGTGAGTGTCCTTACTCTTTCCCCGTCCTGCCTCCTACATGTCCACTACTGACCAAAGCCGCTGTTAGCATGGCTACCCCCTTGCTCGGGTCCGGCCTGAACTGGCGTCTACTCTAACTACATCCCTCCTGGGGCACTGGCTATCTGGCCTGGCCAGTCTCCTGCAGGGCTCTGGGCAGAGAGATTAGTGCATAGACCCTAACTGTCACAAAGCCACAGACTGGAACCCTGTAGCCTCTGTGGTGCTAGAAGGCTTGTTTTCCTGGGAATCAGGATGCTTGCCAGTGGTTGAGTGGCCCACCTTTCCCTCGTTCCTCTTCTATATACCTTATCTGTAGAACTCTCTTCCCGGGATATGTAGTACCCGCAGGGAAGACACTGGTCTGTTTGACCACAAATGCTCCCTGCTTGGGGCTAGTTCAGGTGGTAAGAGTGATGGACATATAGGAAGGGTGGGGTCAAGGGCTTTCCCTGTGCCTCCTCACTCACCAGGCAGGTGTCTTTGGCCACAAGCAGAGCAGTGGGAGTGGAAGGTCACAAGGCCCAGCAGCCCCTGGTTCCATTAGTTCTGTAGGCCTAGGAATCAGCCCAGAAAAGGGGCCTGGGCATGATGAGTGATCCCCAGCTGGCCCTGACCAGGCTCCTTTCTGGTCCTGGAGACAGCCTTGAGAGGTGGCCAAGGTCCGATCACTGCCCAGTGGCCCCTTGGAGGCACACAGGACATCTTCTTGTAGCTGTGTTGGCCCCAGGCAAGGCAGGGTCACCCTGGCAGCCCCCAGCCCCGTGTGGGAGAGGAATCCAGGCTGGAGGAGTCAGTCACACCCAAAATGAAAACCACATGCTGGGCCTGGCTCTCCCTCAAGCCGCAGCCCCACAGTTCCCTCTCCCTCTTCTGCTCCCCAGCCGCTCCTCTCCAGGGTACAGGGTGTGGGGAGGCGGAAACCAGAGGCCATCAGTAGGAGAGCTCAAGAGACAAGTATGGCTTTCCGATGGCCACCAAGCCCTCAGCCTTCACCTCACTGGAGCTGAGGCTCTCTAGTTGTCCCTGCCTCTCAGGACTGAAGTAGATTTGCTGTGGGAGATGCCCATGTAGGACCGCTGGGTGGGGCACGGTAAGGGCCCTGGCAGGCACCTATGGGTGGAGCATTGGAGTGAGTGAGGACAGTCATACGAGAAAGGCCTGGTCCTGGAAAAGATGGGCCACGCAACTCCAGATGGCTTGTGCCCCCTGCCCCACTACCTCATATCTGAGGCCACTGTCCCAGCAGCACGACATGTGAGGACACTGAATTGCTCTGATCAGGCTTCAGGATGGTAGGTACTAGGTGCTGGCTCCCTACTTAGGTCTTCGTTCCCAGTACACACTGTAACCCCAGTACCAGGCACCATGCCTTCCCCAAGCTCCAGCTCTAGCACAACAGCTACCCCTTGTCAAATGAGAAACAGGCTCACAGGCGTGCCCTAGGCACAGCTTCAGAGGCCCAGCTGAAGTGCCACCATGCAGTACTTATGTGCCCAGGTCTCACCCAGCCAGATAGACTGCATTCAGATGTGTGGAGTATGGCTTCTTCCCTGGGAACTCAGCCAGGGGTCCCTTGTCCACCCATAGCCAGTCCACCATCCACAGGCCCCAGGAACCATGCCCAGAGCCCAGCTTGGGTGGTATTGAGAGAGAAATCCAGTGCTGGGTAGTCAAGTCTCAGCCAGTGATTAACCAGAGAGGTTCAGTGCACACACCACACACACACACACACACACACACACACACACACACACACATACACACACCTGGACACAAGCTCAACACACCCGTTAAGGCTTCAGGTAGGCCCCAGGAAAGCTATGAGAGGCCCAGTGAATTCAGCAAGGTAGTTGTGCCGAGAGTTAATATTCGGGGACCCTTTCAGAGTCAAATACTTACATTAATAAAAGCCATAATGAAAGGCCCAGTCGACAACAGCACTAGAATGTATAAACTGGGAACAAGTGTAGTAAGCCAGAGCTGTAGGGGAAATCCTGTTGGGCTGCTGTGGGACACTGGTCCCCACAATAGACAGACATTTTGCTCATATGATACAGTGATACGCTGCTTTGATGACACACAGCTGTTCTGCTGGAAGCTTCACCTCGGCCCCGCATCCATATACCAAAAGGGTCTGGGATGTTTGGTGGAAGCTTCACCCCAGCTCCTGGCATCCCAAGAGTCTGGAATGTTCATGTGGAAGTTCCACCCAAACCCCCTCCCCCATCTCTCTCCAAAAGTCCACCAAATAAAGGCCCCCTCCCCAACAGATGCTCAAGGCGACTCCCACAGGGTATTTAGAAAACAGACAGGTGGTTTTTCCATTTTCCTTTCCTGTCTCTTCTCTGGGGGGCTGGAAAATCATCTGGGAGCATTGAGTCCATTAAACTTGGACTTTTTCTAATTCAGTTTGATTGGTCTGCTTTGGATTGCTGCGTTAGCAGTGAGGCTTATGGGGGGGGGGGGCAGAAGCTTTTCAGTAGCGACATAGCTTCACTCTAAGCCAATGCATTGGTCTGACGATGCCACTGAAAGCAACAAAGGATTTCTCTATAACTTGGTAAACTCATTATAATGTTACTATTGTTAAGAGGTGAGTAGGTGAGGGCTTCCCTTCTGAAAGGGTTAATGTTCATACAGTAAGGCCGTGGGGCTGGGAGGAGGGCTCTACGGTAGCGTGGCATCTAGCACACGTAAGGGGTGAGCTGGATCCCTAACACTGGGCACGCTGTCTCTCCTGCCAAGTGAGGACACATGGTGCAGGCCACAGTCACAAGAAAGAGGCAGCACCTGCGGATGCTTGTGTTTGGGACTCCTACCTCTAGCACTGTGAAAAGCTGAGTTACTGCTAAGTAATCAACCTCCGGCATTCGGTTACAGCACATGTCCTGGGAAGACTTAGAGATGCCTATTATTCACATAGGGAGGCCTTGACAGACTAAAGAGAGAATTCCATCTAGACCCAGTTCAGTGCGTCAGTAAGTTCCCTAGGGGTTACACGTAAACACTTGAGTAACTTGCAGGTGGCTACACTACTGTTCGACCCCACCCAGCTATTGACCTCATACAGTAGAAATTAGTGATTGGAAGGGGAGGGGAAGACAGCCCTCCCCCTCTGTCTTCATTGGGCTTTCTATTGCTATGATAAAACACCATGGCTAAAAAGCAACTTGGGAAGGAAAGCGTTTTATTTCACTTACACGTCCATATCTCGGGGAATCGGGGCCGGAACCTGGAAGCAGGCCCTGAAGCAGAAGGCTTGCTGTTTCCTGGCTTGCTCAGCCTGCTTTATCGTAGCTCTCAGGACCACCAGCGCAGAGCGGCACTATCCACAGTGACCCTCCACATCAACTACCAGTAAACAAACCGCACCACAGGCTGGCCCATGGGCCAATCTGGTGGGTGTGTGTTCTCAGTTAAAGTTCCCTCTTCCCAAATGACTGTGGTTTGTGTGGAGTTGACAGAAACCAGCCAGCACATCCTCCTCTCATAAGGGAATGGCAGCTGGATCACATGATCCCAGTGCAGGTGACCATAGGATGCAAGATAGGATGGCCCACCCCTAGGCGATAACCACCACGCATGGCAGCAGTACAGGTAGGGACACATGTTCCTACCACAGCAGAAGCAGCCGCTCGAGTGGGGAGTCTCTTCTTGGGGTGAAAAGAGGGCTCTCCTTGAGACTACAAATGTGCTGACATGCCGTTGAGTTGCTCACTGTGAAGGGGTGGCATTTATGCTGCACAGCTGGCTTTAGAAAAGGTCCACATGTTGCCCCCCAAATTTGGTGTCACTGTGGAAGCCATACAAGAGAGGCAAATACAGCCCTTCTAGTTCTGCAGGGTCCAGGCCACCCTGTTCAAAGGGCGAGCCCAGGCTGAGGGTCTTCCATGACCTTGGCAGGAAATGCCTAATCCCTGTCCGGGCAGCAGAGCAGAGAGCCCAGCATCCCCGGGACCGAGACCCAGTCCAGACACACTGATGTTGGACAGTGACGCTGTGGTCCCCGCTTAAGTAAGAGGGCATCTCTGTCTGAGCTACAGGCACTTAGCCAGGCAAAGCTCCACCCTACCCTAGGGATCTGAGGGTCCCTGATTCCTCACCACAAAAGCAGGCACGAAGCAGGGACGAAGGCCCTTCTGAGCAGAGGTACCCTGCTGTACCCCAGTCATGGGAGAATGTAACAAGTGACTAGTCACACCTGGCCTGTCGCTCTGTGTCCCTGGGCTTCTCAGTGGAAAACTGGGAGTAGACAGAGGTGGAGGTCAGCTCTGTGCTGATGGGGACCAGCAGGCTCCGAAGGGGCAGCCAGCGGAAAGTGCATTCCCACACAGTTAGCTCATGGTTTACACATCCCAGAAGGCTGATAAGGTCACGAAAGGAGAGAAGCTCAGAGCTGGAAGCATCATTGGGCTGCGGAGCCAAGCCCTGCCCACGCCAGAAGTCTGGGGGCCTTTGGGGTCGTTCAACGCTGGCAGCCCAGGCTCCTGGTGCCACCCACCCTGTCCTCCACGGTTAGGGCCTCCCCCAGCTCAACCTTCAGCTCTCCCAGCACCTTTCCTGAGAGCCAGGTCTCAGACAAACCCCAGGAAATCCATTGAGGGCCATTTACTTGCTCCATTCCTCTGAGAAGTATTTATTTATGACAACCAAACACCATTTTGTGGATGCTGGTTTAGGATGGTGAGCCATTTTTAAGCCGTTTTTCCTCAGGACAAAACTGTGGTTGCCTCAAGGCTAGGATGTTGCTAACCGCAGTAAGTTCTAACTGTGACTGTTCCATTGCATTGAGACACTAAAACTGCCCGATGGGCTGCCGTCCATAATAACAGCCTTCCTCAAAGCCTGACAGTGTCTCTCTCCTGTCTCGCTTGCGCAGCCATCCTGCAGTTTATCTAATAAGCAGTCTGCTTCTGCTTTTCCTCTATCGCCTGTCACCCCCATATCACCTGCCCGTCACTCCCTTCCCTCACAGCAAGTTTTTCAACTGTCTTAACTCCAACTTTGCCATTCCTAAGCTCTTGAGATTCTGAGCTTTGTGGAGAGTGGGGCAGTCTGGGTGTGGGTAGCAGAGCCTGGACCCCCGTGGCTCCCAGGCTCGTGAAAGGCCTGGGCTCCTACAGAGAACTCAACATGAGCCAGCACGTGGTGCCATGTGGTAACCCCCCCCCCTTTTTTAAATTTTAAAGATGATGCATTTGTGTAGTCAGTGTGAGTATGTGCACGTGAGTGTGAAGTCTCGTGGAGGCCAGGAAAGGGAGTCAGATACCTTGGAGCTAGAGTTACAGGCAGTTGTGAACCACCCAACATGAGTTCTGGAATTTAAACCCCAATCTTCTGTAAGGGCAGCAAGTGTTCTTAACCACTGAGTGTTGTAAGGAGCGACGGACGGGGCCGCTTCCCTGCTGCCCCAGCTCCCGGCTGCCTGGCTAGCTTATGCCCCAAAATAATTACACAGAAACTGTATTCTTTTGAACACTGCCCGGCCCATTAGTTCCAGCCTCTTATTGGCTAACTCTCGCATCTCGATTAACCCATTTTTTTTTTTTAAATTTTCGAGACAGGGTTTCTCCGTAGCTTTTTTGGTTCCTGTCCTGGAACTAGCTCTTCTAGACCAGGCTGGCCTCGAACTCACAGAGATCCGCCTGCCTCTGCCTCCCGAGTGCTGGGATTAAAGGTGTGCGCCACCACTGCCCAACTTTCAATTAACCCATTTTTAATAATCTGTGTAGCCCCACGAGGTGTGGCTTACCAGGAAAGATCTTAACCTGTGTCTGTGTCGGGTGGGAGAATCATGGCGACTGCCTGACTCGGCTTCTTTCTCCCAGCATTCTGTTCTGTTTACTCCGCCTACCTAATTTTCTGTCCTATTAAAGGGCCAAGGCAGTCTCTTTATTTAACCAATGAAATCAACACAAAACAAAAGACTCTCCCCCATCAACTGATCAATCTTCCCAACACAAATTCTTTTGACAAACCATTATTTTCGTTTTTATTTATTTATGTGTATGTGTGTGTGCTGGTGCCCATAAAAGCCAAATGAGATTGTCAGATCCCCTGGAGCTGGAATTATAGACAGTTGTGAGCTGCTCAAGTGTGCGGTGCGGGGAACTGAACTCAGGTCGTCTGGAAGAGCATCTGTTGTTCTTAACCCTGAGCCATTTCTCCAGCCCTACTCCCTGGCACTTCTTCAGCACAGTTCCCAGTGTCCCTGGACAGCGGTCATACATGTTCAGGGGCCACTGTGTGGGGAGAAAACATGGAAAAGGGACAGAGATACTTACTGGCTTTCCTGTTCATCCATCCATGGAATCTCAGGTGCCGAAGTGACCAGCAGCCACCGTTCCTTCTCCAGGAGGGAGTCAGTGCCACCCAAGAACATGCTGGATCTCCTTGGCTTACCTGTCTGTGTGACCTGCACTGACTTCATGGCTCTCCTCATGCCAAATCTCCATCTTTCTTGTCAAAGGATTCCACGTGCTTTCTTGTCTGGAGAAGACTGCTTGCTGCTAACTCTCCTGAAATAGAAACCTCCTCACACGTGGGGCGTTGTTTCTGTCCCCAGCAGTCAGGCCACGCTGTTCTGATCACAGGGCTACTTCTGTGACCTTGCTATAGAGTGTGGTCTGGCTGCCTTCCTCTCTGCCCCCCACCCCACCCCATAACCAAGGGCTGCTAACAGGCATTTTTACAAGGTAGCTATGCACCTGTAGGACCGAGCAACCGTGATGGGGAGAAGTCGGTCTGGCCTTTTGGACGTGGCCTGTCTGAGCTGTTTGTAGCAGGTCCTAGCTCTCTGCTGCCCCTTGCTCTGTCTATGCTGCAGGGTTCCTTGCTCTGTGCTTTTCACAGTCTGGGGTGATCTGGGAGGGGATTTCAGCTGAGGAAATGTCTCCAGCACGCATTTTCCTTATTAGTGAGTGACATGTGTGGGCAAGTCATTCTGGGTTGTGTACAAAAGCAAGCTGATACCACCGTGGAGAGGAAGCCTGTAGGCAGCATTCTTCCGTGGTTCTGCTCCAATTCCTGCTGCCAGGTTCCCATCCCTACCCTGACTTCCTACGTGACTATGAACTCTAAGATGAAATTAACCCTTTGCTTCCCAAGTTGCTTTTGGTTATAGTATTTATCACAACAGAAAGCAAACCAGGATAGTACTTAATAATAGAAGGAATATATATCATATATATATAATATTTATTTTGCATTAATTTCATAATGGTTTTAAATTTTTTTTCTTAAGGTAGGGTCTTATGATATAGCTCTGGCTGGCCTAAAACTTGCTCTGTAGACCAGGTGAGACTTGAACTTAGAGATCCACCTGCCTCTGTCTGACTCCAAGTGCTGGGACTAACGGTACACTATTTCTTTTTTTTTCTTTTTTTCAAGACAGGGTTTCTCTGTGTATCTCTGGCTGTCCCGGAACTTGCTCTGTAGACCAGGCTGGCCTCGAACTCATAGACATCTTCCTGCTTCTGTTTTCCAAGTGCTGGGATTAAAGGTGTGTGCCTCTATCATTCAGTAACTATTTATTTTTTTTATTAAAGAATTTTTTTATTTATTATGTGTACAGTATTCTCAGTATTCTGTCTGCATGTATGCCTGCAGACCGGAAGAGGGCACCAGATCTCATTACAGATGGTTGTGAGCCACCATGTGGTTGCTGGGAATTGAACTCAGGATCTTTGGAAGAGCAGGCAGTGCTTTTAACCGCTGAGCCATCTCTCCAGCCCCCCCTAGTAACTATTTCTTAAATTAAAACTTTTTACTTCATTTTAATTTATGGAGTAAGGCACTGTCCTCTTCCCTCATGTGGATCCCAAGGCTTAAACTCAGGTCTTCAGGCTTGGTAGCAGTGTTCTCAGGGGCCTTTGAGTTTTAGGTTTTTTTTTTTTAATAAAATTTTTAGTTTCTAGATTTGCAATCATTATTCTCTACGCTTTCCTATGTTCGTGTCATTTGTTTTTATCCTACTGCACTTGCCAGAACATCTAAGAAAGTGCTCGGCACTGCTGTCCTGGCCACCCAAGGGTACACAGCTGTTTCAGAATTTTTTTGTCATGTGACACACACCTGAAAGAAAGTTAAAAAGGAGTACAGGTTCGTTTTGGCTCACAGTGGAGGGGTTCAAGTCTAAGTTTGTCTGGTTCCCTCACTGTGGTCTTCTGCTGAGGCACGGTGGTGCTTCTCACCTCACAGCATCCAGGAGAGAGGAAGTGGTCCAGGAAGGGTCCAGGACAAGGCACATCCCCGGTGACCCATCCTCCAGCTGGGCCCACCTTCTTAGATGCCTGGACCATGTTCCAAAGTGGGACCACAGCTGCAGGCCGACCCTTTGATGCATGTACCTGTGAGGGACATTTCATACACCAACCGTGGCAGGAACCTCTAGGGCTTTTGTTGTTGTTAATTTTATTGTTAATAATAATGGCTAGTTGATCAAACCTATTTTGGGGCATATTGACTCGTCTCTCTAAAGTTTCTAAGCTTATGTTTGGTGGAGTGATCTGAGGTGGTGGCAGAGTCGGCCCTGCTCTAAGCGGTCTTACGCAAGATTCTGCAGACGTCACTGTTTTCAGTTTGGTTGTTTTTGCATCTTCATTTAAAAGTGAGGCCGATCTGGTTTTCTCTTTTTCTCCATGAAGCGTTTCTGTATTAAGTGACAGTGGAGTCATGAGTTGAGCTGCAGATTTTCCATCTTTTCATGCATGGGAAGGACTGGAGTGATGCCAGGCTGACTTCCAGCTCTGAGTGGAGTCAGACCTGGCCAGCATGAGCATCTGCTTCTCCAGGGCTTCCTGGGCGACCATTTCTAAGAGCCTTTCCAGTGTCTTGTCCGGCTGTGTTTTCCTGATGCTGTGACTCTGGCTGTTTGAATCCACAGAGAACTGATCACCTGTGTGCTGCGGGTTTCCTAAAAGCTCTATGTTTCTGAGCTCTGACATTGTGATCCAGTCTGGAGTCTTCGCTCTTCATGACTCCCTTCTTATCCCTGATTGTATGCGGATCGAAATGTCAACATTTAGCAAGTCCTGGACAGTGATGGTCGTCCTGTACTGGGCTTTCTGGCAAAGATAGTTGGTTTCAGGAAGAAGCAATCACTTTGCCTCTTGTTTCCTGCTACATTGCTTTCCTTTTACCCTCACAGTCCTCTCGTTTTCTTGATGGATCTTATTGCTCCCAATCGATTTCCCTTTTTTGTTTTTGTTTGTTTTTGTTTTTTTTTTTTTTTGAGATGAGGTCTTACCATGTAACTCTGATTGTGCTGGAACTCACTATGTAGATCAGGCTGGCCTCGAACTCACAGAGATTCACCTGTCTCTACCTCTTGGGTTCTGGGAATAAAGGTGTGCACTACCACACCTAGCTCTTCTCTTCTCTCTTTCTCTCTCTCTCTCTCTCTCTCTCTCTCTCTCTCTCTCTCTCTCTCTCTCTTTCTTTTGTTTTTTTGAGACAGGGTTTCTCTGTGTAAAAACCCTGGCTGTCCTGGAACTTACTCTGTAGACCAGGCTGGCCTTGAATTTAGAGATCTGCCTGTCGTTGCCTCCTGAATTAAAGGTGTGTGCCACCACCTCCTAGCCAATTTAATTTCTTAAAATAGATATAGGGCTAGGTGGTGGTGACACATACCTTTAATCCCAGCACTCAGGAGGCAGAGGCAGGTGAATCTCTGTGAGTTTGAGGCAAGCCTGGTCTACAAGAGCTAGTTCCAAGACAGGCTCCAAAGCTACAGAGAAACCCTGTCTTGAAAAAATGAAGAAGAAGAAGAAGAAGAAGAAGAAGAAGAAGAAGAAGAAGAAGAAGAAGAAGAAGAAGAAGAAGAAGAAGAAGAAGAAGAAGAAGAAGAAGAAGAAGAAGAAGAAGAAGAAGAAGAAGAAGAAAGAAGGGGCTGGAGAGATGGCTCAGGGGTTAAGAGCACTGGCTACTCTTCCAGAGGACCTGGGTTCAATTCCCAGCAACCACATGGTGGCTCACAACCATCTGTAATGATATCTGGCGCCCTCTTCTGGCCTGCATGAAGAATACTGTATGCATACTAAATAAATAAAGCTTTAATTTAAAGAAAAAAGAATGATGGATATAGCATCCTTTCTATGTGTTTCCACCCAGTTCTGGGACCCTGGCTGTCCATTTCCATGGCTTTCTAGAAGCAAATTGGAATTCCTGCTTTAAACAAATGGTCAGTAGGACTGTATTACTTCATTTCTGAGTGGTTAAAGTTGCAGACATTTCTGGTTATTTTAAATTTACCAGACTGTAAGATCATTTAAATCAAAGCACTTTCAGTCCACTGACACAGCAAACATGGACTCATTTCCTCTGTGACAGCATGTGCAATACTGTGTTATGCACCTATCTGTCATTTTCTGTCCACTAAGACCCCGTCCTTGGCATCCCAGCCCCCAATAGCCTTGCACATTGTGCCACAGTGACTCCCGTCAACACATGCTCACTGGTGGCTCTGCTTCGATTCTTGCTCTGCTCTCTGGCTTGTGGCCACTGGCTTGGCTGCTCTTTGTTTTTGCTGGATTGGGCATATGGATGACATGTGCTAGAGATTCTCCTTCGTGCTTCCTGGTGACATTTCTGGGCTGGTGTGGGGTGCCCGATCCCTAGATGACATGGCACTGTCCAAGGATGGGAACTCCAGACCTTGTCAGAGCTTCTGAGGTCGCAGCTAGCTCTGTTGGCAAGTGAGAGCATTTCCCCCATACTCTGGAAGGCCTGGGAGGGAGGGGATAGTATTCCTAGTAATGGCCTAGGCTCCCCAGGCTCACTCCCCCATCCCTTATCCTTTCATGGGTTGCCAGAGTTTCTCAGTGGGCACATGGCCATACACCCTCCTGTGCATTTCCACAATGGCTGCCTCCACCATGTAACGGAAGAGGTGGAAAGTCCTGGTAGAGCCTTATATATAGTGCCCTGTGTTTCCAGATGGGGAAAGCTGAGGCTCAGAGAGACAACATCACCTTCTTGGGGACACACAGCTGAAATTCTCTCATCTCTCTGGCCTCTGAGAAAGTGCACCCAAGAAGGGTTTAGGGGGAAAAAACCGCTGCTTTTCCAATATGCACAGAGTACCCTGATGGGTGTGCTTAATAGTTCACAGAAAAGAAAAAAAGGGGGGGGGAAGGAGATGGCTGTGAGCTGAGAGAACAGCATCCAGTGACCATGATTCGGTGGGGGCCAGGGATGGAATGTTAGCCCGAATAGGGACAAAGGGGACTTCACGTTCTGCATCTGCCCCGTGAGACTGCCAGGTATTATTTAAGTACCTTGGCCCTGGAGTTATCTCTCCAGCCTCCAGCAGGTTGTGCCAACAGCCCAAATGCTGAGGAGGCAGCGTTGGTGATGTTGGGTTGGAGGACAACCTTTTCTGTGACTCATTAGGAGTAAAGTTTATTGTTTACACCCTTTAAAACATCTTTTTCCAGGTGTGGTGGTGCACACCTTTAATCCCAACACCTGAGAGGGCAGAGGCAGGTGGATCTCTCTGAGTTCCAGACCAGTCTGATTTACATAGAAAGTTCCAGGGCGTGGAAAGCTACACAGTGAGATCCGGTCTCCGTAAAATAAAGTGAAAAACATGTTTTGAGAATTCCTAGAAGGAAGGGGAGCCAGATGCTGCATAAAACACAAGCTTAGCAGCTGCAGGGAACACCCTGGGTTTGACCCAGGTCAAGGCTTTGTCCCCTTTGCCTCAGCATCTGTCTAGACTGCTCTGTCCATCTTATAATTTGAGACAAATGAGGACCCCACAGAAGGTGTTGTCTCAGGCACTGCTTCAGAGCTGCCCTGGGACCAGGATACAGTCCCTTTCCATCAGGGAAATGGAGCTTAGCCTGGAGCCTGGATATGAGGCACCCATGGGCAGCCCTGAGGAGCTGAGGGCACTGGGAAGGGGTGAAGGCCCCATTGCTGGAAGCTGGAGGACATACAGGGGCCTTCCCAATATCTTAGGGTGTGCTTTCAGGAACGCGGCAAGGGGTCAGCAGCTGGTCCAGTCGCCTCTAGGGAGGAAAAGATTCGGACAGAGAAATGCCTTAGTGTGGGCCGCACATCATCTGCCTGCTCCTGGGGGCTGCCTGGGAATAAGCAGCCAGAAATGAGTGTGAGACAGAGAGCCGTGGAGACAGGAGATGGTCGTGGGGTGGGCTCGGGCCATACTGCATTCAGAGCTCTCTCTTCCAGCTAAGCAGGAGCAGGGGCATACTCCCCACAGCCCTGACTCCTGAGCCCCAGTGTGGGCAGGAGGCTGCTGTAGGGCTGGGGCTTTGCCAGGCAGCTGGGCCTGGTGTTTTTCCTTCCACTGGCTCTGGCCCCAGGCCTGGTGAGCAAATGCTGACCCATATTTCCACTGTGCGGGGCAGAAAGTAGGGCAGCAGTGAGGCTGGAGCCAGGGTGGTGGGAGGCAGACAGAGGTGGGAGGCCAGAGGCAGCAGCTCAGACTTTCCAGGCTGGAAAGTGGGTCCATGGGGAGGGAGTGCTCTTCCCTAGGCCTCTGGGCTTCCCTGGGCCTGGGAGGGGCTGGGTGGAGCCAACCCAGAGGAGCTGGGGTGGGGGTTCTGGTTCTCTATATACCCCTACCCTGCATTTCGAAGGTCTTGTCAGGGCACAAGGACAGAATAGCTAGTTCTTCTATACTTCCCTGTGGAGTGGTTTTGCATCTTCCCTTGGGGCTTAGCGGTTTCCTTCCATGTAGGCCCCAATGTGGCTGCCTCACCTTGTCCATCCTGACGCCTGGACACAGGGCTGACTTCTTGGTCTGACACTTCTCTTGCTCCAGGTTCTGGCCTTGGCTGTGGCCTCAAGCCAGCCTCCCACACTGTGGTGATATTGCCTGCTGGTAGAGCCGGTGAAGTGTGTGGCCCTGGCATGTGTCGGGGAGAGCAGGAGAATGCTCTGTGGCACGGGGAACAGAGCCTTCTTGTGGGATCTTGAGTTATTCTTGACCTCTGTGCTGAAGAGACCAAGAGAGAAGAAGGGTGCATCACAGGCAGGTCTCTGTCCCAGGGAGCCTTGGATCTGTCCGCACTGTACACAGTAACCCAGGTTCAGATACAGTGAGGACCGTGAGCATCTCAGGGAATGGTGATACAGCAAGGACCATGAGCATCTCAGGGAATGATGATACAGTGAGGACCTTGAGAATCTTAGGGAATGGTGTTACAGTGAACACTGTTAGCATCTCATGGAATAGTGTTACAGTGAGGACCGTGAACATCTCACCAGGAACACTCAACGCACATGGGCAGCATCTGGGCACTGGGGTAGAACGCCTTTAATCCCAGCACTTGGTAGGCAGAGGCAGGAGGATCTTTGTGAGTTCAAGGCCAGCCTGGTCTACAGATTGAGTTCTAGGACAGCCAGGACTGTTACAAGAAAAACCCTGTGTCTAACACAACAAAACATAACAAAAATAAACAACAACAACAAAACCCACAGGCAGCATCCTCAGCAAGTTCCTCAACAAGGAAGCTGGTGCTGGGGACAGCATGGGGTAGATTCTGGGAGCTCAGGTTGTCTTCACCTTTTCTCAAAGCCATGGGGCAGTCCTTACAGAGGCCCTGCTGCAGTTATGGGTAGAATCATTTTGGCTCTCCTGACACTTGGAGTTTCTCCTACATGCCTCGCTGGAGGGACTGCACATTTTACCATCAGTTTTTACACTTTCTGCAAGCAAACACTCCCAGCTGACTTTTTTACTCTCACCCAAACCGGGTTGTCTATGTAGCTCAGGCGAGCTTTGAACTTGTGATCCATCCTTTGGTTTCAGCCTCTTGAATGCTGCGATTATAGGGAGGCATCACCATGTCCAACAAGTAGTTGAAATTTTCTCAGGAATAGTATTGGATCTGAATAACTATGGGGAGCATGGCCATTTTAATATTATTAATTCTTTCAGTTATTTGGTATAAATGAAATGTTTTTCTACTTGTTAAGTTTTCTCAATTTTCTTCGAATGATTACAGTTTTTAGTGTAAAAGGTTACACTTCCTTGGTTAAATTCACTTTTAAGTATTTTGTTCTTTTTGATGTTATTGTGAATACATTTTCATAATTTTATTGTCATGTTGCTCACTAGTAGTATACAGAAATACTACTGAACTTTGTATACTGATCTTTTATTTGTGGTCTTGTGAAAGTCACCAGCTCTAACATTTTGTGTGGTTCTGTGCACACAAATATAGTTTGACTTTTACTCTGTCAATCTGTTTGCTTTAAATTTCATTTCTTCCTAATTTCTCTGGCTAGTGATGACAGTAGAATCTATGTCTGGCTCCTAATCTTAGTGAGAAAGTCTTTAGTCTTTTACCATTAGGTATGTTGAAGTGATTTTTTTTCCACAGAGGTCATTTCTAGGATTAAGGAAATTCTATTTTTCCTATTTTTTTTTGTCATGAAATGTATTAAGTTCTGTAAAGTGCTTTGTGCTTTTACTGATAGGATCATGTAGTTTTATTCCTAATTAATATGACACAGTGCACTGATTGACTTTCATATGTTAAACCAATGTTACATTCATTGCACATAATATTTTTTGATGTTATGTGATTCAGTTGCGGTCACTTTGATGGACACGTTCCTTCTCTTACTTCTTGAAGACCTGAGGAATTACTTCTCCTTCAAAGGTCTGATTGAGTCCTCATGCAGCTTTTTGGCTCCTGGCTTTTCTTCATGGGAAGTTTCATTTTGTTGTTAGTCCCATCTCTTTATCGCTAATGAAGCCTATTCAGATTGTCTCTTTCTTCCAGCCAGTGGCGACAGTTGTGTCTTTCTTGGAATGCATTCAGCCAGCTTGTAGGTGGCACATGGCTATTTGTAGGGGAGCCTCATAAATCTTTATTTCTGGGAGACCATTGATAATGTCTCCTATTTCGTTCCTGATTTTACTACTTTGAGTCTTCTTGCTCCTTCCTGTCCCTTGGTCTATCTCTTCAAGTTTTTTGATTTTTTTTAAAAGAAAAGATTCATCGTGTGTATTGATTTTTCTTAATTACCTTTCTGTTTTCATTTCTTCTCCTGTGATTCTTCCTATCTCCCTTGCTTGCTTTTCATCCCCTTTCCTTGTTCAGCTTCTTAGGTGGAAGCTTAGCTGGAGTGTTCACCTGCACTGGGAAATAAGGGCAGTCTCCTGTGCTGGGCCTGCCTATATAACCAATCGATTAATTATTTAATCCACGGAGTTCGATCATTTGCTGCCCAAATGAACATGGGCATGGGGTTGTCCACTACTTACCAGTAGCCACCTTCCTAGAGAAAAGTGACTCCCTTTCCCCCAGAGGCCATCAACTGCCAATAGTGCCTCAGCTAGGGGTGGGACCTCTCAGAGAGGCCCTCCCTACTCTGCTGTGTTTTGTAGCTGGCTTGACCTTATTCAGGTCCCCAAGCAGCTGTGAGTTGATGTGTGTAACAGCCATGCCGTGTCTGGCCATTTCCCAGCATTCTCCCCATCCTCTGGCTGTGACACTCTCTGCCAGTTCTTCTGCCGTGGGGACTGGGAAAGAGGGTGACACAGATGTCCCATCTACAGCTGAGCACCCACAGTCACGTGTTCTGAGTACTTTGAACAGTCATGGGTCCCTGCATTAGCCACTGACCTCTACAATAAAAAGTTTCTCTGACCAAGTTGGGAGCCATACTGCCATGGTCTGAATGAGAGTGGCCCCCATAGGCTCATATATTTGAATGCTTAGTTATCAGGGAGTCCAACTGTTTGAGAAGGATTAGGAGGATTAGGAAGTGTGTCACAGGGGTAGGCTTTGAGGTTTCAAAAGCCCACACCAGGCCCAGTCTCTCTCTCTCTCCCTCTGCCTGCTGCTGGCAGATCAGGATGTAGCTCTCAACTCCTTCTGCAGCACTATCCCTGCCTGTGTGCTCTCATGCTTCCCACAGTGACGATAAGGGACTAACCCTCTGAAACTGTAAGCCAGTCCCCAATTAAATGCTTTCTTTTATAAGAGTTGGCTTAGTTATGGTGCCTCTTCACAGCAATAGAACACAAACACAAATCCATACATAGATTTAACATAAATATCTATCTATATTTAATATTTATAACTATATATTGATATGAACATAAATGTTGCAGGATACTTGCTTAACTATGCAAAGATGTGTTACATTTGCTTAATTATGTAAAGATGTGTTGCAGTTTTATTTTGCCTTAGGGCCGGGCGGTGGTGGCACACGCCTTTAATCCCAGCACTCGGGAGGCAGAGGCAGGCAGATCTCTGGGAGTTCGAGACCAGCCTGGTCTACAAGAGCTAGTTCCAGGCCAGGCTCCAAAACCACAGAGAAACCCTGTCTCAAAAAAAAAAAAATAAAGTTATTTTGCCTTAGGCACCTGATTGGTCTACTACAAAGCTGAATGGCCAGTAGCAAGGGAATAGGTATAGGTAGGTCTTCTGAGTAGGGAGAGTAAGTAGGAGGAGGAATTTAGGCTCAAGTGGGAGAAAGAAAAAGTGACACCAGGGAGATGCCAGGGATCAGACAGACAGACAGACATGGAGGAAGTAGGACATACAGAATGAAAGATAAAAAGCCCTGAGGCAAAATATAGATGATTATAAACAGTTAAATTAAAAGAGCTGGTGGGACAAGCCTAAACAAAGCTGAACATTCATAATTAATAATAAGTTTCCATGTTTTTATTTGGGAACTGGTTGGCAGCCCAAAGAAAATTCCAACTACACATAAATATTTATAAGACAGTTTAACAACATGACTACTTAGCAAAACAGTTATCAATAAACTTTCCCCAGGACCTATGACTTCTTTGGCCATGGACTTTGAATATGTTTATAGTACCAGGCACATTTTTTTTTCCTGTGGAGCAGGCCTCAAATCCAATCAAAACAGGAGCTGGGAACCACAGAAACAGTCTCACTACAATTGCACCAGTGGGTACACCTTACCTGGTAAGCAGGTCTCATAACATGCAGGCAGGACTATCCATACCATTTCTTCCTCAGCAACCTTCATATCACTCTCCAGCAATATGAAAACTAGCCATTGGAGACAGTTTCCTGGCCAGTTAAAGACTGGTTTGTCAGTCACCTACTAGGCTGGTGCTGCCCACTCAGCCAGAAGGCCCAGCCTGCAGTGGGCATGGAGCTGCCATCAGCTGCTTGCTCCTCTGGGAGGAGGAGAGCAGGGGCCAGGTGCTGCCTGAGGGCTGTAAGCACAATGATCACACCTGGGGAGCCTGTGGAGTAGCTGGGGAGCCTTGGAGTAGCTGGGGAGCCTGCGGGGTGGCCAGTGCACTGTCCAACCCCATGATTACCCTAACTCTATGCAACAATGTTATATCCAAGGAAAGTCTCAGGAGTATCCCAGTATTTATGGAACTTCAGAAACCTTGAGCCAGATCAGTGATGATGTGGGATTCCCCTCTGTGTGCTGTGAATGTGTTTTATTACCATTGGTTAATAAAGAAGCTACTTAGGCCTATGGCAGGGCAGAATAAAGCCAGGCAGGAAATCAGAACAGAGATATATAGAGAGAGCAGTTGGAGTCAGGGAGAGGTCATGTAGCTCCAAACTGAAGGAGAAAGACGCAAAGCTGGAATCTTACCGGTAGGCAGCTTTGTGATTACACATCGATTAATAGAAATGGGTTAGTTTAAGATGTAAGAGTTAATAAGAAGTCTGAGCTAATAGGCCAAACTGTTGTAATTAATATAGTTTCTGTGTGGTTATTCGGGTCTGGGCAGCCGGGAAATGCAAGAACAGTCTCCAGTTACACAATGATTCTTCGCAATAATGATTTGCATATAAAGAAGTTTGGACAAAATAATGCACTGTGTGACACATTGTTGGTCACAGCAGCACTTTCATAAACGAATGTGCGATAGGAAGATAGGAAAGATGGCAGGATGGAGTGGTGTGCTCGGTGGAGAGACGCCGAGATGCAGCAACTGGCACGGGAATGCAGCCACGGTGAACAAAGGAGCAAGTCATCCATCGCCGAGCTGCGGGGAGCCACCTCACCTCGCTTGCTGCCAGCTAAGCTGGGGCTGCCGCTTAGCCCTTAGGCCCAGCCTGCAGCACGGAGATGCCACTGCTGCTGCTTCTTGAACTGCTTGCCCTGTTGTGGGGAGGAGAGCCTAGGAGGGCATCCCTGCCCACATGCTGCAAACATGGTGGCTATGCCTGGGTACCCTGGTGCCAAGGGCAGGGTGGGGTACAGCAGCCTGGAACTCTTGCAGGTACCGTCCCTGAACATGCTGCCCAACCACACGGTCACCCTGACTCTGAGCAACAGCAAGATGTCTGGGAGGAAGACTGTTCGTTTTCTGGGTTGGCATCCGTGGTCCGTGCTGTCACTACAGGCCGTATCCATGTCCATGGTCTGTGTTGTTGCCAGAGGCCAGGTTGATGTCTGTGATCTGCGCTGCTGCTGGAGGTCATGTTGATGTCCGTGGTCCATGCTGCCCGTGGCTGCTATGGGTAAAGATGCTCCTTCTGCAGTTTGTAATGATGACGATAGAGCCATAAATGAGAATGAGACATTGAAGGTTTCTGTGACACTCCCCTCCGCCTCTCCCAAAACTAGTCTAGACAGGAAGCTATTGAAGCGAGTTCTTAAAAACTGATGAAGATGCTGGAGTAACTCTTCACAGTTGCTGGCTTCTGGGGGGGTTTGGGGAATGGGAAAGGACTCAGTTTTTTTTTTAAGAGGGTGGCCACTGGGAGTTTGACCATACTACAATGAGTATATGGGGGAAAAAATTGGACTTGGTATTTTTTTTTTTTTTGAGGAAGGAAGGTGGACCTGGGAGGAATGGAGAATGAGTGTGATTGGGTTAATGGCATGAAATTCCCAAATAATTAATTTAAAAAGTCTTGCAACCAAAGTATATAGTTTGTTCAGCAATGGGGTTTCACCATCTAGTTATGGTGGCCACCCCAGAGAAATGTTAATGGCTTTTATTGTTTTGGGTGCCTCTAGGGCCTATCTGACCAATAACTCACAGGGAGGTAATCCGTGCTTGGTACTAAGATTTTCATTTAATAACGCATGCCTTCTGGAAGCAGCACTGTTCACTAATGTGGGGTTGGGGTACTTCTGTTCAAACTTTATTTTGAAAAAGTTTAATGAGCTTACAAACGAGCTGGATTTCAATATGTTTATTCCTGTATCTTTAGTTTTGGTTAATGTATTCTCCACCCTCCTCTTCCTCATTGCGTGTCTCCACGCCTGATGGACTCTGGTTTGTTCTTTTGAGATAAGGTGTTTTGTAGGCAAGCCTGGCTTTTAATTTGCCTCGTAGCTGAGGCTTGTCTTGAACTCCTGACCTCCTGCCTCCATCTCCCAAATGCTGGGATCACAGGCCTGCAGTTCCCCTCTCCCCTTATTCACTGTCTGGTCCTGAACTCTTAATTCAAGTGATCCTCTGTGCAAGTGTGACGGCTCTGAGAAAAAAGGTCTCCTGGCAGCCGGGAGCCAAGGAATGCCAGAGTCACACTGCACGACCTACCTCACACAGTTTGTTTTTTATTTTATTTTTTTATTTTTCAGTTAGGAAAGACACAAGAGGGTTGAGGGTTGATGCCTCTGCTCAGGGGAGAAGCAGCAATAACTGAGCAGGAGGCATGCTGTATATAGGGTTTCGTGTGTGTGTGTGTGTGTGTGTGTGTGTGTGTGTGTGTGTGTAGCTTTCGAGGATGAGCAATCTAGGCCTGAGGTTGGTGAGAGTTTGTGACCTACTCTTAGGACTAGCTTAGGGACTGGTAGGATTCTGTGGCCTGATTTTAGGGCAAACTGAGGGATTGGTGGGATTTTGTGGTCTGAGCTTGTTTTTTTTTTCCCCCCTCTGGGTTAGAGCTTGGCTGCCCACATCTAGAGGGACTGGAAGATATGAAGTCCATTAGAGTAGTCTAGAGGTGCACACTCTGGCCTCAGTATCCCAAGTAGTTGGGACTACAGGGATGTGTGATCATAACTGGTTTATCATTCCCTGTCTTTACATGGTTGTGTTTAACTGATGCTTAATTCTTTACCAGTAAGGTAAGATTTAGGTGTGCCATTTGCCAGTTTTTTCCATGTTTCTTGTGTCCTTTTGTCCTTTCATATTAGACAAACACCCAGCTAATTTTAAAGCAACCGTTTTTGCTTCTTACTGTGTTTTTATTTTAGTGGTGGCTCTATTGGTTACAGTTAATATCTTTCAAATTTCCTACATTTTATTTTATGTGTCTGGGTGTTTTGCCTGCATGTATGTCTGTATCACTGGTGTGTCTGGTACTCAAGGTGGCCATAAGAGGGCATTCAGTCTCCTGGAAGTGGAGATATAGGTGGTTGAAAGCCACCTTGTGGGTTGTGGGACTCAAACCTGGGTCCTCTGAAAGAGCACTCACTACTCTCAACCTCTGAGCCATCTCTCCAGCCCCAACAACTAATATTTTAACGTCTTAATTTGTACCAACTTTCAGGAATATATAAATTCTTTATTTACAAGGTCTTTATTATTATATTGCAATTTCTCCTACTATGTTTATTTTGGCAAAGTATGCATAATGTAATATTTATCTTCCTAGACAATTTATACAGAGCTTTCTGCATGATGTCAGGTGGCTGAACAGGTTGGGGGAGTTTCCTTTTCTAGCAGTTGTTACTGCCTATATAACCTTAGGAAGAGCCTTGTGAATCTTGTTTCAGGAACTTCCTGAGACTTGTGAGTTTTGTTTACTTTTTAAGTTTCATGAGCCTTTCTTCTCTCTAAACAAGGAATGTGGAATTGAGAGAAAATTCCTCCAGTTCTTTATGCCACCTCTTCCATTATGCTCCCTGAGAATCGGCACTATAGATGTCCAATTATGGCTTGGCACTGGACAGTGAGAGTCACCTGTTATCTTTGCATCTCTGTGGTATGCCACCTATTACAAAAAGGAAGCTTCTGTTCTGCTGGATGCCACGTTGTTCAGTTCCAAAGAAACATACAGAGGCTTATATTAATTATAAACGGTTTGGCCTATTAGCTCAGGATTATTATTAACTAGCTCTTACAACTTAAATAAATCCATAATTCTTGTCTATGTTTAGTCATGTAGCTTGGTACCTTTTCTCAGTGAGGCATTTTCATCTTGCTTCCTCTGCATCTCTCTGCCTTTCCTCTTCCCAGAATTCTACTTGTCTGGTTGCCTCGCCTATACTTCCTGCCTGGCTACTGTCCAGTCGGTGTTTTATTAAACCAATATGAGTGACAAATCTTTACAGTGTATGTACAGAAACATTATCCCACAGCAAGCTTCCTTTCATGTGCAGCTGACAGCATCAGTGATCAATAGGCACGAGTATTTAGAAAGAAGTTTGTCAGGCACATCACATCTATTCAACAAATCAATAACAGCTACTTCCCCCTGAGGCCTGTGGACTTCCAGCTACAGGCTTTTGCCTTGGCTTACTGTATAAGTCATATGTTCCCCCATGTGGAGCTGACCGTAAATCTGGTGGGAAAGTCGGTGGCTATGGTCATATCAGTAGTGCCACTATTGCGCCAGTGGACACATATTGTCTGGTATGTTGGTATCATGTTTCACAAGGTTCATAGCTGACCAGGACCGTTGGTGAGAATCCTCTCCCAGCAGCCTGCATAGCACTGTCTGGCACTGTGAAAGCTAGCCAGTAAGGAGGGAGCTTCTTGTTTAGTCTTGGATTTATTTCTCAGTGTCCTGAAGGGAAATGATGTGGCGTCTTCAGCAATAGGGTCTTGTCATCTAGTCATGGAGCACAGCCAATGGCAACGGCAACAGCACATATGGTTTGTGGGGCCTCTGGGGCACAACTGACCAGCACTTCACGTGGAGGGAACTGATAGCTGTAACTGGAATTTTTACTCAACCACCTCATGACTCGGGATTGTCCTTTTCTGTTTATGCAAGATGCTCTTGTTTAAACTCCTTCATTACTGTTTACTATTCTTCCAGATGTTCTTACATATCTGTAAGATAGTCAAGGGATAACGTGATGTAATAAACCATTTTATAGAGGGAGGCAGGATCTCTAAAGTGCTGCCCATTCCTAATAAGTGCCATTTGGTCTTGAGCAGCTAAGGAGCTACTTAAAAGGGGTTGTTAATAACATCCAAAACAGCATGAAAAGATCTCATTACTTCTATCAATTCTTTTGTCAAAAGAGCAACACTGGCTATGAAGGCACGGGTGGGGGACACTATCTATCCCTGCATAGTCCACAGACATTTTACATGAGCCATCAGCCTCTTCATCCCTGGCTACTGCAGCTGCTGTGCATCTTCCTGCCCTGACGATCCTGAAAAGCCCGGCTTGAGTTGCCCAGATTGGCTCAGGCCCAACCACCCAGCTTTAGCCTGCTGTGCCTGCCACTGCAGCTGGAAACCCAGTTCTGATAGGCTCCGGGACAGCACTATGGGTCGTACCTTTCTTTGGGCCAGGTATGGCTTCTGCAAAGACCCCAGGCTGGGCAATAACTCTCCGCCCCTGGAGTATTTTGTGTCATATACTCTGGGGTGACCATTGCCCACCCCTAGGTTAATCTTAGTATTTTTTTTCTGCATTGTCTTCTCACATATAGTTAGCAGCTGCTGCTCAGGTTGCATTTCCGTTTCGTTTCCCATCATGTGACTGGCTTCCTATCTATCCACTTTAGCTCTCTAGAAACCTCAGGACAGTGTTGGTGAGTTATCTTTTTTATTGACGGTTTCTTTTTGCTTTCCCCCTGAAATGTACAATGCTTTGCTGTTTCTTTGTAGGCACTGTGATTTTTTTGTTTTGGTTAAAATTGGAAATTTGTATCTAATAATGCCGTGACTCAGTGGCGATCAGCTTCTCCCCAAGGTTTGCCGTTTGTGTCATTGATTTGCGTTCATTAGTCTCAGGTTGCTTCTGGGCGAAGGACCAGCATGACATCCTGCCTTGTCTTCTCAGGGCCTGCCCATCCCCAGTGTGCACGACATCACTTTTTAACTTTCTCACATATACAGTTCCTCGTCGGTAATTTAATTTTTGATGTCTGGGATTCTGAAAGAGGAAAAAAGAGAACAATGAACGGGAATGGAGAGGGAAGGGCCTCAATCCTCTAAAGCTTTTGGGTGTTACCCCTTGGGACAGTGGGATGTATTAGCTACTTTATACTGCTATGACGAACCCTGACGACACAGACAAGGACACAGACAGAGACACAGACACACAGCTCCATCATGGTGGGAAGGCATGGCAGAGGTGCCCTGGGAGGGCAGAGGCATATGGTGGAGGCACCTCAGAAGGATAACCTCAGATCATAACCTTCAAGGCCTTCCCTTAGCAACCTGCCTCTGCAGTGAGGCCCTGTACCCTAAGTGTTCCACAGTCTCCCTAAACAGCACCACCCAAGCGTCCAAACACAAGAACCCACGGAAGGAATTTTACATTCAAATCATCACAGGGGCTTGCAACGATTAGAGACACAGCAATGACCATCCATTGCTATGAACTTCTGTGACCTCAGCCCTGGTTAGATATTGGAGTACAGATTATAGCTATCTAGAGACAGAGTCCATTGTGGCCACTCACCAGGGATACACTCACACCTGCCTGGTGGAGGGGAACGGGCAGTGACTAATACGGAAAGCAATTGCACTTCATTTTTGAGCCTCCCCCGGAAGCTGCATACCTTCAATAGACTTCACAGTTCCACAGTAGTTACAGCACCCAGATTGTCCCATACAACTGTCAGCCATGGTGGGAACAGCTTCCCGCCCACTAGCTGAACCTCTCGCCCCAGGGCCTTCTGTCTACTGTTTTGGGGGGCTATTTCTGACTTCACATGGCTTTGAGTTACTGTCCCTTGTTTTCCCTCTAAGGAGTTCCCTTTAGTGCCTCTTCTGGTTTGGGTTATGATGGAACGACAGTCTTTTCAGATACAGAGTTCTTGGCTTTTCGTTGCTCATCCATTTCATCACCCCGTTGCCTACTGGCTTACATGGTTTCTGGTGAGGCTGACATATTAAATCTAATGGGGTAACTCTTGCATGTGATGGATTGCTTTTCTCTTCCAATTCAGGTCTCTTTGGCTTTTGAATCTTCAACTGTGTCTCTGTGAGGATCTTTTTGCATGTTCATGCCCAGAATCAACTGAACATCTTAGATATATAGATACCCCCCTTTTTTTTCCCCATCAGTTTGGGAAATTTTCAGCTGTTTCTTTTTTCACATTTTTTCTCTCATGAACAAAAATTCCTGAAAAGAAACTGTGTCTGGCTGTGAACAAAAAAGTTCCTGGAAGGAGCCAGTTGGAAATTTAGCACTGTGGAGAGATTGGGATTTTGTTGGCTCAGAGGCTAATTATTTCACGTGGGCTATTGTTAGCCTTCCGGAGCAGCCGTGCCTTGCGCAGTCTGTATCTGAACTAACACCTCGTGATAAAACCTCTTAGACGCTATTATCTTAGAATTAACATCGTATAATAACAAGTGAAAACCTCTGAGGGTCTAATTTAACACCACACCAGCTTTTCCCAACCTGAGAGCTAAGGACATCACTAGATAGCATCTTTGGCCTATGAGATAGCTCCCCGCAACTCAGAGTGCCCACCTCCCTGGTGCACCCACAAATGTCTCTTAAAGTCGCCTTGATTTATGACTATCTTTGTTCTATAAAACTACACAAACTCTGGGAAACTGCCTCCACATTGGAATGTGGAATTTGGGGGTAACCTAAATCTGTGTTCCTGGGCCATGGCTGCTCAAACTGGCTCCAGAATAAACTATTCCTTCTTCCCTTTAAGATGAGAACTCTGGCGTTTACATCAACACTCTCCATCCCTCTTCTCCCTTTGGGACTTCAGTTATGCAATTATTTGTGTTTGATGGTGCCCTGAAAGTCTCTGGTGTTTGTTTAATTTTCATTATCCTGTTTTCTTTCCCAGACTGGATAATCTCAATTGACCTATTCCTTTTATGGACTTTTTTTTTTTAAATCCCAGCTTCTCAGATCTCCTGCTGAGCTCCTGTAGTGAGCTTTTTGATTCAGTTTTCATACTTTGCAACTTCAGGATTTATGTTGCTCTGTAATTTCTACCATTTGTTGATATCATTCCTTGGTGTGCTTTACTTTCCCACTTTATCAGGCATGGCTTCCTCTGTGGGATGGAGGCCTTTCGTGGGAGGCTCTTACTACATGGTCCAAGTGGACCTGTAGCATGTTGTGTAGAAGAGCCTGGCTTGGAATTTGTGGCAATTCTGCGTCTCCCTCCCAAGTGCTGGGTTTGGCGGTGTGAGCCACCACGTCTGGCTCTTAGATCTCTGAGCATACTTGCGACTGTTAAAGTCTTTATCTAGTGCACCCGAGGCCTGGCCTTCCTCAGTAGTTTTTGTAGCTGCCTCCCACCCCCTGTGTATGGGCTGCACTTCCTTCTGGTTTTGCATGTTTTGTACATTTTTGTTGGAACCTGAACAGTTTGAGAGTATAATTTGACAACTCTGGAAATTAGATCCTTCCCCTCTTCAGAGGTTTCTGTTTGATGAGGTTTCTTTAGTGACTTAAGTTTGAAATATTTCTATTCTTTGCCATGCATGACTGTAAAGTCTTTCCTTGCTTAACTCAGTGGTCAGTTAACTACTGGACTGAAGATGTCCGGAATCAGTTCATCTCCCAGTTGTGGGAATCTCTATGTGTGTTGGGACTCGCTTAAAACACTTAGCCAGGTTCTTAATACAGTCCTCTCTTCCTGCTTGCAAAGAACCTCAAGGTCAGTCAGAGTTGAGAACTCAGGGGCCTAGTCAGGCCCTTCCAGAGCCCTGGACTTTCCTGGTTCCTTGGAATGTGCAGCCTTCTAGGTTCCTAGGGATGTGTTGGAAGTTCTCTAAGTTTTCTGTCTGTTTCCCTGCCTCTTATCTTTTCTTTTTTTCTTTTTCTTTCTTTTTTTTTTTTTTTTGGTTTTTCGAGACAGGGTTTCTCTGTGGCTTTGGAGCCTGTCCTGGAACTAGCTCTTGTAGACCAGGCTGGTCTCGAACTCACAGAGATCCGCCTGCCTCTGCCTCCCGAGTGCTGGGATATTAAAGGCGTGCGCCACCACCGCCCTGGCTTTATCTTTTCATTCTAAGGTTTTTTTTTTTTTTTTTTTTTTTTTTTTTTTTTTTTTGCTTTTCTTTT
>NW_026067920.1:5188277-5322984 GCF_014885135.2 Alexandromys fortis
TTTTCTTTCTTTTTTTTTTTTTTTTTTTTTTTTTTTTTTTTTTTTTTTTGGCCTTGACTTTTAACCAGCCCTTGGGCAATTGCCTCCACCATTGCCTGTAGTTGTTTTCAACAATAACCTCTGGAGAAAGGCTCAAAATCAAGTCAAATAAAAACAGCTTCCCAAGAGGATCTTCCAGGGAGCTACCAGAGAGGGGAGATCAAGAGAACTTTCTGGAAATGAGGTTCTGAGAGGGCTCTAGTCCCATGTCTCATGCTATCCATGAGGCTTTGAAAGGCTTTGAGACTACAGTGTCACTATTAATGGAGAGAAGTTTAGATCTGAAGTAGTTTACCACCTTCCCTGTTTTCTTGACAAAATAACTTCCCATTTACTGTTTCAATCCTTAGGTTAATTCCCAGAGTATCAAAAGCCCTATCCAGACATTTCTCCCCCCCCCCCCTTTTTTAAATTTTAAAACAGATTCTTGGTGTAGTCCTGGACAGCCTGGAGCTTGCTATGTATCTCAACTCACAGAGATCCACCTGCTTTGGCCTCCTACGTGATGGGTCCAAAGGAAACACAATTCCCCAAACTCTAAAAGGCAGTTCAAATTCCCAGAAATGAGTTCAACCTAGGCTATAGGAGGATTTCTGGCATCTAGATAAAAGACAGCATTACTCGGGGGTGTGTAAAGCTAGTTCTCCTCTATGTGTCCCTTCTGCCAGAGGTAAGACTGAAGGGACACGTGGCTACCTGTGGTGCCTATCAGCACATCAAAGCCCATGCTAGCGTCTCGGCTCACTCAGTATCAGAATTACCTGCTATACTTTTCAAAGTCCATGTCCTCACCTCCTCGCCTGTCCTCACCTCCTCCCCTACCTTGAACTCCATCCAGCTCTTGGGGTCCTCTTTCTCCTTATAACCCTGCAAGTGTCGCTATGCTCCTCTTTCTCTCTCCTGCCTCGTTCACTGTGCTCTCTCTGTTCTCTAGCCCCTGTTATTCTCCCTTCTCTCGCAGAGAGCCCTGGTCAGGTCCAGTCTGCTGTCCATGTTCAGTCTTCTTCTTTCTCCCTCTGCTCTGGACTCTTCCAGATGCCTCTGGCTGTTCTCCCCCTCATACCTTCCCTTAACCATGCCACGAAGAGTCACACCATCAGTCTATACACCAAGTGCTGGCCCTGTCCAGACATCCTTCTCAGTTTTCTTGTTGCTTTGAGAGAGAGTTCTCAGGCATTCTCTCTCTCTCCTTTTTTCTCTCTCTGAGACCCTGGCATCTCACGTCACATGTGTAGAGACACTGTGGCGAACGTTACTCGAGATGGCCAGAGCCACATTTAAGTTATTTCGTTTTCTACCAATGTGTGTGTGTGTGTGGGGGGGGGGGGGGTCTCATGAGAAGCATTTAGTGAAATGGTTCTCTTCTTTCGCCTTTACATGGGTTTAGGGGTTGAACTCGGGTCACCAGCTTTAGCAGCCATTCCACTGCCCCAGGTTCACACGTAAAGAAGGCCAGCTGTTGCCCAGCGGGGAGGGAAGTCTGCATTAGAGTCACACAGCATCAGCAGGTCCTCTCCAGATCTGCCATGTGCCAGGTCTGGCCTGGCGTCCTACAGGAGGGGAAGAGTTGCTGTGTGATTCGGAAGGGCATGCACTCCTTCGGGGACTGCATAGCTGAGGTGCTCACACACACACACACACACACACACACACACACACACACACACACACAGAAGCAGCTGGATGTGGTCCTGCTTGCACTAGTTCAGAGACGAAGACGAGCAGATAGGGATGGGTGTTGTGGCTTTGCGATCTTGCTTTTTTCTTAGGTGTTTTCCAAGAGAGAGAGAGAGAGAGAGAGCAAAGGCCACAAGGCTGAACTCAGGACTTGGTTACTGGATTAGTTCAGACCCTGGGTCAGAGGTGCTATTTGAAATCTGACCTAGAATAGTGGTGTGGGAGCCAGGGAAGGAGAGAGGGAGGCACGGAGAGAGGGAGGCAGTTTGGCAGCCTTGCCCTGTGGGACAAGTTCCTGCGCTGGTTGGGCCAGCAGCTAACTTTGCTGCCCAGCTGCCTGCATAGCTCTAGGAGTTGTGCCCAGAAGCCTAGTCCAGAGTCTGCTCAGCCTGCCACTGCCTCTGTGAGCCCTTAACACCCTGCAGCAGAACTCAGGCTGCTCACAAGGCTGGGATGGATGTCCCCCTCTGCAGAAGATGAAAAGTAAAGCCATAAAGTGAGCTAAAAGGCTAGTGTGCCTGAACACAGTATCCTCTGGGCTGGGATGGCTGCAAGGCTTTCCCTGAAACCTGGAGGGTGTGAAGCCAGATGGAGGAGTTTTCTTTAGGTAGAGGGGTTGCAAGCAAAGACCCAGTTCTGGGAATGCTCAGTGTCTAGCAGAAAGGGGAAGGGGAGCTCGCGAGAGAGCCAGTCCGGTGGCCCCATTCTGGGGACACTGCCTAAGGGTGGAGGCAGCCTCTAGAAAGATTATGTATATAGAGCACAGATCATGGCCCTGGCTGGAGCCAGTGAGCAGACTGTGAGTCTGTGGGGGCTGGCATGTGTGGTGTCTGAGGGTGACTTTTTAATTCACAGCAGAGGTACCTGGCAGCCAGACAGGCTTGAAGCCTGTGTGCACTGCAGGAGACAGCTACCCTGTGGGTGGGGATTCCAAGCTTGAGTCAGCAGATGTGGCTTGGGAGCATGTCTCTGCCTAGGTCAGGCCTAGGGGCCTGTGCCACACCTAGGGAGGGGTGTTGGTAGGCCCTGAAAGAGCCGTTGTTATGCCATAGCAGAATCCTTCCCATGTTCCATCATGTCCATAAAACTTCTAAGGCTTTTTTCCTCCCCAAGGGGATACTACTACCACTGAAGGGAGTTCTTGCTTGGCTGTCCTCCTGCCCGGCCTTCCTAGGACAGCCCTGGCTAGGCAGGTGCAACTCTGCTTGGAGGCAACTGGCTTTGGCCCATTCCCATTGCCCAAACCAGTGAATCCCCAAGTCACACAGACTTCATGACTGGAGGGAAAGGAGCCCCCTGCTGCTCTGGGCTGGGGCCCTTAGCTACTGTCTTTTCAGGTGAAATGGAGTGAGCCTTAGGGCCTCCAGCTGGGCATGGGGCATGGGACAAGGGGCAGGGGCTGGACTGAAGTAACCCACAGTGACTCCTGGCTGGGCAGGAGTCATTTCCTATCCTCTTCCTAGGAGCCTAAGCTCCTGTTAGTGGAGACTGGCCTGGCTAGCTCTAGGTACAGACTGTAGTTGCTCCCAAGGACTCCACACACACACTCAAGAGGAATGGGTATGGTTATCTTTATGAACATACTCCATCCACCTGCTTAAAAAGCACAAGCGTCCTGGCCCCTGCAACCTCCCTCCAGCAACACTGTGAGTGTCCTGGCCCCGGAAGCCCCCTCCTCCAGCAACACTGTGAGTGTCCTGGCCCCTGCAGCCCCCTCCTCCAGCAACACTGTGAGTGTCCTGGCCCCTGCAGCCCCCTCCTCCAGCAACACTGTGAGTGTCCTGGCCCCGGAAGCCCCCTCCTCCAGCAACACTGTGAGCGTCCTGGACCCTGCAGTTCCTGGAACTTGTGTTAGAAGTGAGAAACCTGGATCCTGTGACAAGCATGGTCCATAGATAGTTCCAGAACACAAGGGAAGTTAGGGGGACGGAGACCTCTGAATCAAAGGTGAAAAAGATCCTTCAGGGTCCATAAAGTCAAGTTCATCTCATAAGAGCATCTGTCTGTCTCTGTCTGTTTTCTGTCAAGGGACAGTGGGATTTTCCACATTGCCTTAGGGAACCTTTACCTGAGAAGGGGAAGAGAGTCCTGGTCCTGCTGTCCACTCAGGCTGGATGTCTTCACGGCGTCGCTGACTGCACCTTCAGTGAGTGAGCTGTAGTAGAGACAGCGATCAACCATCTCCTCTCGGGAATTTGTGCTGCTGCTGAGTCACACATTTCTAATCAATTTGTAAAATATATCTGCTCAGCTTAAGACATTGTGCAGTTTCTGTTAGCATAGAACGGCTTTGCTATTTTCAGTGAGTTAGGTTTTCCTTGCACTTGCCATGACTTGATAAGCGCACAGACAGAAGCCTTAGGTGACTTGGTGGACGTTCAAGCCTGGAAGCCAGTGCCAACACACCGAGGAGGCTTGAGAAGCGCTGGAGCGGTTTGTCTTTGGCCTCTAGGCCTGCAGTCTAAATGCTGTATTCACAGTTACGGCTCTGTGGCTGTGTTATTTATTTGCAATGAGGGTGAAGTCATTTGCTTTGTTTGCATTCTAGCCTCATTGATTCTATTTATTCTCTCTTACTGTCTGTCTGACGGTCAAACATTAACTTGTTCCAAAACCCAGAATGTGTTTGGATCAGCTCTCTGGATATTCTGGTGTGTCTGGGGGACCCGGCAGAGGCTGAGTAAGATGTCTCCGTTCCTCTCTCTCCTTAGTTCCTGGCTCCATGGTAGTTTTGAAAGTATTTTCCTGACACTGAGCTGCAGTAAACCCCAGAATATACTAACCTGGCCAAAGGAGGGACAGTGGCCTGGAGGCCAGGGGAAAGCACACCAACAAGGGGGCCTTGACAGCCTGAGCTGTTCCGATTTGGTTGGCGTGGGAGCCTTTATGTTGTATAGCTCAGACTCTGATGAGAAAGAGGTGACTGGCTGGCTGAAACCCAGAGTCCTAAAGCCTGAGCTGGTAGACCCGGGGCTCCTTAGCAACCCCCCCAACACACACACACTCTCCAAGTGGAAAGTGTGGGCCATATTCTGGTAGCATCTGTGGCAAAGTTCTGACAGGCCCCAGTGTGGTCTCTGGCCCCAGATTCCTATCCTTGAATACAGAGCTCCATGCAACTACAACCCAGAGGAGGAGGGAGGAGAGAGGAGGGCGGAGAAAGAGCTGAAGACAAAGAAAGGGGTGCGGCAGGGCAGCAGCTAGCCGGAGGGGGCGGAGAGTGAGCTCAGCCTGGAGCAGGTCAAGGCTGTCAGAACTTGTGGGAGGGTTGAGGAGAAAAGCCCTGCAGCACTCAGGCAGAAACATCTCTTGTCTCGAGTCCCCCCGCTGTCACTTTCTGGGGGCCCGGCACTGAGGCAGAAGACAGGAAGAGCTGGGACCTCTTTATTGGCCAGAGGCACTCCTAACCTTGGGCATAAATAGGATCTCAGGGGCTCTGTCCTACAGCTGACAGTCCAGCAGGCTGCCCCACTGCTCCTGCCAGGTGAGTGCTGTGTACACATCCAAAGAGGCCTGGGGCTCCAGGAGCAGGAATCTGTGACACTCCAGACTCCCCTGGGAGATGGGCATGACCTGGGCTTTTCTGGTCTAGTCTCGTGCATAGCTAGTACATGAAGTGTATGTGCTAGGCACACTTCACGGTGGTGGAGACACAGTGTGCAGCAGTCAGGAGTGTGCGGCTCCTGTGTGCTGCACTCGGCAGCGATAGCTGTAAGCCTGTTTAAGTTCTTTCTGTGCCTTGGGCTACGGCCCTGGAGGCTGTGAGTCTGCACGTTACCCTCAGGATTTTGTAGACCGGCAGTGAAACTAACCACGTACCCCATAACCTGGCACCCTTCTCTTTACTGGATAGAATCGGGGAAACTCTTGCAGGAACATTTTGGGGATCTAGGCATGTGTTTATGGTGTCTCACCAATCTGGAAGTTCCTTCTGTTCTCTTCTGGGGCTGGTTGGGCAGGGGCCTTCTTGGGACTAAAGGTGCCAACACTTCTCTCTCCCCCTGCTGTAGGTGATGGAAAACGGGAGTGTTTCCCTGGGCAGAGCTCTTTGGGCCTTCCTCCTGGCCATGCTAGGCTCCGCCACAGGCCAGCCGCTGGGGGGAGAATCGGTCTGCACAGCCCGGCCCCTGGCTAGATACAGCATCACTTTCACCGGCAAGTGGAGCCAGACAGCCTTCCCCAAACAGTATCCTCTGTTCCGGCCCCCTGCACAGTGGTCCTCCCTGCTGGGTAAGGGCACCTTTCCTCCTTCTGCCCCATCCAGGAGGCTACAGTGCCTGCTGGCTGCCCACTTCACAGCACACAGCACAGGTCATTCTCAACTAAGAAACTTCCAACACAAAAGACACTTGCTAATTACCCACCATACTAGTGGCTGGCAGAGGGCACAGTGGTCACAGGAAGGCTGATGGGACACCGGTCACCCAGCCAGGTGTGTCCTAACTACTTAAGTATAAAGGACAATATTCTCTCTCTGTGTTAGGGGTGGATGTGGCTCCTTGTCATTCATCTGGGGAGCTGACATGGGGGAGACATGGTGTCCACTGTGGTCAGCCCCGTGGCATTGAAGTCTGTAGCTCCCCCAGGGATGCTACTCATCCCAGCTGGCTACTCATGCAGTCAGGTCTTTGCACAGGGGCAGCTCACAGCTCTGACTACAGCATGTGGAGGAAGAACGAATATGTCAGCAACGGGCTGAGGGAATTTGCAGAGCGTGGTGAGGCCTGGGCACTGATGAAAGAGATTGAAGCTGCCGGAGAGAAGCTCCAGAGTGTGCATGCCGTGTTCTCTGCTCCCGCGGTCCCCAGCGGAACTGGGCAGACCTCTGCAGAGCTAGAGGTGCACCCCAGGCACTCGCTGGTAAGTCTCTGCTGGTCCAGGAGAGGGTGTGCCCTGGGGCTGCAGCTGCTGAGCCTTCCGCTCCCATCCAGGTGTCCTTCGTGGTACGCATTGTCCCCAGCCCTGACTGGTTTGTGGGCGTCGACAGTCTGGACCTGTGTGAGGGGGGCCGCTGGAAGGAGCAGGTGGTCCTCGATCTTTATCCTCACGATGCAGGAACGGACAGCGGTTTCACCTTCTCCTCCCCCAACTTTGCCACCATCCCACAGGACACAGTGACAGAGGTAAGTAGTCCACAGTCCTTGCCCCATGGCACAGGCTGTATAGCCATTCCCCACGCCATAGTGGGACAAAGAAGGTGGTCGGTGTGGTTGAGAAAATTTGTGAGGGCAGGCTGTTTCAGGGGGACCTCTGGGCATCCCAGACTTTGGCTTCTCCTTGGAGAATAATCCTGTTTCTGGCGTCTGCTGGTTGAGAGTGGGGTGCTGGTCTGCCTGGGATCTGGCAGTATTATAGAGAAAAGAACCAGATGCCGGGGCCTGCACGGCCCTTCCTTTCCAGTGAGGAGGCGTATGTCGTCCTGCCTGGTGCATCAGCAGGCACTCTCTATAGACAGGTGTCTCAGTGGAGCCACAGTGTTGTCTCCGGGAGACAGAAGGAATGGCAAGAGGCCACGTGGGCACCTCCAGCTCTGCTGGGCTTAAGAGCCATTCAGATGACACCCAAGTTGGGAGTGTTTTCTGGCACTGTCCTGCTTGATGCTGGGTACTGACTCAAACAGACACTCGAAAGTGGGCCTCCCAGACCCTTGTGGCAGCTTCTCCTCCTCTGTCACCCAGATAACATCCTCATCACCCAGTCACCCAGCAAACTCATTCTACTACCCACGCCTGAAGTCCTTGCCTCCCATTGCCAAAGTGACCTTCGTGCGGCTACGACAGAGTCCCAGGGCCTTTGCCCCACCTTCCCTGGACCTGGCCAGCAGGGGCAATGAAATTGTCGACAGCCTCTCAGGTAATTTCCATGTTTCCCGTTTTCTGTTAACCCCAGGTAGACAGGCTGGGAAAGCGTGCTGGAGCTCATTACTCCATGTCACCACTGGCTCAATTGGGGCGAGAAGCCACAACTTGTGCCCCTGAGCCTGTAGGGTATACTTTGTCCAAGGTCATACACTAGGTCCTAAAGCCCAAAATAAGGTACAACAGGTGAGTTCCTTCTGCCCTAGGCTAGCCCTCGTCTTTAGCATAGATTCTGAGTTCACAGACTCTCCCAGGACTCCAAGGTCACAGGAAACTTGAGCCTGAGCAATTTCAAAGGGGAAGTCTTGTCACTCTTTAGGAAATGGTATTAATTTTTAAAGGTTTAGGATTTGGTGGATTCAAATACCGTAGGTAAAACTTTGATGATATCTACTGTTTGAAAGACCCTGAACAACGGAGAAAGACCCCAGATATAGTTAGGAAGCAGCATGCACCAGAAATGCAGCCGTGGCCTGCACGCCACAGCCTATAATGGCGGTCCCACCTCGGCCTCCTCCGTTAGCCAAAAGAGAGGAAGGCATTGGCGGAAGCCTGGCATTCATGACATTCCCTTGGGGACTTGGGTCCTGCCTGGCTGTGGCCAGTGCAGAGTTCCCAATTCTCTAGGGCCAGTCCAGGGTTCTCCTCTTTCCACAAATGATTTGAGAGTCCGGAGAGTCCTCTAATAGGCACCTTGGGCTTTCATCCCTCAAGGGCCTCAGCTGGAGCCGAGGGAGCTGGGCACTGAGAGTGAGAATCACAGTTTGCTCACTGCACCGCAGCCTCCAGCAGCCCTTGTGTGAGGCCGCAGAGAGTGACCTGGCCGTTTGAGGCTGTATTTCCCCAGTCCCTCACACTGGAAGAGCAGAGAGCCTCTCATGTGTTGGCAGGCCCCAGGATGGGCAAGCACCCCTCCAGATGGCCATAACTTATTTTCTTAAGGAGCAGGAATCAGCCAAGACCTGCCAAACTTCAAAGCCATTTCTCCTGTTGGCAGGAGCTGGAGGAGGCTCAGCTGCCAACTCATTTTCTCTGGCCACTTGGGATGGTCTCTGCCCTGATGCATTGGCCAGGCCAGCCTCAGGCAGAAGGATGAGCTTGTTGATGGGCTATGTAGCGCAGGAATTTGAAGTGTGTATCTCCCACCACCATTCCTAAAGGACAGCCCTGTAAATGCTGGACAATGGCGTCACCTGGGCAGACACAGTGCGGTATCACGGGAAGAGTCATTTGCAGGCAGGCCACTGGAGGGGTCCTTTTGACTCATCATTGGGGCACTTAGCCACCTGATCGGGTCTGAGAAGGTAGCATGCTGGGAGTGCAGGGGCCACGGCAAAGGAAGGGCAGGCAAGGACAGTAGGTGGGGACGGCGTGGAGAGGAGAGGGTGGGAATGGATGCTGCCCTCCACTCTGGCTGAGGACCACATCTCTGGTGACAGGGAACTTCAGCAAGCCTACCCATAGTTACCACTGGGTGGCATAGGAGCCAGCTGAGCACTTCCATACCCAGTACATCTGAGGAACACAATGTGGCAAATTGTCCCAAGGTGTTCCCCGTCATGAAAAGCCATTGCTGTAGCTAGGGCTTCTCACATCTGCCCACCTCTTCTACCTAATTCTCTCATGCCTTCGTGACTGCCAGCCTGTCAGTGGAGTAGGGGCAGAATACCTGGCGGCCCACATGAGTTTCCCTTGCTAATCTGGGCTCCTCAGCAGCAGACACCAGACCTTGTCTGGGATGAGTATATCCAGGAAGCTCGCACTAGGCCCATGTCTGCACCTCTCCCACTTTCGGCCACACACGGGTCATCCTGGGTCTGCTCCCCTCAGGAATCTGCAGGGTCCAAGAGCTCCATTTGGGAAGCTCTCCCTGCAGACCAGGGCTGCTGCAAGCGTTCAGGCATCTAGCTATACCGGGAAGATGGGGGCTCAGGTAGTGCATCAAGGCTGGCTGCCTGGAACCCTCGCTCTCAGGCAAGGTTCTAGGCAAAAACTGGGTCTGTTCATCTTTCCAAAGGGTTTTTGTAGGCCCTGTCTCACCTTTTCCTCCGAGGAGAGGGCTATTTCAGGAGTGGCCTACTGAATTTTCTAGAATATTCTGGGTACTGTATCTGACATCCCCAATCTCTTTTTGTTCCTTTCTGAATTCTTCCAACATCTGACTTGTTTCTGGGAGCTCTACACATTGATCGCAGCAGCACAAGGACTCATAAAAAACGGGGTCCTTCCCTGGGAGCCTTAGCCTGACTACTGCTGCCAGCCCCACACTGTCCTCTCATGACACTGGTGGCCGTGGCTGCTCTCCTGGTCTCTTGGTCTCCTGTAGATGATTGTTCTCTGCTGACTGGCTGGCTGGCTTAGCATATGGTGGATATACGGGCAATTGCATTTTGCTCTGGAAAATGGAAATTACCAGGTTGTTTAGCCACATAACCCCAAACTGATTATTTTTAAATTTGTGAATATGATAGCGGCAGAGGAGACATAATCAAAAGGAACACTACTGAAAATGTTTGAGCTTCCTGGGTGTGTGTGGGGAGTAAGATTCCACAACCCAAAGGGCTTTCTGGCATCTGTAGGACTTCAGAAATGTCGGTTATGAAGGTCACTGGGGCCAGAGAGTCACCTCCCCTCAGAGAGGTCCCTGCTGTTGTAATGCCTCTTCCATAGCGGGTAAGATCCCACGACCCTTGCTGTCACAAGTTAGCCAAGGTTTCCTGAAGCTTATGTCTGGAGAGGAACAGGTCCAGCCAGTCATCTGGTTCTTGTTTGAGTGTATATCCGTGATACCCATCATGCGTCTTGCTCTACACTCCGGAGAAAAGCAAGTGTTTTGTTCCGACTTTGGAGCAGTCTCCTGGGGTTGACGCACATAGGGGGAAAATCTCTTGTTCTTTTTCAAAGTATCTCCTTGTATAGTACTCATTGGGTCTCCCCTGGGCTTTGTCAAGTTCCAGAGACACCGCTGGACTGTGAGGTTTCCCTCTGGTCATCCTGGGGACTGTGTGGAGGACCATGTGGAAAGTTGGGAGCCAAGAGCAGAACTCGTTACATCCGTGTTCAACCTGCTAACAATGGGACCCCCTGCCCTGAGCTTGAAGAAAAGGCTGAGTGTACCCCTGATAACTGTGTCTAAACCCAGACTCCAGTAACCAGCCCTTAGGGTCCTCTCAAGTCTTGGACTCAGATCCGGGCCACAAAATGTTCCCGGGAGGCACATGCAGACAGGGAGAGGAGCTTGGGCAGTTTTGCACCATTTCCCACCATGGTTGGGCTGATGAATGCTCTGGACACAGAGGTTCTCAGTGGCAGGTAAGAGACAGGCTGCTTCTCCCACCGTGTGGTCCCTGAGGCTCATGGTCTGTTCTCCACAATGTCCCATGTAACTTATCACTGCGGTGAGAGGCTGCCGTCGACGCAGACAGCAGGCACGCCGAAAACAGGCAGAGGATGCGGTAAGCCTGTGAGCCCTACAACCACACTGCGGTCAGATACCTCAGGCCCACTGCCACCACTGCACCTGCTCCTGGAGGCCAACAATGCAGCTTCAAAGAGGAGTGGCCACAGGAGAAACAGATGAAGGGGGCAGTTTGGGGAACTTGGTCCTCTTCTGTCACCAATCCCTTTGCATTTGAATAAAGGTTGTGTTTCTGATAAATGCCAGAGGGTGTGTTCTACCTTTCCTGGTCACCCTGCAGCAGAGGTGCCCATGGGTATGTACAAGTAGAAGTCACACATTCACAAGAACCCACAGTGACATCATGGCTGCAAAGTGGGTCCTGGACCGGAGAGGAAGAGACAGACTCATGGGATCTGTGCTAAGGATTCAGCTGCCAGACAAAGCGGCATGAAAACAGTGCTCACACATTCCAGACCACCACACAAAGACAGCATGACATAGTGGGGACGTTCAGAGCAGCGCCTAGAGATCTGTCACAACCACAGGGGCCCTCGCTCTGCTCCTTCCCACAGAGCATGAACAGGGGCCTCTCGGGAACCTGAGTGTGGGCGCCCTACCCTCATCTATGTCCGTGTCAGCTTTCTGTCATTGTGACAACCTGTCTGAGACAACCAACCTAGAGACAGGAAAGGACAGTTCTGTCTCAGTTTTGAGCATGTCTGTGCATTGTCCTGCAGATCTACTGTTTAGGGCCCAAGATGAGGTTAGCACATCATGACAAGGAGGGCACAGCAGACCTGTGCCTTGTGACTGGCATGAGAGAAGGAAGGGGTGGTACTAAGGTCTTGTTGCCTCCTAGGGACGCTTCCCAGTGACCTAGGGACTCCCAACAGACGCTACTTCTCAGCGTCACTCTAAGGAACCAGCCTCAACACATGAGCTTTGTCGACATCCCAGGCAAAAACTGAAACAGCTTTGAGGGCTCAATGTGGTCTGCCAGGGCCTTTCTTCTGGGTCAGGATTGCCTACTCCTTCTCCGGCCACTGAATTCTGAAGTCGCCTAAGCATCTGACCCCAAGTTAGGGGCACTCTGGGAATATCCTCCTAGCCCTATCCCTCAGCTTGGATGTGAAGAACATGTCTTTCTTGCTTCACAGGGACCTTGGGAGACTACTCTTCTGACTGGCAGAGATCTTTGCCCCTGATGCTTCCAGGGTCAGACGCCAGGCCACTGCCTACCATTAGGTATCTAATTCTCATTGAAAATTCTTGAACATAAACCAAGATCATAGGGTCACAAGTCTGGAGATTGTTATGGAGATCTGAGAAACCTTCATTGAAAGCTTTCCTTAAGCATTTAAGAGGCTAAGACAGGAGGACTGCCATGAATTTGAGGATAGCCTGGGCTACATAGTAGGCTAGAGTGAGATCTTGACTCAAATTAAAAAAAGACGAAAGAAAGAAAAGAAAAGGAAGGAAGAAAGAAAAAAGAAAGGAAGGAAGAAAGAAAGAAAGGAAGAAAGGGAAAAAAGGTTTTCTCTCATGTTCCCTGGAGGGTAACACCAGAGGAACTTTGGAGAGGAGCCTAAGACTGCCTGGAGGCTGTACTGGATATGTCCCCAGGAACATGCATATGGTCACCAACCCAAGACTGCCTTTGGCCATGGTATCGACAAACCATAAGAACAGACCCAGGAGACACTAGGGTTGGAATGCAGTCCCAGGGTATCAGTAGGGTGTATCACACCAGGAGCTCAGAAGCCAAAGGAAGACCACAGAGATGTATGCTCTATTTAAACCCCAGCAGATGGACTCGGTGCTCCAGCAAAATTATGACAGTTATGAGACCAGATCCACAAAACCATGAGCTGCTGTGGAGTCTCCAGAAACCATGTCTTCAGTACTAGGACATAGCTCTATGGCAAGTGCAAACGTGTGAGGTCATGGATTCAATGCCCATTACTTTAAAACAAAACAAAATGAAACAAGGGTGTGTATAAAAACTGGAGAAATCAACACAACGTCCGTATTCAGCTAATTACGCTCTCCCCAGGGCATATACTCGGAGCCTCTGTGACACACCCACGGAGTTGTATCCAGCCAGCCAACTGGCTGGGGTCCTCTAGCTCCACCTAAATGTAAGCTACACACAGGAGAAGAGAAGTGCTTCGGTGGTAGCTGTCTTGGATTTTCAATGTCTAGGACCTAGCACCTGGCTCGGCAAGTCCAGAGGCTGACAGTTCCAAGTCCTGAGAGCTAGGGGACTTGTGCTCTAGGCTCTACACACTTATTACTCTGGGTTTTAACCCAAGTAACGTTTCAATTTGGCAGGTACTGTAACCAGCAGTAGATGGTAGTGGGCAGTGGGTTCTGGACCCCTCAGACTATAGCCCCAAGAGTTAAAACCCCTGAGTAACTAACGTTACAGTTTCTTAGGCTTCAACCATTGGGGCTTTCCACACTTGACAGCAGCTAATAATAGAATTTGTGGAACTAGGGTGTTTAGAAACTTGGCTCCAAGGCTGGGCCCCATCTAGCCACCGGGGCCTCTAGTTTCTCTTCTCTAGCCTTTTCCAACACCTTTCTTCAGGTGCTGCTCCCTTCTGCTCTACCGCCATCTTTTACTGTCTCCGGTTTCTATTTTCTCCCCCTCCTCTCTAGAATTCTCCATCTGCCATCTCATTGCTATTGTTATTATTGTCCCTGCCTTGGTGGAGTCAGCCCACAGCTGCCATCTTCAGTATTGCTACTGCTCAGTCCCACTTCCTCTTTGAGTTCTCAGCTCATCTCAGTCTACAGATAAGATCAAAAGGAGGCAAGGAAAGGTCCATCAGGAGAAACCCAGTGTTTCAGTACCAGAGGGAGCGCAGGGGTGTGTCCTGGCTATAGTGGTCTTCTGTAGCTGCTGGGGTCCTCAGAGTGACTTCAAAGTGTCCAAAGCAGCTTGGCTACTTTGAGGGCAGTCTAGCTGCTGCCTGTGAAAGGGCTGCCTGTCTGACGGTTCCCTCCCAAGGCTGCCTGGCATAGGAAAGAGCCACTCACCCCTCTGGACAGTTTTCATCCTTGGCGGAAGGCACTAAAGGTCATTCACAGCAAAGACTTTGTAGAAGTTTAACATAGAATAACTCCAACAGCAGTAAGCAGCATGCAACAGTATTTAACCATAGTTAATAGTGCTTAACTCCTGACCCAGCAGATGTGAGTGAGTTCCTCTGCTCTGTCTCAGAACGATCTCTGTCAATTTCTTTTACTATTATTACAACTTCTGAGAGTCTACAAATGTTCTAAAATAAATGGCTTTAAAAAGCCAGGTATAGTGGTGGACATCCATAGCCCCAGTATTTAGTAGGCTGAGGTAGGAGAATCACAAGGTTGAAACCAATTTGGGTTACATAGGAAGTTGGTGGCCAGTCTGGCCTCTCCAGCAAGATCCATTTAAAGAAGAAGAGGAGGAGGAGGGGGAGAAGGAGGAGAAGGAGCAAGAGAAAGAGGAGGAGCAGGAGGAGGAGGAGCAGGAGGAGGAGGAAGACATAAAACATCACTGTCTTATGAGTCTTCTCAAGGCAAGCACTCAGTTAAAGTCCATACTTTTTCTGGGCATGGTGGCTCCTGGGAGGTAGAGGCAGGCAGATGTCTATGAATTCTAGTCCAACCTGGTCTACATAGTGAGTTCTAGAACAGGTAGTCAGGGATGCGTAGAAAGACCCTGTCTCAATAAAACACAACAACAACAACAACAACAAAACCAAACCAACAAACCAACCAAACAAACAAACAAACAAACAAAAAACCCAAAACCAAACCCAAACTAAAAACCCAGGCTCTTCCCACTTCTCAGTGCAGAGGAGTAAAACTAGGAGCCCTGGTGACTAGAAGGCCCCAGGACACTGCCAAGCTACCACGTTTCTCAGACACCCCTAGTCCCAGAAACAATTGCTGCTTCCTCTATCCACACTTCTAAGTCCTCTTCCCACATCCCACACCAATCTCCCTTTCTTTCTTCCTTCCTCTCATTCCTCCTCCACCTCCCGCCATGCGGTGGGGACAACCAGGAGACTTCAGGATGGCCACTGAGGGCGGCTCTGGACTGCAGCATAGAATCCTCGTAAATGGTGTGCCCCAGCTTCCTTCAGCCGACAGGCCTGACAATAACCGTCCCTCTCTCAGCACACCTCAGCATCTTCAAAAGCCGGCTTGCTGCAAGGAACTCCTACACCATCATCCCTGAAAAGGCCCCAAGGCACAAACACCTTTTTGTCTGGTTCACTGGGGCTTACATCTATTATCTGCCTGAGCGCAGGCACCGTATGTCGCTACTTACAAACATCAATCTGACAAAGTTACCCATTGCAATGCAAACGCCTAACAAGCCAGCCCTTGTAACTGCTCCATTTCAAGGAAAGGACCACCAGGAGTGGCTAGGGCTATAGGGGTGGACATGCAGACACGTGTACGTTTTGGTTTAGTTACAGCCGCTTTTTATTTCCATGCTGGAGAGAGTAAGAGGCGACATTCCAAGGGACATGCTGATAGCAGGTGGGTAAGACGGATTCTTCTGCTCAAGGCTGAGACACGGGTCATTTTATGGCATCATGCTAATCTCCCGAAGTCTGTATTATTCAGCAGTAGGTCTAACGCTTAATGGTTTCTCCTGTGATAGTTTATCGAGTTATGAAAAACTGACATGAAAATTGCCTTGAGGGTGAATTATATAATTCATAATACAGGGAGCCTACTTCTGACACCTTTGAATCCAAGCGTGATTTGTTTTCTGGGCTGTCAGATCTCCTCAAGTGGAGAAACCTCTGATGTCACTTAGCATACTAATTGTGGGTGAATACACAGAACGTACGTGGGGAATTCTGGCCTGGCCTGTAAAGCAGGGCACACGACTCGAGTCTACACGCATGCAGCTTCCTGGAACCCGCAGCACCTGGGGGGAGGAAGTACCCCAAGGGAGGCATGCCTCCCAGGACCTGACTCTGCCAACCACCCTGTCATCACACTGATTTCTGTGTGCTCTCAGATGCAAGCGCTTTTCTACACAGGTGAGCCTCGCTTTGCTTCTGAGAAAGACACAAGCGTCCTGCAGTTTTCACACCATATAGAAACTCTGACAAGTCTTCCAACATGTAGTCGGAATCAACACCAAATTTTCTGATTTGAATACAAGGAGAAAATAGAATTTAAATGGAGCGTCATTCTTCACAAAACTGATTATGCATTTTCATACTCTCTGTCTTTTATTGATTGATATTAAATTCTTTCAGCTCATCATGACCATTATTCAGTGTTCTATTTCCAAGAATAATAATCTGGTTTGAAAAATATTAAGTATATGCAGCAAGCTTGGAGGCAGAGAACAGAGGTGGAGTGAGGCAGAGCTTGGAGCCAGCAGAAAGGGAAGGAACAGGACAGAGGGAATCTGTGTAGTTCGGTTTCCCCGTGTCTGTTACCCAGGGAAGAAGTTGTGCTTTCGGTCAGGGAGTTTGAACAATGCCCTGGTTCCAGATCTCAGCCCCGCTACCTACCAAGGAGCCCGTCACCTCCCTCTTCTCTGGAGTAGAGACAACGGAGATGATGTGGCAGCGCCTACTCCTTTGGATTATGAGGCTGGGCCTAGCACACAGGCGATGCCAGGGTCTGCCGGTGTCTGCCCGGTGTGCTCTGAGCAGGTGAACATCTGGATACCTGGAGAAATCCTGGCACGCTGACCAGTTTCCTAGTAACTCATGAGTTTTCCAACTTGGATGTCAAGGAGCTATGGAGGAATAAGAGGGATGTGGTCTGTCCGTCCTGCCTGCCGCCCACATTTGTGACCTGCTGAAGAGTCACTGGGCCCCTGGAGTGGCTGAATAGACCAGACCAGTGCGGCTGCACAGTGCTCTGACAGCCACATGAGGAGAGGCCCTGGGGTGTTGTCCCATAGCCCCTCTGTTTCACACTTTAGCTAACTCAGGGTTAACTTCAGGAGACTTTGAAACATGTCAGCTCATAAGTTGTGAGGCATGCTTAGAAAAATGTCAAATTACAAGATCCCAAAGACTAAAAGACACTGGAGAAAGATCTACAGACAAGGTAGAAAGGGACTTAAAGAATTTTAACCATTGAAAGAAAGCAGGGAAACATGAACATAAGGAGAATTTTAACTACTGGAAAATCTTTAATATAAGCACACATATAAATACCCATAAGAGCTGGGAACTACTCTGTCTGGAACTCAGAACTCACGTAGTGGATTCAATAGAAGGCAGCAAGAAGGGCCTAGTAAAGGAGACTGGATAGCCAAGCTGGAAGAGGCCTCAACAGAAGCAGGAGCGAAGAGTCAGAGTGAGGGGCACAGAGGAGCCAGGCAGATGAACACACTCGCTTGAGGCCTACACGGAGAGACAAGGTAGAGAAGGCAACAGCAGTGACATGCAAAGAATTGTCCAAACTGATGAGACTAAAGAGCCCAGAGTGCCCAGTGGAGGGTGAACGTGGGGAGCCACACAGGTACCCCGCAATCCAGCTGCTGAAGACCACCAGAGCCTCCTGGCTTTAATAACCACTGCCTTTCTGGATATGCCAGACAATTACTCATATCCTATAAAATATATTTCCCAGCATTTCATTTTAAACATCCCTTTAAGCCGGGCGGTGGTGGCGCACGCCTTTAATCCCAGCACTCGGGAGGCAGAGGCAGGTGGATCTCTGTGAGTTCAAGACCAGCCTGGTCTACAAGAGCTAGTTCCAGGCCAGGCTCCAAAACCACAGAGAAACCCTGTCTCGAAAAACCAAAAAAAAAAATTCCTTTAATGAAAACATTTTTTGTATGCCCATTTTTGTTTCGTTTGCTGTGGGAACCCATTGGGACAGATTCACCAGGTTCCCTGGAGCCAGTCAGGCATGCCTGTGTGACCTGTCATCAGCAAAGGTTCTGTGTTCTCACATCCACTGAGTTGAAGAACCCGCAGAGCCTGTGGCATGCCTTGGCTTCCCACAGTGCACACGTCACTAATATGCTCCTATCCTGAAGTTACTAGTAAGATGTAAACACATGCTTAAAAAGGTCTGGAATTGCCAGGCAGTAGTGATCATACCTTTAATTCCATCATCCAAGAGTCAGAGGCAGGTGGACCACTGTGAGTTCAAGGCCAGCCTGGTCTACAGAGTGAGTTCCAGGACAGCCAGAGCTGTTACACAAAGAACCTTGTCTCTGGAAAACAAACAAAAACAGCAAAACAAAACAAAGCAACAACAACAAAAGATCTGTACCCATAGGTACAACAAGGGCACATATAAACTGTGCATGGACTCTGGTGAAATACGTCCTTCTAGAAAGTTCAGGAGATGACCTCAGAGCCGGTCATCAAGATATGCTTTCTCAGTAGGACTGAACATGGACTTTAAGGGACCTGTAAAAACTACCACTTTAGAGACAGAAAATACTTTAAAGTCACTTTGATTGTCTGCTAGCTGGTGACTCTGAGCCATCTTGGTTAGAAGCAGACAAAGTGGCCCTGGGCAGGAAAGCCCCTGGCATGTCCCTGGCCTGCTGCAGGTGATCTGTCAAGGCTGGCTTTCACCTCCTGGACTTTGTCTCTACCTTGCTAACTCGGCTTCAGAGTTCCTACTCTAAGCCTGACAGAGAAGTGGGTGTGTCTTCAGCCTTAACCCTCTCTTAGTGAAGAGATGTCTGAGAAGCACGAACCATGCTGCTGCTGGAAGCTGAGGGGAGACCGTATAGGTCTTGCAGCCAAGTTCAGCGAAGAAACCCTTGCCTGGAAACACCTGCAAGAGATGCATTCTGTGTATGTAATCTTGTTTCTGTTCATTTGACTTGCAATGTCCCTTAAAAAATGGTGAAGGCATTGTTGATATTGTTGATGATTAAGTCTGAGGGGAGAGTAGAGGAACGGGGAAGGAAGCTGTGTTTGCAACTCCTCTGGCCTGGTAAGCTCTCTCTCTCTCTCTCTCTCTCTCTCTCTCTCTCTCTCTCTCTCTCTCTCTCTCTCTCTTTCTCATCTATCTATCTATCTATCTATCTATCATCTATCTATCATCTATCTATCTATCTATCTATCTATCTATCTATCTATCTATCTATCTATCTATCTATCTATCTATCTATCTATCTATCTATCTATCTTTGTTTTTACATGCCCACTGCAGTTTCCTCCTCCTCCCAGTCCCTCCCTTTCCTTCCCTCCCTCCCCGCCCTCCAATCCATTCCTCCTCTGCTATTTCTCTTGAAAAAAGGGCAGGCTTTGGATGTCGACCATGAGTATCAACCAGTCATGCTATATCAAGCTGCAGTGAGACTTCTGTTAAGGCTGGGTGGGGCAACCCAATAGGAGGAAAAGGGGTGAAAGGACCAGAAAAGAGTGTGAGGGTTTGGGGGAGAATGTGTCTTTTACTCCATGGGTTTTGAACCCCTCGCTATGGTGTGAGCACAGTGGCAAGGCACCATGTCCACAGGTGACCGGTGTGGAAGCTTCTGTCCCAAGGAGTTCACTGTGCAGACCTTGCTCCATGGCATCCTCCTCCCATAGGCAATGCATCTCTCCTGACATCTGCTGGCCGCACGGGGTACGGCACTGCCCCCTGTTACCCTAGCCTGCCCAAGGACAGAAGTGGAGTGGCACGTGCTTAGGGCCAGAAGAATCTGGACAGAACCAAGCAGATAACGTGATATCCCAAGAACAGTGGCATTTTAACAGGAGGACCAAACTGGCATTTGTCAGCTCAGAATCAGTCACCGAGAATATGCTTTAGGACATACTTACACTCAACTCAGATATTCACCGAATCTCTACCACATAGCCATGTCTGCTCTATCTACCCTATAGCCCTGCTCCACCTACCACTAGCAAGTCCTGCTCTTTCTATCATATAGCCAAGCTTGCTCTACCACATAGCCAAGCCTGCCTATCTACCACATAGCCAAGCCTACTCTATCATATAGCCAAGCCTGCTTTATCTATCATATAGCCAAGCCTACTCTATCTATCATATAGCCAAGCCAGCTCTATCTACCGTATAGCCAAGCCTGCTCTATATACCATATAGCAAAGCACTGCTTCAGGCTTATTACAAGCCTGGAGGTTAGAATAAAGGGGAATAAGATGTCTCCTGCTCTCAGGCACTTCAGAGAACATAGATTAATGCATACACTGTTCCCAAGAGGCACTCACGAAGGCAACCATGCTGGCACAAACAACTCCACGTGTGTAGCTGTGGGAATGAGAATGAGCAGATCTTACAAAGGTAAGGCGTGGCCACGACAGAACAGTGGTACTCCAACCACCCACACAAGTGGCAGCCAGAAGGGTGAGCCACAGGGGCTTGATGAAATAAATCCCCCAATTCCATACACAGTGAGCTCTGGAAGGGGCTCAGAAGGAAAGACAGAACTAGAACCAGAAGTTTCTGAGAACGGCAGGTGCACACAGACCTCTAGGTGATGTGGAAAGCGGCCTTCCTCAGTCATCGTGAGCTCTTCTCTAGAAGCAGTCAGCTGCCTTGGCAAAGTGGCTTGTCACCTTTGGCCCTGCTGCCTGAAAGGTCAGTGTTGGCCATGCGTTGAGAAGACATGCATGCTCTGCTCTTTGCTCACACAGTGACCTCCAAAGGTCACGAGGGCCTGTTGCTGCTGCAGGTTCCTGTTCTTGGTGGCTTTCTGTCCAGTTAACAGAAGCAATGAGAGAGGGGTGGAAGTCTCAGTTTGCCCAGTTCTTTCTGGATTCGGTCACGGTACCCCATGTGTTTGGAGGCAGTCATCATTCGGTGATCTTATGTCTCTCCAGCTCTCTGTGGGTTGCTTATCCCCAGTAACGTTCCGCTCTGATGTCTGCTTTATCTGAGCCATTCAAGCTTTTTTAACCTCCTGCCCGAATAGCCTGTCTTTTACTTCTTAACCCCTGACAGCCCTGCGCTCTAAATGATTTGTCCATAGTCTACATTATAGCTATGTCACTGAAGCCCATTCTGACAGTCTCTGTCTAGCCCCTGTTACATACCTTGTAGTTATTAATAGCAGACGTTATGACTGCTATTTTATTATTTTCTTTTCATTCTTTTTTGTCTCTGTTTTCCATTCCCTGTCCACTTGTGGGTTGCCCAAACATTTTATATTTTACTTTGCTTTATATAGAATGCGTTCCACTATATCTTTCTATAGTTTTATTGTTCATTAATATCCCCTAGTATGAATATCTTATAATTTTAAGAGGAACATCAAATCTTACCTATAATACCATCTTGAATTATTTAAAATATTTTCTCCTTAGACACAGAAAGGCACAGCAATGTTTGAATTTTTGCTTTCAACCATCAGCCACTTTAAAAAGTGGACAATTGTGGGCATGGTTGTAGACACAGCACTGGGAAGGCAGAGGCAGGTGGGTCTCTATGAGGCTGACCTCATCTACATAGTGAGTTCCAGACCAGCCAAAGCAATGCAGTGAGTCCTGGGATGAAAGGCATGACCATGCCTGGCTAAGAATTCTTTTAACCTGGGCTGGAGGGATGACTCAGCCATTAAAGGCTAGACTCACAAGCAAACATATAAGAATTCTTTTAACCCAAGTGTCCTTGAGTTTCTTAATCTTAATTTCCATTGATCTGAGAGTATCCTTGAGAATATTTTGTTGTGTGTAGGATTCTAGTTGCTTTCTTTCAGTGTTGAAGCATGTGCCTTCACCTGCTGGTGTGTGCTCCTGGTGCCTCCACTTGCTGGTGTCTGTTCCTGGTGTGTCTCGACCTGCTGGTATGCACTCCTGGTGTGCTTCCACCTGCTGGTGTGTCTGTTCCTGGTGCCTCCACCTGCTGGTGTCTGCTCCTGGTGTGCCTCCACCTGCTGGTGTCTGTGCTCCTGGTGTGCCTCCACCTGCTGGTGTCTGCTCCTGGTGTGCCTCCACCTGCTGGTGTCTGTGCTCCTGGTGTGTCTCCACCTGCTGGTGTGTGCTCCTGGTGTGTCTTGACCTGCTGGTGTGTGCTCCTGGTGTGTCTCGACCTGCTGGTGTGTGCTCCTGGTGTCTCGACCTGCTGGTGTCTGCTCCTGGTGTGCCTCCACCTGCTGGTGTCTGCTCCTGGTGTCTCCACCTGCTGGTGTCTATGCTCCTGGTGTCTCCACCTGCTGGTGTGTGCTCCTGGTGTCTCCACCTGCTAGTGTCTGTGCTCCTGGTGTGCCTCCACCTGCTAGTGTCTGCCGCTGGTGTCTCCACCTGCTGGTGTCTGTGCTCCTGGTGTGCCTCCACCTGCTGGTGTCTCTGCTCCTGGTGTCTCCACCTGCTGGTGTGTGCTCCTGGCATCATTCCTCATCCCTGACTCCCTGTTAGTCACGAACTCCTTCACTCCTTCTCTCCCACCCCGTCCCAGATAGTTCCTGGTCCTAGCTTTGGCCATTGGTTGTATTGCTCATGGAGATGGATGTCTTAGAGTTTATCCTACTTCGGTTTCCCAAGCTTCTTGAATCTGTAATCTCTTACAAAATTCGAGGAGGTTTTAGTAATTATTTCCTCCATTTCTCCCATGGATTTACATTCTTTTTCTTTTCCCCTGGGACTCCACAAATTTTAAACCTTTGATCATTATCCCATGATCCGTGAGGTCCTAGTAAAACACTGTTGTCCATTGTTCAGATGTGATTACCATTTTTTTACTGTCGAGTTTTCTTCATTGGTTCTTTCCCATCATCACTGAGTCTACTCAGTAGGGTGAAGTCTTTTTTCTAAATTTAAATACTATGTTTTCTTTTTCTAATGTGTTCATTTTGTTCTTTATTTAATTTTTTAATTTTTTTTTTTTGTTTTTTTCAGACAGGGTAACAGCCCTAGCTGTCCTGGAACTAGCTCTTGTAGACCAGGCTGGCCTAGAACTTACAGAGATCCACCTGCCTCTGCCTCCTGAGTGCTGGGATAAAAGGCATGCACCACCACTGTGCAGCCTCCTTTTTATTTTTATTGAAAACAAATTATTTTCTCCTACAATATATCCTGTTTACAGTTTCCCCTCACTTTATTCCTCCCAGTTCCTCCCCACCCCCTCTCCCGGATTCCACTCCCTTTCTTTCTCTTATTGGAAAAGAACAGGTTTCCAAGGGATAGCAACCAACCATGACAAAAGAAAATATAACAAGACAAAGCAAAAACTATCACACTGAAGCTGGACCAGGCAACTCAACAGGAGAAAAAGAGCCCCAAGAGCAAGCAAAAGGAACAGAAACCCATTCATCCACACACTCAGGAGTCCTGTAAAATTACTAAGCTGAGAGCTAGAATACATATAGAGAGGACCATGTGGGCCCTGTGCATGCTGCCCCAGTCTCTGTGAGTTCACATGAGCCCTATCCAGATGATTTCCAGGGCCTTGTTCTCCTGGTGCCCTTTATTTATCCCCTCTGGCCCTTACACTCTTTCCACCTCCTCTTGCACTGGGTTTCCTGATTTCTGATGGGAGGGATTTGATGGAGACATCCCATTTAGAGCCCCCCACCTCTCTCTCTGTGTCTGTCTGTCTGTCTGTCTCTGTCATGTCTGACTGTGGGTCTTTGCACTGTCTGCTGGGTGATGAAACTTCTTTGGTGATGACTGAATAAGGCACTAATCTATTGGAGATATTTGTTTTTTGTTTTTGTGTTTTTTTTTTTTTTTTTTTTTTTTTTTTTTTTTTTTTTTTTTTTTTTTTTTTTGAGACAGGGTCTCACTATGCAGCTCTGGCTGTCCTGGAACGCACTATGTAGACCAGGCTGGCTTCAAAATCAGAGATCTACCTGTTTCTGCCTCCCAAGTGCTGGGATTAAAGATATGGGCCATTTTGCTCAGTCTCCCTCATTTTGTCCTTTCCATAGCTACCTTTTAGTCATTTACTTCATGAGTGTCCACACTGATGTTTAAAGCAACCACGGCAGCAGCTTTAACATCTTGGCGTGTTGTTCCAATAACAGTGTCTTTTTGGTGCTGGTGTTGGGTAACTGTCCTTTCTCATTCAGGTTGAGATTCTCCTGGTCAGCTTGGGCATTTAAAGTATTATGCTGTGACTCTGGTTCCTGTTTAACCATTTGGGTTCGGAATGTACACCCTAGTTTGATGTATGGCTGCTCTAGCAGATGCCCGTGATGACCTGTGACCTAACACCCAGCTTGGATCATTTCCTCCACTCTCATCAGAAATCCTCCCAGTTCCGAGTGCAGAGGAAGGCGCCCTCTGTTGTTCATTCAGCGTGGGGCAGGCATCTCTACAGGGCTGCACCCATCCTCTCCACAGCTGAAGCATCCAGTGGGAGGGATGCAGTTTCTTCCAGAGGGTTCATCTGGATCAGGACATGGAGCACCAAAGGGGTTTCACTCTTCAGAGACACTCCTCTCTCCATCCCTGTCAATTACGAAGTTTCCTTGTGTCCAGACTAGAATCTATAAGACAGGGAAATCAAGCAGGTCATCCCGTTTGCGCTGTGTCAAGTCCTGAGGTTCTGAGCACTTTACCTTCTTTCTTTACCTTTTGGTTTTCTGATAGCTGCATTATACCTTTTAGTTTTAACAAGCTAGCTTAAGCTAGGGTTTAGTTGTAACTCATGAGAAGAGTAGGGTGGAGGGAGTTACTCCGTCTTGTCCAGAATTATCAATAATACTTTAAAAAGATCTTGTTGAGATGAACTCCTCCTCTTCTTTTGTTTCTGTTCGTTTATTGTTTTTCTTTGTTTATTTTTCAGGACAGGGTTTCTCTCTGTAGCCCTGGCTGTCCTGGAACTTTCTCTGTATCCCAGGCTGGCCTCAAACTCAGAGATCTGCTTGCCTCTGCCTCTCGAGTGCTGGGATTAAAAGTGTGCACCACTGCCGCCAGACTGAGATGGGCTCTTCTAAAGAGTGTGGAACACATATCACATGTGTGGTTAACAAATGGAAGGATGGAGGGAAGCCAGCACTGTGAAAAACCTTCCTGAGTTTGAACACCATGTACTGCAGGCCAGGACAAGTGTGGGCTGCAGGCTTCTTATACAGGGAGACGCTCCCTCTAGTGTCCCCAAAGGGAACTTCAGTTTCCAGAGGGTGGAGATCTAGGTCAAGTTTCTTTCCCAAGTCCTTGTCCCCTCTTGCCACATTTTTCCTGCCAGGGAGGCACTGTGGTCCAGGAGTCAGACTACCTCCATTCTAATTTCACTTCTACAACACAATAACTGTGCGACCATGGACTGTGACTTACCTGAGACCCAGTTTCCAGCCTGTAGAATAGGGTCGGAAAGGCAGAACCTTCGCGTCTACAGTCATTATGAGGAGTCTAAGACATTTGGATCACAACAGCTTTTCCACTCTTCCTTCTTCATAATTTTCTCCATACAACAGCCATAATAATATTAATAATGATAACAATAACAATAAACCTTAAAAGAAAGTCACATCAAGTCGCTTTTCAACTCAGCTGCGCCCCCTACAATAGACTTGCAACCGCTCTATGGCTGACCCCAACCCCTTCTGACTCAACTTCCTCTCCTGCCATTTTCCTTGATGACTTGACTTATCTCTTCACTACTCCAAACATCTCCTGCCACAGGACCTTTGCATGTACTCCTGAATATAATGTTCTTACCACAGACAGAGATAGCACAATGTGTGGTTAAGAAGATCCTACATTTACCACATATAGTTGGTATATGTAGAATTATTTATAATTTCTATTCTTATGCATTATAAATATATTAAAAATTTAAGAATGTTAAGAATTTTAAACTTGACATTCAGTTCCTTGTTGGGGTTAACCCAAACTGAGAGAGCCTTTTACATATATACGGATCCTTATGATATCAGCTCTAAGCATGTAAGGTAATTTTATGACTTTGTATAAGATGAAACTAAAACCCAGAAAAGAAACGTGGCCAAGGTCACATGGTATACCGAGTCAGTATTCAAACCCAGGCAGTGTGTGTCTTTTTCTCTTGGCTTTATGAAGTGTGTATAATACTTGTATAATTATTATAAATACGTTATGTATAAGTATCTATATTATTTTCAGCCCTCCTTTCCTTCAAGTCTTCTCTCAATGCCAGAGAAGCATGCCTCAGCTCCCCATCCCCCAGCACAACTGTCCCCCTCTTGTCTTCTCCTGTAGCACCCCACCACACTCCACATCACACACTTGCTTGTCTTCTGGCCCTGTAAAAACACCCACCCAGCAATAATAAAGTCCTCACCTCAGGCACACTCTGAGAACTGACTGGGAGGATGCAGGACTTGACGCGCAACGAGAACTCAAGTGTTAGCTAGTCTTCCTTCTTGTTAGTCATTTCAAGGACATGAGGGGAAACAGAGTCCAGCAGTATATTCCACAGACTGACGGGAGAAAGCTGGCGGCTCTGTCAGAGAGAGACACACGCAGTGCACGCTTCTGGAGACACCAGAATGAAGGATTCAGCATAGCCATACTTAAGCTTTAAAAAGGACGTCTGCCAGAAAGGTGTGGAGTTGGTTACAAACGGCAAAGCGTCAGAAATACCGGACAATTCAGGGGTTACTATGCCTCTAATGCTGGCCCACATGGAGCTTACCTCCCATGGGGAAACGGGCAATTAACTTCTTGTGTGTGTCTGTGTACGGAAGGTCAGAGACACTGGATGCGGTTTTCTAGGCATTGGCTGCCTGTTTGATTGTTGGTTGAGACAGGGTCTCTCATTAGCCTATTCTATGCATTAGACGAGGCTGTCAGCCGAGGGACCCCCCTGGCCATGCTCCCCAGCACTGGGATGTAAGTAGGTGCTATCACACCGAGCCTTTTACACGGGTGCTAGTGATTGGACTCGGGTCCTCGTCATTGCGCAGCGAGTACTTTACGGAGTGAGCCGCCTCCCGGCACCAAAGTGATGTAAGCTGTTTAGTCTAGCAGTATTCGACAATGAACACAAATTGAAAGATACAAATTAATTCAACCTGGCAGCAATCACCTACTTCCTGTATCTTCTAATTGTATTTTGTTCCAGCGACTTTCAAGATCTAGCAGTGGGACATAGATTAGACACGACTTTCTCGAATCTGTTCCTTGCGTGGGAATGTTTGTGACTATTAATGACTTACACTGAGGAGGGAAAATACCCCAAACATTGTTCATTTTCTGAGGATCCATCTGCTACGTCCCTACTTCTAGATGTCAAAGCTCCACACGAGCATCTATCCACATTTACAAACTTTCACATGATACTGAACAAAAGCATGACACAAAACGCAGAAAGAGGGCCAGTGAGAGGGCTGGGTGGGTCAAGGGCACCTGCTGCCAGGCCAGAAAACCCAGGTTCAGTCTCTGGGACCCACATGGTGAAGGAGAGAATAAACTCTCTGACTTCCACACTCCATGGCATGCATAGATAGGTACATAGATAGATAGATAGATAGATAGATAGATAGATAGATAGATAGATAGATAGATAGATAGATAGATGAATGCAACAAAAAATGCAGAAAGGGCCTGCCTTCAAAGGCCCTTGAAGTACAGAGGACTTGAGAAAACAAATGGTAAGTAAGCTCACTCAGGTCATCATGATGCACGAGCCCCATCAGCTTTGCAAGAGCTGCTGTCTCACTGAGGCAGGAGAGTCACACAGAACACCTCTGACTCCTTTCTCTCATTCAGGAGACACCCTCCTGAGCAAGACAGCAGCCCCTGAATGTCTGGTCGCACAGCTCTTCCTCGGCGGGGGCCAGTAGAGGAGCTAAAAGCCATCGAGGCTGACCGGTGCAGATCCGAGTCAGAGCTACGCTTACAGCTGATGGCCACCTGCAGTTACCGTCACTGGAAGTCTAGTCCATGATGGGCGTGACAGACACTGCCACTTCACACCTGTGCCCGTCCAAGGTCTCTGCATTGCTCAGTCCACAGCGTGCAGCAGCCATGTTCAGAGGTAACAGGATGCAGCTGGACCTTCACAGATCAGGAAAGGCCTCTCTCTAGAGAGCAAGAAGTCTCTTGTAGGCATGGCAAAGTCTCCTCATGAAAACTACCTAGGTCATTAATTGGCCCAAACTCCAGCTACATATTTGATCACCTAATTACCCGTTACACAAAAATCATGCCACCGAAGATCAGTCTCAAGCCCACACTGAAGATAGACTAATATTATCCTTTCCTGTTTCTTAACAGTCTCAGCACACTTGACACCTCATGGACAACAGTTCTGCTGGAACCATCTTTTCCCTAACTCAAGTCACGACAGTCATCTTCTTCCCCTTCAGTAGTGCTTATGCCACCTGCTCTTGTTCTTGCCTCTTCTCCCCGGGAGTCAACTCTCCTAAAGCATCGTCAACACTTTTTAAACTAGATTAACATTTTACTTGAGTTAAAAAATCAAAACCAGTTTATTGTTTTCAAGAGACAGAAGATAATAGTTCTTTTAAATACACCGTTCCTGAGTTGGGCATGGTGCCATGTGCATGTAGTCCCGGATACTCAGGTGGCTCAGGTAGGTGGACAGTTTGATCCCATAAACTCGAGGTCAGTCCAGGAAACATAGGAAGCCCCTAACTATTAAAAAAAGATCACAGTCAATTGAAATTGTATTTGTTTGGTTTTCGTTTACTCTTTTGGCTCTTTCTGGGGCTCGTCATCCAGCTCCCAAACAAATACAAATGGAGATTTATTCTTACTTATTAATGCCTGCCTTAGCTTGGCTTATTTCTAGCCAGCTTTTCTTAAATTATCCCATCTACCTATTGCCTCTGGGCTTTTTCCTTTTCTTACTTCTGTACATCTAACTTTCACTCTTACTCCATGGCTGGCTATGTGGCTCAGTGACTAGCCCCCAATGTTCTCTCCTTGTTCTCTTGCTCCTTCTTCTCCCCTCCCCGATTTTTCCTCCTATTTATTCTCTCTGCCTGGCAGCCCCATCTATCCTTTCTCCTGCCTTGCTGTTGTCCGTTCTGCTCTTTATTAGACCAATCAGGTAACACAGCTTCACAGAGTTAAACAAATGCAACATGAAAGAATGCAACACATCTTTGCATCATTAAACAAATATGCTACAGCATAAACAAATGTAACACATCTTACAATAATATTCCACAGTAGAAACAACATCACCTCTTAGAAGAGAAGAATGTTTTTCAGTCTATTAACAGCTCAACAAATACAGATTATAGGCCTAACACAGTCCCTCTATTCTTGGACAAAATTCTTGTTCCAGAGGCCTGATTTTTTTTTTTCAGGAAGGTTACTCTCCATTTAGAGATAAAATGTTAAGTAACAGTTGTAATTTTAATGTGTTTCATAGTCTCAGATAGGACCCTTGAGGGTCCTATCAAGTCAGGCGTGGTGAAAAGGAGAGGCAGGGGGATCCCTGCAAGTTTAAGATGAGTTTGGTCTACATAGTGAGGCCCACTCTTGAAAAAAAAATAGTCCCCACATCATTACCACACAAGAACACTGTTTCTCCTTGGGACAACCTGTTCAAAGTAGTTTATTCTGTCACCAGCCTTGAACACCTGCTTGTTCAAGAGTTCAAATGCAAGTGATTGACAGCCTGGCTAAGAAGGGCAGGAGGTGCCAACAATAGCAATAGCTATGGACCCTATAAATCTCTACAGTCTGCGTTCGAGTTCCATTTCCAACAGTCTTGTTCTGCTGTAAAGAGGGAACCGTGGTCTGTGGTTAAATGATTTATGTGACGTCATTCTGTCTGCAGTGACAACACTGAGATTTTAAACCAGGTATTCTCTTTCTTTACACACACCCAAACAATAGGCATTCAAAACTATTTACTGAATTGGACATTCACTAAAAACAGGACTATGTAGAGCCTCAAATATGAAACAAAATCTCAGACATTCAATTGAACACAGAATTTTTAAAGATTGGCTTTTTAAAGATTGATTTTATGTGTATGAATGTTTTGCCTGCATTTTTGTGTGTACACAACATGTGTTCCTGATGTCGAAGAAGTCAGAAAAGGACGTTGGATCCCTCAGAATTGGGGTTTTGGATGGTTGTGAGTCACCATGTGGGTGTAGGGAATCTGACCAACGCCCTCTGCAAAGGCAACAAGTGCTCTTAAACGTGAGGCCATCTCTCCAGTCCTCTTTTTCATTCATTTTGACATTTTTTTTCTATTTCTTTTTCAAGACAGGATTTCTCTGTGTAGTCCTGGCTGTCCTGAAACTCTCTCTGTAAACCAGGCTGGCCTTGAACTCACAGAGACCTGCCTGCCTCTGCTTCCTGATAATTTGTGCTTTAATTGATATATTTAGACCATTGACAGTTAAAGTGATTATTGATATAGTTTGGCACTCCTATCTACTAACTTTGTTAATGTCTTTATTGATTGCCCTTGTTCTTCTTTCTAAGTTTTATCTCCTACCCTCGTGCTTTGTGTGGTTTTAACAGCATTTTCTAGAATCTCATTTCCTCTTTTTTAAAAAATTATTTTTAATAAGTCTTTGAGAATGTCATACATACACATGCACTCTGCATTTTGACCAAATTTATCACCATTCCTCCCTGACTCCTCTCACACCCATCCCTCCCGACTTCTTGTGCTGTTTTAGTTCTTTCTTTTCATTCCCCACTGAGTGTAGTTTGTGTGACTCACACACTCACAGGTGCAGGGCCATCCACTGGAGCACGACCACATTACAGAGAAAACAGGGTCCCTGTTCCCCAGAAACCATCAATAGCCTCACTGCTAGAGTGTCAACCAGTTGTCACTGGGCAGGTCTTCCGCAGGCAGCCCCCTGCCACGAGCTCACCATTAGAGCTGTACCGTCACACCAAGACTTCATTTTCCTCTGGCTATTTCTGACCTCTGGCTCTGACAGTCTTTCTGCTCCTTCTTCCATGTCGGGCCTTGACATGTTGAGTCTTGAGAGAAGGGGTGTGATACAAAGGCCCCACTTGTGGCTGAGCGGTCCGCTCACGCTTACTCTTTGCACTTTGACCAACTCTCAGTCTCTTCCTTGTTTTTTTTTTTTTTTTTTTTTTTTTAAATTTAAGTTTTGACTGTGGGTGGGTGTTTTGCCTGCTTGAGTGCCTAGTGCCTCTGGAGGCCAGAAGAAGGTGTCAGATCCCCTGGAACTGGGGTTACAGATGGTTGTGAGCTACTATGTGGGTGTAGGAAAGCAAACCCGAGTCCTGGGAAACAGCAGTCAGTGCTCTCAACGGCTAAGCCATCTCCCCAGCCCTCCTCTCCGTTTTGATACATATCAATTACACAACTTTTAATTTTTTTCCTAAGCTGTCGCAGAACTGGCCATATACATTTAAAACAAAGCCAAGTCCACGTCAAATAGCAATTTGTTACTTTATATCATGTTTAAGCACGTATAAGCTAAGAATTCCAGATCGTCCTGGTTGTTACGTCATCTTATTTCAACATAAATTATCGTTGGGTAAATTGTTGCTAATATCTGAACAAATTTTTATCTGTTAGGTAAATTAAGAACAAGAAAAAATTTAATTTTAACTGCACTTATTTCCTCCATTTTTGTTTTTCTGATGAAGTATTTCTCATTAACTCTGGAGGATAATTTTGCAGAAGCCCAAGTTGGTAGGCTCTTCTCTTCTTGTACAATTCGGACCAGTCAGGTGGCCGTACCCGTACTCCGTGCTAGGAACAACCCCCCTCTGGCTCCTTCCCAGACCTTCTGGCTCCGTCACTTGTATGATGCCCACAGCTGGAGTTGTGTTGTTACCGCTGTTCGTTTTGATTGAACGTCAATCCCACATGGTGTTTCCTGAACCCCTTACATCCACGTCTGACATCTGACATTAACTTGAAGTTTTCCTTTTGCTTCAGACTCTCTTCCGGGTTTGTGTCAAGTTCGTCAGTGCTGCTTCACGTATTTCTTCCTTTCCCTTCTCCCGCTCTTCTGACCCACCATTCTGCGTGTTGAGGTTTTAGAGTTTCCCCACAGCTCTTGGATGTTCCGTCCCACTTGTTTTTCCTTCTGCTTTCCAGTGTGGGGAGCTGGCCCCGTCCTCAGTCTCAAAGACTTTTCTCTCCGCTCTGGCTAGCAGACTTCACCTCTTTTTACATTGCATTTTATCCCTGGCATTTGTTTTCTTAGCACATCTCAATCATGTGACCCACATTTATGTCATCGTGTCTACCTTTTCCATTTGATTCGTTAGCATCACTTTTTAGAAAAATGCTTGCCCTGGTAGTTCTAATATCCTTGCGCCTGTGGCTCTGGGGCTTGTGCTCTCTTCGCAGGTTTATTAAACATGTATAAAATATCACTATACTTTTTCTCTTTTGTCAAGTTCAGGGCATCTGGATTTATGCTGAGGTCTTTGATCTACTTGGAATTGAGTTTTGTGCAGGGTGAGAAATATGGATCGGTTTGTATTCTTCTACATGCTGACATCCAATTAGACCAGCACCTTTTGTTGGAGATGCTTTCTTTTTTCCATTGTATAATTTTGATTTCTTTTCAAAAATCAGGTGTCCCTAGGTTTATGGATTTCCATCTGGGCCTTTGATTCGATTCTGTTGATCCACGTGTCTGTTTTTATGCCGATACCATGGGGTTATTATTATTTAGCTCTGTAGTAGAGCTTAAAATCATGAATCCTAACACCACAGGAAGTTCTTTTATTATACAGGATTGTTTTAGCTATCCTGGATTCTTTGTTGTTGTTGTTTTTCTGTAGGAAGTTGGATATTGTTCTTTCAAGGTCAGTAAAGAATTATGTTGGAATTTTAATGAGGATTGCATTGAATCTGTAGACTGGTTTTGGTAAGATGCCCATTTTTACTATGTTAATCCTGCCAATCCATGAACATGGGAGATATTTTCATCTTCTAATATTTTCTTCAGTTTCTTTCTTCAAAGACTTGAAGTTCTTCTCATACAGGTTTTTCACTTGCTTGGTTAGATTTACCCCAAGATATTTTATATTATTTGAGGCTGTTGTAAAGGGTGTTGATTCTCTGATTTCTTTCTCAGCCTGCTTGTCATTTATATATAGACGGGCTACTGATTTATTTGAGTTAATCTTGTATTCAGCCACTTGACTAAAGTTGTTTATCAGCTGTAGGAGTTCCTGTCAGAATAGCTTAGATTTATAAAAAAAAAAAAAAAAAAAAGAACAGTTTATGTTGGAGAGGATGTGGAGTGAGAGGAACACTCCTCCATTGCTGGTGGGAATGCAAACTTATACAGCCACTTTGGAAGTCAGTGTGGCAGTTCCTCAGAAAACTGGGAATCAACCTACCTCAAGACCCAGATATACCACTCTTGGGCATATACACAAAGGATGATCATTCATACCACAAGACAGTTGCTCAACTATGTTCATAGCAACTTTATTTGTAATAGCCAGGGAAGATGAACGCTAAAAAGAAATCCCACACTAGCTCAATACTGAGTATAATAAAGGGTTATTTATTTAGGGGTACACTCACAGATCACAGGTCTCTGCACGAACTGAATACAGTAGCCAGAAGAGAGAGCAACCATGTGCCTTGCATCAGCATTTATAGTGTAAGAGGCCTTGCCCAAGTGGGTGGGTAACTTAAAGGTTACTGGCTGTAGGAATTCTTACAGCAAGCTAGAACCTGGAAACAACCCAGATGTCCCTCAACCAAAGAATAGATAAAGAAAACGTGGTACATTTACATAGTGGAGTATTATTCAGCTGTTAAAAACAAGGACACCAGGAGACTTGAAGGCAAAAGGATGGAACTAGAAAAAAATTATCCTGACCAATAAAGACAAACGTGGTATGTACCCACTCATAAGTAAATATTAGCTATAAAAGAAAGGATAACTGTACTACAGTCCTCAGACCCAGAGAGACTAGGTAACAAGGAGGGCTCACTGGGGAACGCCCAGATCTCCCTGAGAAGTGGAAATAGAAGAGATTTTGTTAGTGGAACGAGAGCAGGTGGGGACATGAGTGATGAGGTTGGGGAGCATAAGGAGGATGTGTACTCAGGGGGACATCTGGGGGACATTTCAGGGTGTGGGAGAAACCTGATGCAGGGGAATCTCCCAGGAGTCTATGGGGAGGACCCCAGCTTAGACTCCTAGCAATAGCTGATAAGTAGCCTGAATTGGCCATCTTCTGTGACCAGACTGGTGCCTGGTCCAATTGTCATCAGCAACTGATAGAAACAGATGCAGAGACCCACAGCCAAACACTAGGTGGAGTTCTGGAATTCTGCAGAGGAGGAGGAAAAAGGAGTCAGAAGGGTCAAAGACACCGCATGACACCTGGGCTCATAGGGACTCAAAAATGCTGAAGTGTCAACCAGGGAGCCTGCATGAGACTGACCCAGGCCCTCTGGCATATATATATTACAGTTGTGTAGTTTGGTCCTCTTATGGGACTCCTAACAGTGGGAACAGGGGCTGTCTTTGACTCGTTTACTGGCTTTTGGGACCCTACTTCTCATTTTGGGTCCCAGACTTAATACATATGTAGTCTTACTGCAACTTGATATGCCATGTTTTATTGATACTCATAAAAGACCAGCTCTCTCCTGGATGTTGACAGAAGATGGGATGTGTTGGGGAATGTTATTTTCAGGCGTGTGACTTTTGTTTACACTGCACTTGTTTAACTCTGTGAAGCTGTGATTCTTTGCCTGTCTAAAACTCCTAATGGTCCTAATAAAGAGATGGACAGCCAATAGCGAGGCAGGAGCAAGGATAGGTGGGGCTGGCAGGCAGAGAGGATAAGTAGAAGGAGAACTCTGGAAGGAAAGAACAAGGAGCAAGAGAACAAGGAGAGGAGAACATCAGGTACCAGCCGCCCAGCTGCCCAGCCGCCCAATCACAGAGTAAGAAGGAAAGAAAGGTATACAGAAATAGAGAAAGAGAAAATCCCAGAGGCAAAAGGTAGTCAGAATAATTTTAAGTTAAGAAACCTGGCAAGAAACAAACCAAGCTAAGGTCAGGCATTCAAAACTAAGAATAAGCCTCTGTGTGGGATTTATTTGGGAGCTGGGTGGCAGGCCCCTCAAAGGGCCAAAGAAGTATAACATTACACAGTAGGGATGGGGGTGGTGGGAGGACTAGGGGAGAGGGACTGGGAAGAGAGGATGGGGGAGGCTGCAGCCTGGATGTAAAATAATAGATGACTTTTTTTTTTTCGAGACAGGGTTTCTTTGTACCTTTGGAGCCTGTCCTGGAACTAGCTCCTGTAGACCAGGCTGATCTTGAACTCACAGAGATCCGCCTGCCTCTGCCTCCCAAGTACTGGGATTAAAGGTGTGCACCACCACCGCCCGGCTATAAATAGATGATTCTTTTGAGTTGCTGGGGCCATCATTTCTCTTCATGGCATAGAACAGTGACTAAGATGCTGTTTTTAGGTTTGGTTTGTTCTTGTTTCTGATGCCTTAGGATTAATCATTAAATCATTTATATGAGATCACTCTGATTTTTAAAAAAAACAGTGTAGGCATTTATAGCTGTATATTGCCCTCATAGGACTGCTTTCATTATATTTGGTATATTTTCATTTTCAGTTAACTCTAGGGATTTTAAATTTTATTTCTTGATTTTTGCAGTAACCTATTCATCATTAAATAGTGTGCGATTTAATTTCCATGAGTTTATGTGTTTTCTGTAATTTTTCCTGTTATTTCTTATTTTATTCCATTGTGGTAATATAAAATACAAGGAGTTATTTTAATTTTCATATATTTGTTGAGACTTATTTTGTGTTCCAATTCATGGTCTATTTTAAAAGAAATTGCTGTAGACTTTAGAGAAAAATGTGTATTCTGTGGTATTTGGGTAGAATGTTGTGTAAATGTTTGTAGATTTATTTACTCTATGATATTATTTCATGTTGTCTGTTTAGTCTTTGTCTGGATGATTTGCTTAACACTGAGAATAAGGAAAATGATGTCATACATTGCTACTATGTTGGGACCAATTTATAATCTTTTGTCTAGTAATACTTGTTTTATGAAGTTGGGTCCACCTGTGCTCAGGACATATATGTTTAGAATTATAATATCCTCTTAATGGATTGTTCTCGCAATCAGAATGAAATGACCCTCTGTCCTAATTAGATTTACTATTGGTGTGACAAAACACTACGACCAAAAGCAAACTGGGAGGGAAGGGTTTGTTTGGCTCACTGGAGGAAGTCAGGACAGGAACTCAAGCCGGGCAGGGACCTGGGGACAGGAGCTGATGCAGAGGCCATGGAGGAGTGCAGCTTGTCTTCCATGGCTTGCTCAACCTGCCTTCTTATGGAAGCCGTGACCAAGAGCTAAGGGATGGCTCTACCCACAGTGGGCAGGGCTCTCCTTCAATCACTAATTAAGAAGATGACCCTACAGGCTTGCCTACAGTCTGAGGTATTTTCTCAGTTGTGGTTCCCATCTCTCAGAGAAAAAGATCCTGTTTTCTCACCCAAGCTGCTAGTCTGCGTCTCTTCATAGGGTCACAAGACAATATTTAGAATTGTTATTGAAAGTGTACATTGACTACTGACAATTTGCTAATTTCTTTCTCTTTCTCTCTCTTTTTGAGGCAGAGTCTTTCTTCATAACTCTGGCTGTCCTGGAACTCACCATGCAGACCAGGTTGGCCTTGAACTCACAGAGATCTGTCTGCCTCTACCTCCCAAGTGCTAGGATTAAAGGTGTGTGCCACAGTCTTCTCATTATTGATAATTAAGTTAACATTGTTCATTTTTCCACTGTAGTCCCTTGGATGTGATTTTCTTTCCCTTCATACTGAAGTTTTCATATTTCTATCCTTTGTATAGTTGTCTTGGTAATTATAGATTTCTTTAAACTTTTTTTGATCATAGATTCTTCTTCAATTATAATAGATAGTTTTATTGGGTATGTTAGCCTAGCTCAGCAGTAGTGATCTTTCAGTACATGAAATATATATCTTTTCGAGCCCTTCTGGCTTTTCAAGTTTGCATTGAAATATCAGCCATCATTCTGATGGACCTGTCTTTACATGTGGGTTGATCTTTCTGTCTTACAGCTTTTAATATATCTTCCTTGCTCTATACATTCATTATTTTAACTATAATATTGTGTGTAGTTTCTTCTCTGGTTCTGTTTGGTATACTGTGTGTTTCTTGCATCTGAATGGGTGCGTCTTTCCCTAGATTTGAGCAATTTTCTCAGTTTAGCTGTCTTCAGTCTTTCCATTATTTTATAGTATATTCACTTTGTTTATTAGGAAATAAGACATAAATAAGAATGTATGTTCTTTTTTTGCTCTAAGTTATATAAAGCAAAAACCCCACAAAAATGAATGAAAATGATTATCAAGGTGGGAAGCAGGACATGGGAGCAAATGTTAGTGGGGAAAAGAGAAAGGCAAATTGCATCTTTTAAAATATTTTTGTTATTCTTTTTTTTTTTTTTTTTTTTGGTTTTTCGAGACAGGGTTTCTCTGTGGTTTTGGAGCCTGTCCTGGAACTAGCTCTTGTAGACCAGGCTGGTCTCGAACTCACAGAGATCCGCCTGCCTCTGCCTCCCGAGTGCTGGGATTAAAGGCGTGTGCCACCACCACCCGGCTTATTTTTGTTATTCTTGAGAACATCATACATATATACAATGAACCATGATCATATGCCACACCTACTTTCTCTCCAACTCCTTCCACGTGCCCCCCAACAACATGTCCCCCTTCTAACTTCATGTCCTTTTTTTTTTTTAACCCAGTTAGTCCAATTAGTGAGGCCCATATGTGTATGGCATTAAGTCATCCACTGGACCACAAGAAACCTGCCAGTGGCCACACCCTCAAAAAAGAGACAATGATTTCCTCTTCAAGTAGCCATAACCTGCCAGTTATAGCTCTTGTAGGGAGTGGGGCCTGGAGATCTTCTGTCCCATCTCTGTGATATTCTGGCTGGCTTGATCTTGTACAGGTCTTGTGCAGGTGTCCACAGCCGCTTAGAGCTCAGGAGGGCAATAGTCACGTCAGGTTTCAAAAGACTGCATTCCATAGCATTCCTCCTGTGCTCTGAGTCTTACATTCTTTCCATTTCCTCTTCTGGGGTGTTCCCTGGACCTTGAGAAGTGGGTGGGGGATAAAGATGGCCAACTTAGGGCTGAACACTCAGTCTTTGATTCACAACATTTTGACCAGTTGTGAGTCTCTGTACTGTCCATTGAAAAAGGAAGCTTCTTGACCAAGGTTGTGAACAGCCCAGTTCTATTACTATAAACATAATTGATTCTATTGTTTCCACATCCTGAATTGACTTATCTCACTCAGCTCTTTATGTTCTCTTGGAGTTCATTCATGTCTTTTTTTGACGTCTTTGAACATATTTATAGTCATGTTCTTGGTTCTTCTCTTCTAGTTTCATTTAAGTTGCTGTCATTGAAGGTTATAGTAGGATGATTTTTTCTGATTAATTATGCATGCATATCTACATTCACACACAGACAGACACGTTCACACAACACACACACAGACAGATAGACACATTCACATACATAGACACTTACTTACCCAGACGGGGATCGAACTCGGGGCCTCGGACACTGCAGGTGGGGCTTCCACCTCTGAGCCAACTCTCCGACTGATTACTAGGATGATTTTTGTACTTGGATCTTTACTCATATAAAATTCAGTCATTGGTTAAGTGCTGTTGTTATTGCTGTTATTGATTTAGTCACCTTCTTGCAGTGGAGGTGTTTGAGGTGTTCATAAGAGACTGGTTTGTAATCATGTTGGAATATTTTCTTACTTTTGGTGGGTGTTTAGGGCATGAGGCCCTATTTATCCTCAGACCTCCCCTGAGAGTTGATTGCTATCTGCAACAATAGTCACCTATGAAAACAGAGTAGCAGTTGACTACAGCAGTCACTTCGTAAGTACTGGTTGTTTCAGGAAATAAAGGGGCAGCATCAGCACTACACAGTACTAATATGATGTGGGATTTCCCTCTGTATGCTGTGATTATTACCTTTAATGAATAAACTACTTTGAACCTATATCAGGGCAGAACTTAGGTAGGCAGGGAAGATGGAACTGAATGCTGGGAGAATGAAGGGCGGGGTTAGAGAGAAGCTATGTAGCTCCGCCAGAGCTGGACAGAACTTTAGCTGGTAAGCCACAACCACATGGTGATACACAGATTGATAGAAATGGGTTAAATTAATATGTAAGAGTTAGCCAATAAGAAGCTAGAGCTAATGGGCCAAGCAGTGATTTAAACAATGGAGTTTCTGTGTGATTATTTCAATTCTGGGCAGCGGGAACCAACAAGCGGCTCTCTCCTACTACAAATTGGCGCCCACATGGCCAACTAAAATCCACTTAAAAACCTTAAAAAAGAGCTTACTAAGGAATCCTAGACACAAAAGAACAGAGTTAAGTATGATTTGGTAGTAGCATTTTCTTGGCTGGGCTCTGTTTCCTAGAAGCAAATAGAGCATGGCTCCTTAAAAAGAGGTTTTCCTGATTCAGCAGTAGCAGGAAAAAAAGCAATGGTTTTGAAATGCCAGCTTTCTGGGCTGTGATGCCAACATGAACTCTGACTCTTTCTGGAGGTCTGGCTATGGAGCACTTGAATGGGGTTTGTGGGCCTGGGTGCTTGTATGCTTGCTTGGGAAAGTAGCTGAGATTATTCCAGCAGCTCAGCATGCACACACACCCTTCCTGGGAAGGTGGTGGGGTGAGGACTGCTATGAGTGCACAGGCAGGAGAGCATGGAGGATTCCTGCCGCCATGTACAGAGATATTTCCAGGCAGTGCAATGCTCTGCATGGAATATCTAGCTATTACTCAGATAAAAAAGGGTTTATGTGCTGCATGTTCATTCTCAGAGTTAAAGTGCTGAGCGCAGCTCCTACTGGGTGGTCCCAGAGCTGGCAGTAATGGTACCTCCACCATTTTGAAATTGGGAGAGAGGCAGAACCAACATCCATAGCAGCTGCAACCAAGCTGCTTACCATTTTACAAACTATTCAAGACAGTAAATAATTACATATACACGATAGGACAGATTCAGACATAAAAAACCTCTAAATGGGTCAGTGTTGGGTAAATATATGTAGGCTTGGGAGAGAAAATAAAAAGAGTATAGAGAGTTATAAAATGAAATGAATGGTTTATAAAAAATTAGAACAAAGTCTTTAAAGATACAGAGTACAGACAGTAATAGGTTAAAAGAAGTAAAGAAAAACAAGCCATGTAAAGATGGGAAATTCACAGAGAGTCTGGATTATGTATATTATTGTGTTTTCTTTGAATTTTTTGACTGTGAAGGAGCTAAATACAGAGAGACATTTCATTGTATGGACTGCTAAGCTAAACCAGCATGTATATTATAAAGGTATCTTGACTTCAGAATTTGGGTCTAAGGATATGTTACTTTGGAAAATAGGTTCTTCTTTTGTTTCCATAGAGGATGAGAACCTGTGGAATCCTCTCAGACTAATGTGGTTTGATGAACCAAGACCCCCTAAAAGGTTGCCTTCAACACCCCTCAAAAATTACTTCACCTAATAAACAGCAGGAAGAAGTTTGGACAGAACTGTGCCCATATTTAAAAATATTGTCTATAAATGCTTGCTTACATTTAAAGGGGAATATGCTATAGAGACTTGCAATGGTATGATCTTGGTTTATTGATATAAATTTAAGGTCAATTTTGTTTTACTGTATGTATGTATTTTTGATCTTTATTAAAATATTGTGTTTGTCCAGCTGATTTAAAAATGTAATGTATAATTAATGAATATAGGCTAATAGATAATCATCTATAATAGTCAAGTTTGTAGTTATGTTAGTTAGATTTTGTAGATGTACAGAGATGTATTTCAGATAGGTATCCTTCAAATCTTTCAAAGACTACAGAATATGACATTTAAAATGTTCAAGAATTTAGGAATTGTTTCATGACAATAAGACACATCTGCTCCTGGCAGCACCAATCTACTTCAAGAGGAAGATGGGCATCGAGGAGACTCCTTATGGAGTTTGCTAGCCATTTGGACAAGAAACTGCTCTTGATTGGACTGCTTAACTGGACATGCAGGACCCACAGAAAAATGACTGCTGCACTTGCCTAAAGGTGAGATGATCCTTTAGGGTTCCTGCTTCATGAAAGAATCTGCCAGACATTCTGCAGGACACAGAAGAAAGTGACTGACAAACTGCCAATATAGGCAAAACTGTCTTTGAAATTTCCTGCTTCATGGAAAAGTCTGTTGGATACTATGGGTCTGTAGGCTGAAGATGGATGGCACAATGATACAGAAGAACTTTGGGTGATTTTCCAGGCAGCAAGATGTCTCTACCATTTCTAGAGTTTTGGAAGTTGTTTATAATGCACTTCCTGTTTACTTAGGTAATAGTATATCCTTCTGGAGTCTTTGATGGAGTTGAAGCATTGATAGTTATAGTTTTCCTTAATTATAATAAAAGATAAAGTAGATATAAATATTGTAACTTTATTCTTACTTGATATCTGTTTTGTTACATGTAATTTTACTATATTGAAGATAAAGCCTTCCTTTTCATTTAAACAGAGATGGGGAGATGATGTGGGATTTCCCTCCGTATGCTGTGATTATCATTAATGAATAAAGAAACTGCTTTGGACCTATAGCAGGGTAGAACTTAGGTAGGCAGGGAAGACAGAACTGAATGCTGGGAGAAAGGAGGTGGAGTTAGAGAGAAGCCATGTAGCCCTGCTGGAGCTGGACAGAACTTTAGCCAGTAAGCCACAGCCACATGGCGATACACAGATTGATAGAAATGGGTTAAATTAATATGTAAGAGTTAGCCAATAAGAAGCTAGAGCTAATGGGCCCAGCAGTGATTTAAATAATACAGTTTCTGTGTGATTATTTCAGTTCTGGGAAGTGGGAACTAACAAGCAGCTCTCTCCTACTACGCTAATACACTAGCTATTGTGTGTTTGAAAACAAATAAGAAAGAAATCTCACATAGGAAGTAGAGGAGGAGGGCATACATAGAAGGGGGAGTGGCTGAGCAGGGAGAGAGAATTTGGTTAAAAATAGACTGGAAAGAGGGGTAAAAATATAATCAGATAACACAACAGTCTCAGTTCCTGGGAAACTGAGACACCTAGGTGCTAGTTAGCTTTAACTGAGTCATGGAGGTGCAGGTTAGCTTTAACTGAGTCATGAAGGTGCTGGTTAGCTTTAACTGACAATTTGACCTAACCTAGAGTCACCTGGGATGAGAGCCTCAATTAAAGAATAATTTAGATAAGGTTAGCCCCTAGGCCCTCTGTAAAAATTTCCTTCTTTCCCAGAGTGTGGTGTCTCCGTTTCATGGGCTGACCCTGACCTGCACACTGGTGAAGAAGGGTAGCTGAAAGCAGCATGGGTGTATTTGTTTCTCAGTGCTCTTGACTCTGGATGGGATGTAACTAGCTTGAGTTTCTGCCTTGACTTCCCTGAAATCGAGGGCCACAACCTAGAGTTAGAAGCTGACTAAACCCTCTCCTTCCTCATGCAGCTCTATGTCAGGAGAGTTGACCCAGCAGCAGAAATGAAGCTAGAACATCCCATAAACCAGGGAGGCCTCTGTTCTTTGAGAGATGGAGAGAAGGGGGGTTACAGAGAATTGGTGGGGGGAAGGCATGAGCAGCGGGGGACTGGTGAGACCTGCTACAGTGACCTTGGTATGACATTAATCAGGAAAATTTCTAGAGGGAAATGAGAGCTGTGTGGAGACAGGTTGGGACCAGAGTCTCTGCTCACTCCCTGACCTCCAAGGGCAACCATCAGTGTGGGGCTGAAATCTCACTGCACTCCCTGGCCTCTAGGATGCTCTGGCTGGGGGACCAAGTCTCCATGCAGTCTTTAAACTCAGAGGCGGACTGGTGGAGGAATACAAAGTCACAGTGTGCTCCCTGACCTCATGAGTGAAGAAGACTGAAGCTTTGACACATTTCCCTGGTCTTAGAGGTGATCATAGGTGGGGAGCTAAGACTTGGTTCACTCCATAATTTCAAGAGATAATCTAAAAGATCATAATCACTGTTTGAACTCAGGGGACAACCTGTATTTTGAGTTTAATAGCTACATTTTTCTTGAGTTGAGATATGGTTATGTTGCCTAGGCTATCTTGAACCGTTGGGCTCAAGTGTTCCTTCTATTTGGGCCTTTCTAGTAACTGAGAATATAGGCTCACACCTCTGTGCCTGGTTTTGACTATAATTTTTAATTGTTCAAGTGTGTGTGTGTCCCATATCTGAATGCTAACCACAATTAAGTTCACTTTTTATCTGTAATTTTTCAAAGTTGTTAGAATTTTAGTGTTTTCATTTTTATCAACACAAATACCATTTAACCACTGGGACAATAACACAACTTAACATAGCATCTGCATGGCACTTTCCTGCATGTGTCTGCCTTTCCCTTTCTAAGGTCTTCTCCATACTACAGAAGATCCTGTGAGCACCAAGACTTTCCATCTTCACAGAGAAAAACACACAGCCCAGACAAAACAATTTATTAACATATATACAGTAGATCACAGGCAATGCCAAGAACTGAAACCAAAGCCATCGAGAGTTCACACCACCCTTTCCACCCACAAGCTTCAATCCTCCCCTTTCTCAAGACGCACACCCTACCACCAAGCCCTCTGAGACAGAACTCTGTCCCTGAGTAACTCCCCACTTTCCATCTTCTCAGTCTAATGGAAGGGGAAGGAGACAAGACCTCAAGCAACTCTCTCCAGGTTTCTTTCCTATAACACAAACCATCCATTGACCCTGGGAGCCAGATCTAAGTCCAAGACTTTACTCAGCTCTTTTGTAAACTAACTTAAAATCATTCCACAATAACATACTGATTTCCTAGTTTCAATGGGATAATATTACAAAATAATTTAGATTTTTGCAACGGTAATTTTAATTAATTCATTAATTTTAAGTTAAATGAAAATTATTTTCCCATGGAAAACTAGCTCAGCATCAACATTCTTCTTCCTACTTAGTTCTAGGCAGCTAAACACTGCCACCTAGAGACAAGGGCATCTGCCTTAGTCTTGTCAGTGGGTGGTCACCAACCGGGACACCTTAAAAGGCAACCAGTGTGGCCTTGGGAACACACAGGAAAGAGGAACTTGGGCTAATGAGGTCAACGGTTCCTGGGAAGGTGCACTGTGACTGGATGGCATGTGTCCCTGCAAAAGCATTTGCTCCGTCCTGTCACACAGTGTCAACTTCTAAGAACATATTTCATGTCAACATCAGCACCATGAGGCAGGGGCCACAAGGAAATGCAGTGTTCTCCATACTGGACATCAGAGGTATACTTTGTGCAGCCACAAAAATAATAAAATTAAATACAAACTAAACAAGGACCAAGCAAGATCCATCAAAAATGCCATAAAATTCCTGGAGTCAATGTACACTCCTGAGCAGCTAAGACACTTCGTGCACAGCAAACACAGAGATGAATAACAAACACAGGAGACACGCATTGGGTATTTCCTAAAGGCCAGAAAATTCCTGGTGCTCAAGATTGTCTGCACCCCCAATTGGTGTGAGTCCACATACTGCAGATAAATACTGTCCCCTTGAGACCACCACTTTAAGAAACAAAATCCTGGGATAAGGTCTCTGTCCTCAGCTTCTGGGCATTCATCCAATTATAAAAATGATTTTCATTTTATTAGAAAAAAATCTAAGATATGAGTAATTGGGAAAAAGATTTCTTAACAATGAAGGAAGAGGAAACAGGAAAATGGCAGAAACGAGACTACAACTTAAAAAAAATATTGTATTGAAGGATTTATAAACAATAATTACAAGCTGGATATACTGGGGCAGAGTAGCATGAGCCCACAAGGCTTCTGTGACTAAGTTGGACTTTTCCTAGACCTGAGTCAATTTCTCTTCTTAAACTCGAGTAGAGGCAGATATGTGTGTCACACTGGCTTCAAATGCAAAAATTCACAGCAATGTAATTATTTCCTTCCAGCAACTCTAAAATCACAATATACATATTTAATCCCAATGGAAAAAATTTACAATTTCCCCCAAACAACCGCAGAATTGTCTAAAGGGAAATACAAAGCCAGCCTTGCCAAGTCTACACCAGAAGGCAGGACTCAAGCAAAATAGGCATAGCAAAAGACAGCCACAGCCAATAGGATGATGCCGTTGATGTTCACCACTGTCCTCCACAAAGGCTTCTCAGAAGTGTCTGTCATCTTCATCTTCAAGGCTTCCTCCTCTTCCTTAGTCAGCTTTGGTCCTTTCTCCTGGTCCAGCCCACAGAACAGGTCATATGCCTTCCTGAAGCATCCTTTCTCCTTTTGGGGAGCTTCTGTTTCTACAAAAAGACATCAAAAGATTGTTGGATACAAAGTCTAAAGCAGTGGTTCTCAGCTTTCCTAATGATGTGACCCTTTAATACAGTTCCTCATGCTGTGTTGACCCCCAACAATACAACTGTTCTCATTGCTACTTCATAACTGTAATTTTGCTACTGTTATGAAATATAATGCAAATATCTGATATGCAGATGGTCTTAGCCCCTGTGAAAGAGTTATTTGACCTCCCTGTTGCAGGAGCTCCTTCTGCTCCTTCAGCCAATAGCCACTGAGAAAGCAGCCCATTGGGGCGTGGTCTCTATCTCTTTAAAAAAAAAAAGCAGCAACTGCCCTCCGCTTGTTCTCCTGCTTCAGGCTCCACTTCCAGCGACTACGTTCCTTTCCTGATTGCTCAGAGGGCTGTTGACTGGGATGGTGATCTGTAAGTTTTCCCCTTTAAATAAATAACTATTCTATTAATCATAATTCTGAACACATGTGAGATTATTTATGACTTACGCCTTCAACCCCCACAAAGGGGTCAAGACCCAAAGTTTGAGAACCACTGGGCTAAAGGAACTAGAAAGAGTTTCCTGGGAAGATGGAATACTACAAAGCATTTACATTCTGTAGAAGAATCCTAATTCTCTTGTTTTCTGGAATGGAAATTAAACACAATGTTCAAATTATGAGACAGGGTTGACTTTGATTCTGGCTTCTCATAATCAATTAATCTGAGGTTTATCTCTCCCAGGACCAATAAAAATAGGCTTTGATTTAGAATAGTCAGGTAAGATAATAGATTATGAGAGGGACATGCTAACAACGAGATGGACAACTGACTTAGGGAGAATATGGTAAACCCACCTCTGAAATCTAGGACCCCTATCCGTTTGCTATGCCACTGGAAGGCAGGGAGGCTGGCCTGACCCAGAGGAGAGCTGCAGACATTTGCCTATTCTAAGGTCTTACAACACACCCAGCCAGAGGGAAGGGCCATGCTGACCAGGTCCTGATGCGCAGTCACAGCAGTCAGTACCCGCCAGGCTCACAGCACCCAGGTGCACGTTAGTACTGCTAGACCAAGCAATGCGGTGGTGCAGACACCCAAAGTGGATGCCCGGCAAGGGAGCAGATTCCCAGCTCAGAGGTCAGTTATGGCACTGGAGACAGGTGTAGTTTCAGATGCCAGTTCTGCCAGTGACCAGCTGTGACCTCCACCCTACTCTCTCTTTTTTTAAATGTGGCAGGCTATTTTTGTTCTTCTTAAAAATTTTAGTCTGTGTCTTTACATCATGTATTTTGATCCTATTCATTTCCCCATCCCTTTGCCCTCTACCCCTGCACAGCCCCATATAAAACAAAATTTAAGAGAAAAAGGGAAAATAAATTTAAAAGGGGGAAAAAATAAAAATCTCATCAGGGAAGCTGCAGTGTGACACCGTGAGTCACACCATGAGCCCCTTTGTCCTTATAGCTTTACTGGAAGTGGTCATTGCATGGAGTCATTGATCTGGTTCAAGGCCTCTGGTTTCAACCTCCCGATCTAGGCTGAGCCTTGCCTGGGCTCCTCCTGGATATCCTGCTGTTGCCCTTTGTTGTGAAGATCCTGTGGCTTTGGGGTCTGCAGGTCAGGTCCCTTCCCCTGATCCCACTCTACGTGTTAGCACAGTGTTCAGAGACTACTGATTGGCACATCCTGGTTTTTATAAGCAGATTAATATGTTTTGCTTTTTTGGGGTGGGAAATAGAGCCTCAATATGTGGCCAGACTGACCTCCCGACTCCTGGATTATTGGTATGTGCTACCATTCCTAGCTCACACACTTATTTTTGGAGCTTTAGTGGCCAAGTACATATGTGTCTCAGAACTCTGAAGTGAGGTGACGAGCCCAAGTGGTCCCTGGGCTCACGGTGAGCTCTACATCTACTGGGTCTGCAGCTAGGAGTCTATGTGTCTGATGCCAGACTCGTAACTTTCTCTGCTTCATCTAGTGCTGTCTGCAGGACCAACCTTCCATTTCAGTAACAGATAAAGCACACAGACTTGAGTAGTTAACCTTCCCATACTTCTGCATACCATACATAAGCATACCCATGTGTGTTTCTCTTCCACATAGAAAAAGTTGCAACACAAAGTTTAAGACAGACTTAATTTAAAGACTAAGCCTGGCTCTAGTGTGGGGGAGATCAGACACAGAGCACTCTCCTTGCAGTGTGCTAAGTCTAAGTAAGGCTTCATCCCCAGAACTGAAAAATGGTGTGGGACAATTGTCTGCATTCTGTCAGTTATATTTTAAATAAACGCTGATTGGTCAATAGCCAGGCAGGAAGTATAGGCAGGAAAACCAGACAGGAAGTAGAGGCAAGTCAATGAGAATAGGAGAATTCTGCGAAGAAGGAAACTCATTCCTCAGCAGTCCTGGCCCAGTCACAAAGCAAGCAAGATATGAGTGCCTTGCTGAAAAAAAGTACTGAGCCATGTGGCTAACATAGACTAGAATAATGGGCTAATATAAGTTATAAGATTTAATAAGAAGCCTGAGCTAATGGGCCAATCAGTTTATAGTTAATGTAGACTCTCTGTGTGATTTCTTTGGGACGTAACGACTGCGGGAACCAGGCTGGACAGAAACTGCATGTCCATGTGGAAACTGCATCCACATAAAGCCTGAGAGAGTTTGGGAAGTAATTCTAGAAAAAAAAGGATAGCATGACTTATTGATAGCAGCATTTTCTCAGATGGGCTCTGCTTGCTAGAGGCAAGTGCTCTCATTTAATAGAGGCTTCCAGACTCAGCTTTAGCTGTAAAACCTTACAGCTCTTTTAAGAGGCCCTGGCACAAAACACTTAAATGGTGTTGATGAAAAGCTGACCACATGCTTTTTTGTTTTCAGCCATAGCAGGAGAAAAGCCATGCCATTTTAAAATGCCACCTTTCTGGGCTGTCCTGCCAGCACAAACTCGGACTCTTTCAGGTTGGAGATCTGGCCACAGAGCATTTGAGTGAGGTTTGTGAGCACATTGCTGCAGCTTGCTTGCTGGCAGGGACCTTAAAACATCATAGAGTTGTGGCAATAAATATGTATCTGGTTGGTACCTCTGCCATGAGGCTGAAATCTCAGAAAGCTAAGAAATAGGCTGGATCTAGCCACCAAAGCCACAGCTTTAATTCTAGCCATTTTGCTTAACAAATTAAAACTCACGTGGTCAGAAAAAGAGAGGTATACAGTAAAGAAAGATTCAAAGATGAAGAAAATCTCTAAATGTTTTACAGTGTGTTAAAAATATATGCAGGCTTGGGAGAGAAAAGAAAAGGTTAAAGTCCTTAAAGAGAGAGAGAGAGAGAGAGAGAGAGAGAGAGAGAGAGAGAGAGAGAACTTGGGAGGCAGAGGCAGGTGGATCTCTGTGAGTTCAAGGACAGCCTGATCTACAGAGGGAGTTCCAGAACAGCCGAAGATACACAGAGAACTTGTCTCAAAAAGTCAAAATTAAAAGTAATAGTAAAAATAAAAGTAAAAGAAATAGAGGTTTAAATAAAGCTATGTAAAGATGAAAAATATACAGAGAGTCTGGATACTATATGCTATTATGTTCTCTTTGAATTGTTTGAATGCTGAGGAAGGAGCAATAGTTGCCAAAAGATATCTGTTTATACATGCTGCTCAATTAATCCAAGACGGTTATTTTGATAATAGTTAACTTCAAAATTGAAGTCAAAAGGTATATTACTATGGAGAAGTTTTGCTTTTGTTTCCACAGGAAATGAGAGGCTGTGGATTCATTATGAGTTAAGAAAAATCAGGTTTGATCAAGGAAGACCACCTGAGAAATCTCCAGTAGGACCAGATGTCTGAGTTCTTCATCCAGAACACATTCATGACTCTGCCTGAGATGATCAAGTCTCATAGGATACTCCAGTCAGGACCTGATCATAATTCTAAATTTTCTTTAGGTCCCCATAAGATTATCAGCACCCCCAACCAGCAGGAAGTAGCCTGGAGAACTATGCCCACATTCCCAAAAAATAGACTATGGATATTTTCCTTTGTTTAGAATGTTGGTTACAAGTTGTTATGGCTAATGGTCAGGAGAAAAGCTAAACAAAGGATATCAGATTCAGAGTTCTTGTTATTTAAAAAAGAAAGAGGGAAGAGGTGTGGGACAAATGTCTGTATTCTGTCAATTATATTTTAAATAAACACGGATTGGTCAGTAGCCAGGCAGGAAGCATAGGCGGGACAACCAGACAGGAAGTAGAGGCAGGTCAATGAGAACAGGAGAATTCTGGGAAGAAGGAAGCCCATTCCTTGGCGGTCCTGGCCCAGTGACAGAGCAAGCAAGATATGACTGCCTTGCTGAAAAAGGTACTGAGCCATGTGGCTAACATAGACAAGAATATTGGGCTAATATAAGTTATAAGAGTTAATAAGAAGCCTGAGCTAATGGGCCAATAAGTTTATAGCTAATGTACAACTCTATGTGATTTCTTTGGGACTTAATGACTGCAGGAACTGGGCAGGACAGAAACCCAGACAACAGAAAAAAAATCACAAAGCGTAAGTTTATGGACACTAAGCATCATGTTAAGCATCCAGGGAAATTGGGTTTCTAACCTAAAGTGGAAAAACTTAAGATGCCAAGAGCCTCTGGCCCATACTCTGGTGTCATCAGAAATGGACATAGCTTGCGTACATCTCTATCTCAGATCATAGGCTATACCAGAAAGCCCTAATCTCCCACCCTGACTGTGCTCCACATCAAGAACAAATTATTCTTCAATCCTTGATTCACTGAGTTCTGCAAATTCTGAGGAGCGAGGCAGCTGAGAGGGTTTCCCAGCGTCGCCCATTTGGTGAGCTTCCTTCTGTGCATATCCGCACACGTTTTCCACCACCCTTCCCTAGTCCCTGAGAAGAGATGTGAGCATTGACAAAGGCATTTGCTAAACTTCAACAAGTGGTTTAGGAACAAACCTATCTCAATTGTATCCTTGGTGTCCTCCTGGAAGTCCTCATCTCCTGCATCCAGGTCAATTCGTTCTTCCTTGCTGTCACGAAGACTCCAACACAGACGGTACAGCTGTGGAGAAAGCAGAACAGATTACCAGAAAGATTGAAATAGTGCCTTAGGCCAAGAATTTGGGGAAACAAAGTGGTGTGGGACAATTTCTGTATTCTGTCAGTTAAAATTTAAATAAACACTGATTGGCCAGTAGCCAGGCAGGAAGTATAGACAGGACAAGCAGACAGGTAGTAGAGGTGGGTCAAGAAGAATTCTAGGAAGAAGGAAGCCCATTCCTCTGCAGTCCTGGCCCAGCCACAGAAGAAGCAAGATGTGACTGCCTCACTGAAAAAGGTACTGAGCCATGTGGCTAACAGAGACAAGAATAATGAGCTAATATAAGTTATAAGAGTTAATAAGAAGCCTGAGATAATGGGCCAGTTTATAACTAATGTAGACCTCTGTGTGATTTCTTTGGGACTTAACGACTGCAGAAACCATGCAGGACAGAAACCTCGAACAACAGAAAAGTATGAATCAAAAAAGGAAATGAATATGGCCTTGCCATACCAAGAAATCATGGATCACTCTCCCACTGAAATCCTACATAATATATGCAGCATAATCTAGGGAGATGCTAAGGGGAGAATCACAGGAGAGAAGGGAAGAGAATAGAGAAGACCAGATGGGGAAGAGCGTGGGAGCAGCGACTGGACATGACTCCTCCTGCACTGGGGACCTCACTGCACCAGTGACCTGCACAAGATGGGGCTGTCATCATTTCCTCCTTCACGGGGAAGCCACTCAGGAGACCCCACCCCACGCTGAGGGCCTGAGGACAATTAAAGACTGCTGAAGAGGAAGTGCCATTTTCTCCAGTGGGATAGCCAGTGACAAGCTCCCGGGTTCTGGAGGATTCCTGGCTCACTCTCATGCAAGCAGTCATAATTAAACTCTGTGAGCCAAAGTAAGAGGGGGCTTGTTGGAAAGACATGGGATGAGATGGTGATGGATGGTGTAAATGACCAAATTCAGTATGTTCATATGTGAAAGTATCAAAGAAGTACAATAATATTAGTAGTAAAAAAAAATAAAAACAAAAATAAAGGGCAAAGTGAATTAAAAATACAATAGATTTAAACATGCTGGGCCAGTGAGATAGCTCCATGAATAAAAGAGAGTACAACCAAGCATGAAGCCTCGAGTTCAATCCTGAGGATCTGCTGAATAGAAGAGGACAAGCACCTCACGTGAGTTATACTCTGCCCTTCAGTGTGCACTGCAGCATGCAGATGCCCACACATGCGCAATCACACATGCCCAAAATACATAGATAAAATGGAGCTTTTATGTTTTTAAAATTTAACATCTCATGAAAAGACACTACCTGAAATATTTGTTGTGTGAATGAATTCACTTTTCTCTGATAATTAAATTTGTTCCTTTCATCACTGCTGCTAAGAAAGAAGCCTAGCAGTCATTTATGTGAACCAGCATTGTAAGATCTTATTACTGAACACTGTCACACCATGGAAATAAGAACTACAAACATGGGCCCTGTCCACACAGAGTGGAGCAGGGGCAGTTTCTACTGATACAATTTGGAATTTGAGGTAAGAATTTGTAAAATTCTGTGAGAACCAATGCCATACATCCACCCCAGTCATGCCTTTTGCTGAATGCCTTGCTTTCTCTACTTTACAAGTGGTGTGGGAAGTCCTCCAGTATATGTGTTGCTTTTATTGTTTAATGAATAAAAAAGCTACTTTGGTTTGTGATAGTGTAGAACAGAGCTAGGCAGGAAAACTATAATGAATGCTGGGAGAAAGTAGGCGGAGTCAGAAGAAGCCATATAGCCACTGGAGGAGACAGATGCACCCTGGAGTAAACTACAAGCCTAGTGGTAGAATATAAAATCATAGGAATGGGTTAATTTAAGATATAAGAGCTAGCTAGGAATATGCTAGAGTCATTGGCCAAGTAGTGTTGCAATTAATATAGTTTCAGTGTGATTATTTTGAGTCTAGGTGGCCGGGAATGAATGAGGAGTCTCTGCCAATACACAAGGAAGCTCAGAGCTAAAAATGTTTGAAGCTTCAATGCTTCCGAAGAATGAGATACAGCAAAATGGTTGATACAATGTAAAGATCCCTATCACAGAGCTGGCAAAAGACAAGCTGGAGAATCTGCAGCTATAAATGCAGATTCTGTTTTACATTAAGGCTGTCTCAGATCTTGATAATCTGCCAGGGAGGTTAAAGCTCTCTTAGGGATTCCACGGGTGCTTGTATTAGTGTGTTTATACAACCCTTTTTCTACAGATAAATGCTACATTGGGTTCCTTTTCTAGCTCTGTTCCCTTGATAACCTGGAAACAATAGAATGTTGTATTATTGGGTCACTAGACTATTTTTATTATAATAAGATGGGCACATTATTTACTATTCTTTGAATTGGTAAAACTATGAAATAACTTTAACCCAATGTCAACATATGCAGCTGAAGAAGTTGTCTTATGACTTGTGAAGGCTTTAACTGGGTGGGCATTGATAGTATACTGTGGTGTGAATGTCTCCTCCAAGACAAATACTGGAATGTAATTGCTGGTGTGACATCAAGAGTGGGGTATTTCTTTAGATAATCTTTGGAAGGAAGTAATTCAATTACCTCTTAATACTGCTACCTTGGGAGAACCTTTCTGATTAAAAAAAAAAGATGAAGTTTGGCTTCTATCCATTCTCCCTCTACCACATTGTTTTTTTTTTTTTTTTTTTTTTGGTTTTTCGAGACAGGGTTTCTCTGTGGCTTTGGAGCCTGTCCTGGAACTAGCTCTGTAGACCAGGCTGGTCTCGAACTCACAGAGATCCGCCTGCCTCTGCCTCCCGAGTGCTGGGATAAAGGCGTGCGCCACCACCGCCCGGCCCAACTGCCACATTGTTATGCAACATGAAACCCCTCACCATATGAAGCCTGTCAACTTTTGACTTTCCAACATCCATATGGTGAGAGAAATAAACTTCTATTACTTATAATATTGTAAATGCCATTTTTAACATTAGAAATATTATTTATATAATTATATTGTTTATAATATTATTTATAATCTACTTATTCTGTAGCATTCATTTATAGTAGCAGAAAGCATACTGTTAAAGATATCTCCTTTAGAAAAAAGTCAAAAAGTAAGCTATAGTTTAAGTTTCCCTGAGTGGATGATTTTTGTATTAGGCATGTGTGTTGCAGGACTTCTGGAAATTTGGCCATGGTATTTTCACATGAAATACAACTTCTCATTTTGGACAAGGACTTCTGATCTAGAGTATTATGCTGCCTGTCAAGTGACCTCACTTCTCTTTGTAGGCATTACTCAGGAAGCTGAGTCTTCAGGAAAGCCCCAGACTGAAGTCTGGGTTGTAAGGGCTTGGACCAGACAGTGCTGATACAGCAAGCATCCCATGTTTCCCATCCTGAATCCTCCTACATGAAACCATCGATCAGCTGGAGCTATCTCAGCCCTGTAAAGTATGAGTTGCTCAGTGGGTGCTGCAGCAAGGACTGTGGAACACGGGCAGGAAAGGTCTCGAATGATGGATACTCACGTGCACATCTGGAATGGGCTTGGTGAGGAAGGAGATGGCCAAGACGACAATAAGAGTGATAACAAAGAGAATGATGGCAAAGTACAGATAGTGCACCCCACAGATGATGGTGGGGCAGTTGCTAGGCTCCATGCAGCTCCCGGTTCCATAGGCAAACTCAGTAATCATACGGGAGAGTCCAATCAAAAGGCCTAGAATCAGTCCCCAGAAGGCTCCCTGCAAAAGAAAACCCTGGGTTAATTGTGTTGAAACAAGAAAACAACTGGTGTTCTCATTGTCCTATGTGGAGTAGCCATAGATGAAGAAACAGGAGAGAAGGCTCCTCCGGGCCATCCACAGCCAGGACACAGATCTGGGCCAGAACTGTTAAGTAGCACTTTTCATAAGTCTGTCTATTCTGTTTCAACAACATGATATCCTGTATCATAAAAAAAGTTCAAAATATAATGGGTTCAAACATTTACTGGTTGGTATAGACTATTAACAGTGCATATCAAATCAAAGCCTTCCTCCTAACAGAAAAGCTAGTTTGAGGGTGAAGGGTGTAATTCAGTGGTTGAGTGTTGGACTAGAAGTGTGAGGCCATGGACTCAATCCTCAGGACCACAAAATCCAGAGCAGCAATAATTTGAGCCTGCAAACTTTCAGCTGATGTCCTCACAAGACTCCCAAGTCTTGCATATTTCAATGCAAGGTAAACACTTGCAATTTAGCTTCTCCGAAGACATTATTAAAAAACACTAAATTAAGTCTTTGAGGAATGAAGAAGAAAGGAACTTTTCTATAAAAATATAAAAAATACTTGCAACAACCCAAAGGTCCTTCCTGCATCACATCCGACCTCTTTATCCTGCCAAATCTCCCACCCCTTTCTCCAGGGTCTCACCTAGTGATTCTCTCTGACTCATTCATGCCTTCCCCCAACCCACCTGATCTATCCCAGGACCACAAATCCAGGGCCACTGCCTAATTTACCTCTTCTGCCTGCATCCAAACCAACCCCTGACTTCTACCAGGGCTTTATCTGATCACAGTCCCTTTTGCACAGCAGCCAACCCCTGCACCCAGCCAATAGCCAGCATCTTTCTCCAGGGTTCATTTCAATGAGACTCCTTGACCCTCCCCATTTGCACACTATCCCCAAATGTGCTCCTGACCCCATAGACACTACCTCAGCCTGGTCTTCACTGAAACTAATGAAGGCTTCTGCCAGACTCTACCTACCTGGTTTCAACCCACAGGCCCCTCCCACACCATATCCAACCTTTTCACGTGGCCAGATCTACCCCTGCGTTCCAGTCTAGACCAGGAGGCACATCCTAGACCACCGCAGTCCCCTCTGTCCACCTGACTTCACTCAAGTAATTTCCTCCAGGCCCAACCCACAGGCACATGCTCTTCTCTGTCTAACCTGCTCTGTCTACATCAGAACTAACTACAGAAACCCATATACCAGATGCCATTATAAAAATACAAACGATATGAAAGATTGAGCCAGTGTCTCCTACCCTCCACTCATCATTTCTGTAGAAAGATTCACCAGTGATAGTTACCCAGATGAGCCCCGGAACACAGAATTGAAAAGAACATTCATAACTTCAGCAAAGAATTCAAGTTGAAAGAAGACACAAGCAGTTCAATGAAATGAAGGAGAACACACACCTGCGTGGTGCTCAAGAAAACACAAACCTAAGGCTGATGGGAATGACAGAGACAATCGGGATGTGAGAACAGAATTCAGTGAGGAGACAGAAGCCCTGAGGACTGAAGATGAAACGTGAAGAGAGAACTGAAAACCCAACACCTCAACTAGGAACCTCACAGGGAAGGCTCACGAGTACAGCGAATCAAGCAGAAGACAGGACATCAGGACTCGAAGAGTAAGCAGAGGATCTAGGCCAAATACGCAAGGACTATGACCCTGAAGAAGAAAACAACACAGGAAATAGTTAGATCCTAGCAGAACACTTTCTCCACACCCATATGGATACAAGAAGCACAGAGGACAGAAATAGATAAGACCAGCAGAGAAGGTCCCCACAGCATAGCAGGGTAAAACACCAAGTCACAGAACAAAGACACAGTGTGGCCCTCATCTCTAACTCACACCTCGTGCAACACCACATGACTTAACTTGTCAAAGAGCAAGGGAGGGGACGCTGTCTGGTCACAGTTTCTGTCACCCCCCCCCCACACACACACCCCATAGGAAACATTTCTGTTCTAGTTATTCTTCTTTCGGTAACCAGGGCCTATACCTTTTCAAGTTAGCTCTCTGGAAGACAATGTAAGCATAGAATTTCAGAGACCAAAATCAAAGAAAAGAAAACTAAGTGCCTAAACGGTAAAAAGACTGGATGGAAAACACTATTAGTTGGGAACCTTGTAGCAAGAACTGGGTGTGGGGGTCAGAGAGAAAGTAGATCTGATACTAACTCCTGAGGGCTCATGCCAACTCTCGGGGGCCCTTGGGATTCCTTGAGGCATACCCAGCCAAACTTTCAACTGCACATCACTTCTGTCTGAGATCTCTGGAAAACAGAATCCTTCCCATAGAGAATATGCAAACCCCCATAAGCCACTGCTGCAGCACACGGGCTTTTCGGGAGCTTCTAGAACAATACCTACTGGTTCATTGACTCTCTTGCAGAAAACAGCAAGCAGGAAGACAGCTGCGATGGGTGGCCCCAAGTAACTGGTGATAGACTGGATGTAGTCAAAGAGCTGTCCACTCTGAGCCGACTGCACAATGGGCACCCAGGCGATGCTGATGCCAATCAGCACGAGGATGAACAACCTGAAATCAGAGACCACAGTAGCACATCAGTGTCCTACATGAACAAATACATACCAATAATATGTAAGCCTATATGCTCACACCTACATGTAGATGTCACCAGCAAATATATATGCAAGAGTACTATATAAATATATGCATATCTCATGTTACCGTAGTGAGGCGAAATAAGCAAATTCATTCTGGAGACTTCTTTCTTCCTTGCTCTGCTTAGGCATCAGAAAAGTCATCTGTGTCTATGAATAACTGAATAACTGAAACTCATTTGACTTTCAACAGGCAGCTTGGCCCAATGATCTAATGTATGAAAATCCCGCTTTGAGAAGAGTCAAAGTGTAGAAAGAGGGTTACAGACTCAGGAGCAAAGTAATCATGGGTTCAAATTCCCATTGTTTCTACATGATAGAAAACATGGCACTTAATCTCTCTTCAGCTGAAAACTGAGAATAAAAGGTTGGGATAAAGATTAATGAGAGAAAACCATCTCACAAATATGAGATTTAAATTTAAAATTTTTTAAAATTAAATTAAAAAAATAAAAATTTCTTTTCTCCCCTCCTCCTCCTCCTCCTCCTCTATCTAACTCTCTCTCTCTCTCTCTCTCTCTCTCTCTCTCTCTCTCGACAGGGTTTCTCTGTGTAACAGTCCTGGTTGTCCTGGAACTCTCTCTGTAGACCAGCCTGGCCTTGAACTCACAGAATTCCACCTGCCTCTGACCCCAAAGTATTGGGATCAAAGGTGGAGACTACCACACTTGGCTCTCAAATTAAAATTTTTTAAATTAAATAAAAATTTTAAAAATACCAACTTCTTTTCTTCTTTCTTATAAAGTCTTAAGACAGTTAAAAACATTAGCCAAGGAGAGAGTCTAAAGGAGCCGTCTACTCGGGAAGTGACCGGGTCTTTCTAGTTCTCTTCTTCTTGTTTTACTTCATGTTGTAAAACGGTGGGAGATTCTCTTACATGCTCTTACTTTTGTGCACTTGGTTTAATTATAAAGACTAGAGTTTCCTTACCCCATGTGTATTTAAAGCAATGAGTAGTGCTTTTACATAGGTCTTCCTCTGGGATGGATTTCCCATACCACCCTTGATTTACTCAAACCTTACCTGCCATTTTTGGCTCTAAGATCTTCCACAAAACCTTCCCCCTACTACACTAAGCCATGCTCATCTCTCTTATCCGGGTCCTGGATTGCTCTTACAAACATTGTAAACATTATTGCCATTGTAAGCTTGTTCAGTGCTGAGCAAACCCAAAGCCAGTAGTTATGGGAGGCGCAAAAAAATGTGAGATTCAATACAATCATAGGACCAGAAAATCTAGAACTATACAAGTCAATGAACTGGTTTTCTCTCTAGCAGGTACCTTCTAAGAAAAATCAAACCTCAGTGCTGCTCAGTAGAATGCAAAGTAGTAGATTCTCTGCTGGTCACACACCCTTTTGTGGCTTTAAGTACCCTTGTTTTCTCAAAAATCAAGGGGTATGGATACAGTTCAGTGGTAGAGCATTGCAAAGTGCCAAGTTCAATGCCAGCACCATCTGAATATATATGTGCACATAGCTGGTACTTTGTACAGCACAGAATATACTCAGAGCCCTGTGCAGGGACTTAATTGGTTGCAGCCGGCAGTTCTGACTCTGCCCATTCCAGGCCTAGTTAAGAACCAGGCAACTTCATTCTAGTAATGCTCACTGGTATCCTGAGATAGAGAAGTCGATCTGTTTGTTTCTCCTAACTCCAGAGGGACACTGCTCAACTGTTTCAATGTAAAATGAAATGCCAGGGCTGGGGTCTAGCTCTGTGGTGCAGTACTCGCCCAGAATGTGAAAAGCCCTGACTTCAATCCTCCAGTACCACAGAAAATAAAGTGCCTGTACATGGTAACTATAACCGGGCACAGAGATAACTCCGATTATACCAAGTGCCTGCCAATCTTGCCTAACCGCACTACAGTGGGTAGAACTCTCTGTGACCTTCAGCTCCCCTGGTACACGGTAGAGAGGAGGAAGCTGCACTTACCTTCCTGCAATCATGAGCTCCTTCTCGGATGCTCCCTTGCGGATCTTGGTGTAGACGTCCATGGTGAAGAGGGTGCTGGCGCTGTTGAAGATGGAGGTCAGGGAGCTCATGAGAGAGGCCATCATGACTGACAGCATCAGGCCTCGGAGTCCTGGAAGAGAACGGGGTTTTGAGTGACATTCGTCACCCTGACTCTGTTTCTTGTGCAGCAGTACCCAAGGTCTGTTTGCCTTTAGAAACCATGACTGTGTCTCAAATTTCTTTCTCAGGGAAGAAGAGAAGTTTTCAAGAAATGGACTGTAGCTTTACATTCTAAGAGCACAGCAGGCAATGATTTAAATGGTGATGATGGTGGTGATGAGTGTGGTGGCCATGGCAGTGGCGGGTGTTTCCACCCGAGGGGACTACGTAAGGACTCTCACCAAAGAGTCGTGATACAGAAGAAGGATGTCTAAGCTGGACTGGAGAGAATGAAAAGACATCCACGAACGGGAGCCTAGAGAACCGAACAACTCTCATCTGGCAAACTGTAGCATAGAGTGAGGTGGCTGCTCTTGGTTGTCAGCTTGACTCACCTGGAATTAACTAAAACCCAAGCCACTGGGCACACCTGGGAACGATTATTTTTCTTTATTAAATCGTTTGAGGTAGAAAGACTCACCTTTAATCCTAATCTTTTGATGGAGAAAGACTCACCTTTATTCTGGCTACACCTTCTGATGGCAGCCTCTAAAAGGACTTGGAAGAAGGATTCTTTTGCTGTTTGTCTGCTTGACATCACCCTCACTGGCAAGCCCATTATGGGAGCCTACTTCTTAGAGATTCCGGCAAATACTGAAGACTAGCTGAGACACTGAACCTCATGGCCTGAACAACTACTAGATTCTGGGACTTTCTGTTAGGGAACAGTGATTGTTGGACTGGCTGGACTACAACCTGTTAGCCACACTAATAAATCACCTGGTGAAGCAGGTCTGTGACACAGACTGCCTGACTTGCAGCAAGATTTTTTGTTGTTGTTGCTGATTGTTTATTTGTTTGTTTGTTTTGTTTCTCTGCAGCTTTGGAGAAACTTTTGGTTTCTCTGTACTGGAACTCCCACTCTGTAGTACAGTCTGGCCTTGAACTCACAGGGATTCTCCTGCCTCTGCCACCTGAGTGCTAGATTAAAGGCATGTGCCACTGTCGCCCAGCTAAGACCTGTTTGACCTATGCCCACATCAGCTTTGCCTTTGACAGTTCAGGCAGCATAGGTTCAAGCAACCTAATCTCTATAAGAATAGAATAATAAGTTCTATTCTTATTAAACCTTCATCTGCTTATCTACTCAACAAATGCTTGCTAAGTGTACTTGTATGGTGGTCTAGCCCCCCCAATTATGATAAGGCAGACGAAGTAAGGCAAGAAAGGGAAACGTAGGCAGGGAGGAAAGTGCATGATAGTTAGGAGACAAGTGGGCAGGACGGATGTGGATTAGTTGGGGTACACTTGCTGGCTGAAAAGCTGAAGCTACAAGAGGAACCAAAGGAGGCAGCCTAAGAAGATATGGAAAGGCAAACAGGAAAGACTAACATGAACCCTAAGAGAAAGACTCGAGAAAGGCAACTGACCAATGCCGTTAAACGCAATTGAGTGACGTAAGATGAGGGACAGGAAGTCCTAACACTGGGGATTGAGTAGTCACAGAAGCCAGGTGACAGACACAGTGTTTTGCTGTTTTGCACACATCTATTTGTTGGTCTCTATTCTACTCTAGCACCATGTGCTAGGGTCTCATGAGTGCAGGAGTACAGGGCCCGTTTGGAGAAGTCACACCCTGTTCCTGCGAAGACCAGTGTGACTGACACTCATGGGAACCTTAACTAATAAGCAGCCAAGTTCAGGGGAGTAGTTAAATATACTTTCCCTCTTATATGATTTGAATACAAATGCTCTGCCCAAGGTTGTGCATAAAGCTCTGGAGAGAAATTTAAAAAGAAATCTAGGCATGCTGGTACAGCCCAGTAACTGGAGTACTAGGGAAGCTCAGACGAGAAAACTAACGCCAATTCAAGGCCAACCTGGGCTACATAACGAGACTCTGCCCCAGGAGAAAACATGAATACATACACACATAAATACACACACACACACACACATACACACACACACACACACACACACATGAAAGGATGGAAGGCTGAGAAGGCGGCTCAGCAGTTAAGGTATTGGTTGCAGAAGCATGAGGACCTGAATTCAGATCCCCAGCATCTACATAAAGCCAGGAACTATAGCTCATAGCTGTAACTCCAGAGCTGATGGGGAAGATGCAGATACTGGGGCTCCCTAGTCAGCCAGTTTAGAAAAAACTGAGAGCTCCAAGTTCAGGGAGATAAGTATGTCTTAAAACAAAACAAAACAAAAACTCCATGGCTTAAAGCTCATGGGATATCTTGGAAGACAGGGCAGGAAGATAATAAGACCCAAAGGACCAAAAAGTTTACTGTAAGACCATGTCTCCTAGAAATGGCAGAGAAGTTTCATGCATAATACCTTAACAGTATGGCTGCTTAAGCAATACCTGAACAAGGACAACACCAATGTAGACATGCTTTCTTGGAAGGGGCCCCAACCATAGGCAAAGGACCACAGGAAACTAAGGGGCATTAGGAGCAGGAGAAATAGTCTTCCCCTTGAAATGAGATCCTAATTAGTTATCTAATACCAAGTGGTCAGCTCTGAGATCATATACACACAAACAACACTAAATGGACTCCGTATGCGAGTGTTAAATTTTATAAGACAGGAATTTGAGAGTGAAAGGGAGCTCATAGAAGGAGTTGGGGAAGGAAAGGGAATGGGGGAAATGATGTAAATATAATCTAATAACAATAATAATAAATATAGCAGGAAAAGAGCTGTTACTAGAAATGAGTGAAAATGCAGGCGATTGCAGATGTCAGTTAAAATGTTCTCTACAGATGTCTGCTTCCCTCTTACGTGCTTAATGTTTCCATCACAGTGTGGACTTTTAAAATTGTGAGGAAAATAAGGTGCATGGGCCAGTGCAGTGGCTTCACACACTCACACGCACACACACACACACTCTGAGATGAGGCCACTCGGCATCTGCGTTTCTGTGACCGACTCTCTCACTTCACACCCTGCAGCAGCATCCGTGTTCCCAGATGAACAGATCACCTTCTCGTGTGTCTGATTGTCACCCACTGCCTGTGCAGAGCACATTTTTTATGCATTTATATTAAACACTAAGGTTGGTTCCCTATCTTGGCAATTGTGCACACGCCTAAAATGCACACTAGAATTCAGTTGTCTCTTCAACAGAGTGGTTCCATCCCTTTGGATATGAACCTTGTATGGAGAACGCTGAACTCTATGGTAGGTCTACTTTTAATTTTTTTTCCTCAGGAGCTTCTACACTGTTTTCCAAAACGGCCATTGTAAATTATAATCTCTTCGTTTAAGTATTTTAAATGATTATTGAGACAGGCATGGAAAGGGACTTTCTCCCCCTACCCCAGCAAGTTTTCGTGTCCTTTCTTAGCCTGACTAATGGACAAGACCCAACATGACAGACTCCAACTGAACCACATGTTATGAAGACATAAATTAAACTCAGAAACACAGAAATGGGACTTTCTCCTTTGTCCCAGAATGCACTCAGAAGTCTAGGTGGAGCCTAAACCAAATAGACCTCCCAAGAAAGTCTCACCATTAGGCATGAGCTCCACCACCAAGGTAGGATAGGCGATGTTGCTACAGCCCACTGAGGTGCCGCAGTACTTCTGACATTCCGAGGGGATGACACAGGCGATCTTCTCTGGAGAGACGAAAGGGTGCATCCGTGAGCTTCCATTGGGTAGCAATGGCTCTGATGGTTGCCGTATTTACCATAAAGCAACACTTCAAACAAGATATTCCTGCCTGGTACCCACAAACAACAGCAGGGAAAGAATGTTTCCCAGCTAAGACCTCTGTGCCATACCCTGTCCTGTTATCCCTGACACATCTGGATGCTCCCACAGCAGAGAAACATGGTCCTTAGAGGACAGAAAGGAAACAAAGAAATGATCTGGAGGGGAGGGAGAAGGCACTGCCATCGACCTCAACAGCTTGTTGATGAATATTAGGATTATCTGTGACCCTGGTTTTCAGGGTTTTTTTTTTTTTTTGAACAGCTCTTAAACCAGGCTGACTCCCAAGATTTGAGAAATCTGGAGCAGTAATAAAGAAATAGACTGGAAGGAGAAGGGAACAAGGTCTAAAATCTTGGAGAAAATTCTAGAAACTTATATAGAATTTGAATCACCAACATTTCTTAAATACTCATTTAGCACTGTACCAACAGCACCAATTCATATACTTATTATAAATAAATATATTTATTCTAAATAAATAAATGCAGTAGCCATTAGGGTATGAGCTGTTCTGTTTGCTAAACAGGTATCTCTCAGCATCCATGTGCAAATTATATCCGGGTACTCTTTACCCAGTGGATTCCAAAGTCTGCAGAGGCTCAGCCCCCTAAGTAAACAGCATAGTACCTGCTCTAACGCATGCACATCCTCTTCTGAAGCCATCTGCAGGTTGCTTACAACATAGAATAACCTAGAAGTGCTATGGAAATAGCTGTTGTCCTGTGTTGTTTGGAAAAAGTGATAAGCAAAACTTATATATTTTCACTATAGGTGCAAATATTTTAATATTTTTCAATAGGTGGTTGGTTGAAGATCCACAGAAGTGTGAGTTATGAATAGAGAGGGCAATTATATTTTACTCATGGTGTACCAGCCAGCACAAGAATATGAGAGCCAAGCGGGGCAACAACCAAGGACAGCACAGCCAACGCCTGCAAGCTATCCTGGCTTCATTTTGGGGGTGCTTGCCAAACGGTCACTCTGTGGTGAACTGTTTACTTCTTGTTGTTATTTTGCATTTCAAAGCAGTTTTGATTCATAATAGTTAACCAAAAATTATTTGTATTCATAACAACAGGCCAGAAAAAGACCAAAGGTGAATCTGCCAAGGCAGGGTACCTGGAAGGAAACAGCCCATGAAACAGGGCAGAGAGCACAGGGCCAGAAGCAGCTGGCTGGGCCTTGGCATTAAAATTACAAAATAGATTATTAGACCCAACTACAGGCCTGGGATCCAGAGTGCAGAACTGCAAACGAGCAAACACTGTTTCCTGGAGAGAGAACCTGGATGATGTCATGAGTGTGGGAGATTAGGAGAAAAAAAATGAGGAGACAACTGTCGGTGTAAATGAGGGAACTGGTTCTCTCCTTCTGCCTCACGGGCTCCAGAGATCAAATTCAGCAAATTGATTTTAAAAGAAATAGAGAGAGACAACCCCAGGAATTCTGAGTCCCCAGTGTGTACACTGCCTGACACAGGCTACCCTGCCACTTGGTAATCATGGCACAAAAGAAAGGGAACGAAGGAGCCGGAGAGCTTCCAAAGTCCCGTAGAGCTAGCAAAGGAAAAATGGCCTGAGCTCAGGTAGAGGAATTACCTGTGTATAAAATCCGGCTGATCATCCCCGTCATGATCATGAGGAACATGGGCAACAGCTTCAGATAGCCACACAGGATACAGCCAGCCTTCACGTGAGACATGTTCTTAGCTGAGAGGCAGCGCTGCACAATGACCTGTCAGGAACATCCCAGTGAGTAGCTGTGCAGGCTGGGGATTCTGGAACCCCCTGACATGCCAGCTGCCCTGTTTGGACTTCAGCCTTGGTTCCCAGCAACTCAGAGACCACAAGTGCTTTCTTACATATTCTGACAGGTGGAAGTCTCTGTCGAGCACCCTGTCTGCTTCCATACCCAGACTGCATACCTGGTCTGTGCACCAGTACCACAGGGTGAGGATGGCCAGGCCAAAGATGAGCCCAGGCCATGGAATGTCTCCTGTGATAGGATCTCTGAATATGTGGAAAGAGTCGGCCCTGGGAGTGTAACATTCTTCCTTGATGGTCAGGTTTCCTTCAGAAACCACAGTTGGGATGGCATTCATGTACTTCTCCACAAAGGCATCATATCCTCCCACTTCAGTGAAGGCTGAAAAATATTGGTACAAAAAAGAAGACTGTGAAAAGTTTAACTCCTTCTAGTGATTTCATGTGTAGTATCTTAGACACCAAGAGAACACCAGCATAGGAGACACCCATGATGTGTGATTTGGAGCAGATGATCTTCCCTCTAGACCTCAGGCCTCTCATTTATAAAAATGGGAGTGTTAACTGCCCCGCCTTCTTGGAAGATACTGGCATTTCAAAGCAACAGCTTGTGGCCATGCCCTGACCGCACATGGTCTGGAAAGGGAGGGGCCTCATTAAAGGAAGACTCGGCCTTGGACCGTGTGCAGACTGTTGTTCTTCAAACCCCAGCTGTCTGCATGGTCTTTAGAACTCAGAACAGAGTTAGGGGCACACAGTGGCCTTCTGGAGACTGGACACAGGCCGGACAGCTGGCCCCAGGGATGCCCGGGAACGGGGCAGGGACCAGAATTTTGTCAGCTCCCATCTCAGTGCTGCCATCCTAGCCTGTGCTTGCTGACCCCAGGGCCTGCGGGGAAAGCAAGTGAAAGTCCTTAGAAAGCTAAACTCTAGAGTGTAGACAAGAGTCTTTGAATGATGCTCAGAGGGTCCGCTAATCATAAAAACCAAAATATGTCTTCTATGTAATCATGACAGCTAGGATTCCCAATGCTGTCTTTATAGACAAAGACAATTTCAAGAAATGATCAGAGATGCCAGCACTGAGTGAACAATTTTTAAATTGTTCTAAATGAAAAAATCACTCATCACTAATAATGCATAAACTTTGGCTTTTTAACATCACAGTGTGTGCAGGATATAGTTTCAGCCTGCAAACACGGCTTGTGAATCTGTGTGACTTGCTGAGTCGTTAGCCGCATTCATTTTTACCCAGGTTCTCTGCAAACACAGCACCGCATTACCACAGGCCTACACTGGAGACTCTGAACCAAGCTATAGGGAGAGAACGGGGCAATTCAAGTATTCCTTGGGTCTGCTCCAACAAGGGTCCTACAGGGGGAAGGTGATCCCATAAGGATGGCCAGACAGGGCTGGGCCACTGCCCTGAGCTAGACAGGGTGTTATGGGGTATTTGTACACTGTGTGAGGATATATTGCTGTGATTGGTTTAATAAAGAGTCTAATGACCAATATCTAAGCAAGAGAGGTGGGTGGGATTTCTGGAGCAAGAGAGAGGAAGAAGGGGAGGAATCCAGATACACGGATTATGTCAGGAGATGCAGAAAAAATTGGACATACAAAAATGGAGTGGAGGTTAAAAAAAGTCACGTAGTAAAACATAGATTAATAAAAGCAGATTAATTTAAGTGACAATAGCTAGTTGGGGGTCAAGCCTAAACTAAGACCAAGCTTTCATAATTAATAATAAGTTCCATGTCATTATTTGGGAGCTGGCTGGTGGGACAGAGAAAGACTGGTTACGTCAGAGCAGGCAGGCAGGCCAGCCAGACTTGCTCTGTCTTCTCAGAACTCTATACCTCTGCCCCCACCTGCTCAGCGAGCCCCAGCCCCACTTACCAAATCCAGTCAGGATACAAGACCCCACGAGCATGATTGCAGTCTGCAAGGCGTCCGTGTAAATCACCGCTGCCAGGCCCCCTAAGCAGGCAAACACAATAGATCACATGGAGCGCACGATGCCTGCCTGCTTCTTTTCCTACCCATCACCCTCTCTTCTCCACAGTGCCCCTTCTGAGAAGCTCCGCCCCCTGCCACCACCACCTGCCTGCCTTCCCTTCCCCACCTTCATCCCCCTCCCCCCAATCCTGCTGCTCAGAATTGTTTCTGGCCTTTGCCGCTCATGAAAATACCTACATGGCCCGGGAAAGGGAAGACACTTGTCTCTACCTGAGTGGAAAGGGAAGTATTTGTTGTGAGCTTAATGCTAGGACATGGCTCACAAAGGAATGTTTGATCTTTTTGACTGTAATGGTAGAGATGGAAACCCAGGACGCTGTGTGTGTGTGTGTGTGTACACATGCATGTGACAGACAAATGTGCCAACTGTAAATTACATTCCCAACCTCTCTAAGGAACGTCTCATCCTCAGGTATAGGGGGCGCCCAAGGAACAGCAAGTCCCGCTGTGGCTCCTCCCCCTTCCTTCCTGCAAAGAACACGTGTCTCTGCCATCCTCAAATCTTACTCCGAAACCTCTTTGTATATCTTTTGTCCACTTCAAAATGGTTCTTAATCTATTCACATCAAATCTAAGACTCCCAAGGACCCCGTACCTGTTTATGGCTCATGCTTTGTGTCTCCTCTCTCCCGGCTACTTTGCAGTAACCACCTGTTTGGTACCTGCGGGCTCACCTTGCTCCCCATCCCCACCCCACCCACTCCTGCCACCATTCCCCCTTCACTTACATGCCTCTAATTGTCCTAGCTTTGCCACATTGCCCACAACCTTCAGGCTAAGCTCTCCCGAGCGCCTCTGAAAGGCTGTCCTGACGTTCCTCCACCCAGCACGGGGGCTTTCACTGAACATTCCACATGGCTTGCCGCAGAGACCAAGAAAATAGCCTTTTCCCTAACCCTCCCTCCTTTTCTCCTCGCAAGTCTAGCCCTGCCTAACCCCGAGCCAGACTGGAGCTGCCGATTCGCTTGAATGGACTCACCTGTGATTGTATAAAGGGCGGTGATTGCTAGGAGGATAAAGATGGCCAGGTAGATGTCCAGGCCCAAGGCTAGGTTGATGAACAGAGCTCCAGAGAAGATGTCTGCCTGGAAGGAGAGAAGCAAGGCATAGGCAGAAGTGAGAAGGGTCATCTGGTCACAGGGGCCATTCCTGGGTTCCCAAGCAAGCTATATTCATGATAGCAGTTAGTAGTTCACAAGAAAAAGGACTCTGTGGTTAAAAAAAAAATCTATTAAATGCTAGTGTAAACTAATTGAAAGAGTCTTTTGTACCACACAGCACCCCTTCGCCTTTAATATGGACCACATGCTGTGAATACCTAGCTGAGGGTCATGGGACAAGATGCTTCACAAATACAGAGAGAGAGAGAGAGAGAGAGAGAGAGAGAGAGAGAGAGAGAGAGAGAGAGAGAGAGACTGTCGGCATCCACCCACCACCTGCTGCCTTTAGCAATTACTTGACTTGTACACACACATTGGTGTGCACGGATTTATAATCTCTGTCCCCAAAGCAAGTCTGAGTGTTTCAGATCTGTGAGTGGGAAACCCAGCCCCCACTCCCCGCTTCTTCAGCGAGGTTTAATTTTACTTGCCTGGCCCAAAGAGAGTTCATTGAGAACACCAAGTGCCTCTTGCATGTTACTACTGCTCCCGTGTACATAGTCTGGTGTCCTTTCAGGGGACTTGTCCCTTGTCACTGGTGAACTCACTATGTTCTTTACCCAGCCTTCAAAGCTTTCTTTGACTCTAAGATAAAGCTACCTGGCAGGAAGGTATGCAGTCGCTAATATAAACCAGCAGGGGGCACCAAAATACCGTGTTACAGGAAGAACACCATGCCCATCAATATTGCTAACTATTGTTAGATTTGCAGGTACCGAAATTAGACTTCTCCTCCAGGGAGTGTGTGCGGGTTTTTTGTTTGTTTGTTTTTGTTTTTATTGCACATAATTGAATACATTTTAGGAAACTGCAAAAGGAATCCTGTCACGCTCCAAGGAGAGGTCAGCGGGGTTGGACTCAGCTCTCTTGCATGCCCCCTTCCTCACTTCATTGCAGTTGCCCAGCGCCCTGCAGTGTTCAGGCCCCTACCACATCCTCTGCACTCTGCTATGGTTTTAGTGTATCCCCTAAAAGTTCATGAGTTGGAAACATAATGCCCGAATCCATATCCTGATGCTATTTGTGAGGCCCTGAGGGGTGGGGGTGATTAGGAGTAAATGACACCAGGAGGGCAGGCCCCCCACAATGAGATTACTGACTTTCTAAGAAGAAGGAAAGGGAGTCCCCATGTGGTGACACAGCCAGAGAGTCTCACCAGCTGCTGGCACAAGGCCCAGATGGACTGGTTTCCAAAGCTGTGAGAAATCTCTGCTCTTTATAAATCTCTGGTGTTTATTACAGTAGTAACACACACTGGACCAAGATATCCACCCCATGGGATCTCTAGTCTCCTGCCTTCACTGTTTCCCCAATACCAATCCCATGGCTATGTGCTATGACTTGAGCCCCACCCTCCCACGATGGGGCCCACATCTTAGCTCTAGCTCCAGTCTTCCCAAAGCCCTCCTGCAAGATGCTCTCACCCAAAGAGACCTACACCATCATCATTCCTGATGAGGAAGGACAGACAGGATGAGGAGAGAAGAGAGGGGATGGTGAGTCACACACACCTGCAAATGCACACAAGTGGCGTACACGCGTGTGTGTACGCGCGTGTGAAGCTGCTTTTAAGTGTTAACTAATATAAGCCTTATTTTTATAACATGTTAATGTGTCCAACACAGATAAAGGAAACTTTTGTGACAAACTGAAAAAAAAACTAATACAAACTCTTCCTCTTATGAATTCTCTCCTTTGGACCCCAAAATACCAGGATTCCTGCTAATAATACCATAGCTAACTGAATACAGCCAAGCAAGCCCACCTGGCCTGAGGGCTCTGGGTTTTGTTTTTGGTTCTTCCTATCTGCCTCAATTTTCCGTTTCCCTGTGGATTTTCCCCCTCTTCCTTTCCAAGGAATTTTATAGTTCACCTAGGGTTGCCATGAGTGTGTATTATTTTGATACTAAAAAAGTATTGACATTTACTCCTTTCTGCCTATGCTTTTGGGGTTGCAGTGAGACTGAGATTCTCGAGTCCGCTGCTGGACCCCACAAAGTTTTCTTAGTGGAAAGAGAGCGTGCATTAATGTGCAAAGCACAAACTGCCAAGGAAGGTTCAAATCTTGTGGTGTTACAAGGTGAAAAGTTAAAACTTCAGTAACAGGAGCTGGAGAGATGGTTCAGTGGTTAAGAGAGCTGACTGCTCTTCCAGGAAACCCAGGTTCAATTCCCAGCACCCACATGGCAGCTCACACCTGCCTGTAACTCCACTTCCAGGGGACCCGACTGTTATCATTTCCACCACCCAAAGTTGCCAGCGTTCTGGCAAAATGCCTAGCTGCCCCAAGCGCCGGCACTTCCGGGTTCCACGGCCACGCATGGGCCATCAAATATTCAGGCAACCTACACAGTCACCCAGGGTCCTCAAGCCTACGTGATCTACGTGATCTACATACAGTGTGGTCTTGTGATCTATGTGTGATAGGGTTATGTAACCTCTGTGCGTATGTGCTGGGTGCTAGACAGCCTTTAAAAGCCGAACACGCCACTCCACGTTCTCTTCCAGCACCAGCTCCCGACTGGCCCAAGCACCCCCTTCTCTTAGTCCCTCCTCTTAAAAAATTCATAGTTGTGTGTCTTGTGATCTGTAATCACACCTGGTAATTTCATTGGTGCCAAGACGCCACCAGCTCTCCTGCCCCACTCAACAAGGGTTGGGACCCTGGACCGGGTTGCTCCACAACTGACCATATTCCATCTGCCAGGCTGCTGAACTCTGCGCACAACACCAGTACTGTTGGTGAGTTCCCCATTCTGGTCAGCTTAACCATTTCCCTGAACCCAAGTAATTGACCATTGGTTGTCCAGAAACCCTCTAGTGTTCTTCACAACAGGGGAATGTCCCCAGCCACAGCCTCCATGGCTACTACAGTTGATCCCTTTGCTGACATTCATCTCTGGTAACTCCCCACAGCTGACGACTGGGGTCCCATTCCTCATCTTGGACTGTTGTCCCTCAGGATCCTCTGCCCTGGTCCTCAGCCCCTGCATTGAGAGCCTTGGGGGTAGCTTGAACCAATCACTTGCTCTGTCTCAAGGACACTTGTAGACAAGTTAGCTGTTGGGTCTCATCTCTCTCTCTCCCTTCCTTGGCTGTGGGAAATAAACCTTCTGGTGCTCAGTCCAGCCTCTCCCCTGGGATGTCTTTCGGAGACCCTAAAGCCCCTAAGCTTAAGGCCTTACTCACAGACTCCCCAGCTTATCCTCCTTTGCACAAAGAAATGGCACCATAACACTAACAATAGATAATACTCTAAAGTGGCCGCCTAACAGCACCTTAGATCCAGCTATTCTGTGGGAGCTTCCTAACTTCTGCCAGTGAACAGGTAGATGGAAAGAGCTCCCATACGTTCAAGCCTTTTTCTATTTAAGTTCTATGCCCTCTGTCCTTGCAACCTGTTCAGCTCACATGTTCCTAGCTATGCCATCTAACTCAGAGGAACACCCCACTTCTGTTCTGGACCATGCTAATGAACCCCAGTTTCCCGACCTCTCCAGCTCTTCCCCTTCCCCCAGCAACTATTCCTCCTCCTGTTGTCATGCCTCTGCCTCCGCTCCACTCTGGCACCTACTTCCACCCCTCCTCTCACGCACTCTCGCGCTGCTAAGGAACCTAAGCCTGACCAAACCAAACAAGCGCAGTTCTCCCTTTGCAAGAGGTAGCCAGTGTGGAGGGGCTGGTCAAGGTCCATGTCACTCTCAGAACAAAAACTGGGTTCTTACACGTCAGAATCTACCTCTTTCACAAAACAATTCCAATATATTACCCAATCCTATAATCTCACCTTTCATGATATTTTTATGATCCTAACTAATAACCTACTTCCTGAGAAGCACAAGCAAGTTTGGGAGCAGGCTAGATTGCATGCAGACAAGGGTCACAGACTCATGCAGCCCACCTCCCCTATGCTGGGACTGAGGCGGTCCCCAAGCAGGACCCACACTGGGATTACAACACTCCAGGTGGTTTAGCTAGAGATCAGTTGAGACTTGCTTTCGAACAGGTCCCTGTCAGACTGCCCTCAAGCCAGTAAACTCCTAGGACAGGCAGGAAAAATCCTCAATTCTTGGAACCCTCACAAAGGCTGGAGAGCCCAGAGGGCTAACACTCCTCAAGACCGGTTTCTTTTCCCAGAGCTTCCCTTGCATTAGGCCTAAACATAAGCTTTTGGAGAGAGGCTCCTTGACCCCATACACAGAAGTCTTAGGGCTGACTTTTAAGGTGTACCATTGAAGAGATGATAAAGCCTGTAGACAAAAATGCCAAATGCTGGCCAAGGCCGTCCAGTTGGCCATGGCGACTACCCGTCCTGCCTGTGCTGCTCCCTTGGCCCCCTCAACTCGGGGCTCAAGGGCCACCGGGCTTATGTTTTACATGTGGAGAAAATGGGCTTTGGGCTTGGGCGTGTCCTAATCCTTATACTGAGACCGTGTCCGAAGTGGTTTGATTTTACTCACGTGCTCACAGTCAGACAGGTTAACTATCTCCTGGTTTTGGTAGATACCATGTCTGGGTGGATTTAAACATTTTCCTACTCTCTAACAAGAGGGCCCAGACAGTTTCTGATGTCTTTCTCTGGGAAATTATTCTCCAGTTTGGAATCCCAACCTCTTTTTCAGTCAGATAACAGCCCAGAGTTTAACTCCCAGATCTCTCAAACTCTAAGGCTCTTAACATTCCCTGGCATTTTCATATCCCATACCATCCTCAGTCCTCAGGGAAGGTAGAACGAACTAACTGCTCCTTAAAAAATATTCTTGTTAAGATGTTACAGGAATTTCACTTTGGCTGGGTAAAGCTTTTGTCTCTGGCTCTTTTCAGGCTCTGGACCCTCCCCAAACGACCCTTTTCAGTCTCGCTCTTTGGACCCATGTATGGGTGGCTGGTTCTGACTCCCAGCCTCTCACCCCTCCCTGCTCACCTGCTCGCCTGCCCACCTGCTCACCTGCTATTATTGCATAAAACCTCTTATGGGATTTAGCTGACTACTCACTACCTCAACCATGTGTCAACCCCTGTCATCTCCATTACCATCGGAGATCTCTCCTCCAGACCAGCACCCCACATCCTTTTCCCCTAAATGACAAGGCCCCTTTAAGGTAGTTCTTATAACTCCCACAGCTGCCAAGTTTGAAGGCCTCCCTCATTGGATATACCTATCTTACCCTTTATTCCTCCACCTCTGGACACCTGCTCGTCGTATATACGGTAACTCAAACAGGGCTCTGTTCCAGAGAACACCAAGATGGGCTGCTCTGTCTCCAGTTCCAGAAGAATAAAGTCTCACCACCAGACTCAGCTCTCCTGCACCAGGAACGCCATATACTCTCCTTTCTGACTCCCCCCTTTTCTCTTTCTCCTGTCTGCCTTACCAATTTCTCAGTCTCCAATGACATATTCAAATTTCCAGTTAACTGCTCAGCTGTTGTTACAGGGACCAACCTTAGCCACATAGCTGGAGGTGCACACATTGTCAGATGCCCAGGTGGTAAGGAAGAGTAACAGCCTGGGGACATTCACACCCCCAGACTCAAAAAGGAGTCTCACAAAGTAGATTTCAATATAACAGGTTTATCACGGACTGCAGCAGTGTCTCCTGGACGTTAAGGTAATACTGTGATACAGTGATGCTAAAAGGAACAAGTGCCCTAAGGTTTGCTTAGGTAAACATTAATAGGTTTAATTAATAATTTGCCCTTCTCTCCCTCCTCTCTTCTCTCACAATATAGCTTCCATAATCTTAACACTAACCGATAAAATCCTAATAAGTTATGCCAACATTATACTATCACAACCATGAGCTTCTTAATGTGTTTAAAATTTATCTCTTTTTATAAACGTAAACATTCTCATAAGCTCCAGGAAGCCAAACTGGACCCACCTGAACAGACCAGACTCACCCAGGATAAGTATCATTTAGCTTCTCCCTGGTCTCTGGCTCCCTGGGAAATTCCTTCTTCATCTTGAGAACTCTGGGGAACCCCCCTCCCTCTATCTTGGGGATCTTCCTCCCTTAGTCACCAGGATCAAATTTTTTTTCTAAATGTAATCTGCCTCACCAGCATCTCATCGGGTCCAGCCTGCCAAGTGGACCGTTCCACAAAGCCTGGAGAACACTGAAGTAACCAGCTACCCCAGGACATGGCCAGCATCCCAGCTTTCTCAAGTCTCCCAAGATTTCGATGCCCACAAATCAACAGAAAGCAATCCCAAGAGACCTGATGCCCCCATTCCTGCCCCTCTGCTACCCTTAACCCTCCCCCCAATTTTTATAATAAAGAAGAGGGTAAAATGTTATAATTTCCACCACCCAAAGTTGCCAGCATTCTGGCAAAATGCCTAGCCACTGCAAGCGCTGGCACTTCTGGGTTCCCCAGCTGCGTGTGTGCCATCAAGTGTTCAGGCAAGTGTCCCATACCCAGAAAAATAAATATGGTGTATGTTCGCTTATATGTGGATGTGAGCTGTTAAGTCAATGATAACCAAACTACAATCCAGAGAATCACAGAAGGCTGGCGTAGAGAAAGAGACTGGAGGGAATAGAGAGATCTCCCCAGGAAAGGGAAATAGAACAGGCAATTATATATGGGTTGGGGACTGGAACAGGAGGGTCGAGTGAGGAGAGGAAGGGGAGAGGGAGTTGAAGGAGGGAGTACAGGGAGAGATGACTGAAATAAAGGGGTATTTTGAGGGGTCATATAGAAAAACAGTATAGTAGAATCTTCGTAATATATATATATATATACATACATACATACATGGAGGCAATATAAACAAAATTGCCAAGGAATGGGGATATAGAGTCCCAACTGGACTTCTCTTGCCACCAAATGAAATTTCCAGTACCAAAAATGGGTTATGTCTAATTGAGCTCTTAGCCAACGGGGTCCCATGGGAACCCCAAAATGACCCAGGCTATTGCCAAGGCTATAGACTGCTCCCCACAAACTGAAGACAACACCTATACAATGCCCTGATCTTGAAAAAGGGGGAGATGGTGCCTACATAGCGCCTTCATCCCTATGGGCTTGTGTTCTTGGTACTGGAAGGTACGGCACCTGCTAGTGAAGGAGAAGCACGCACAGCAACGCAGCTACAAACCTTCCGTGTATGAGCGTGCCCTGCCTGCAATGCCAGTATTGTACACCAGTGCAACGGGGGCACAAAGCTTGTGGTTACTTAGGACCACTTCAAAAGATGGAACCCATACCAGACACTGCTTGGGACCAGATAACCCAGATACCTGGGGAAAACCAAATACTATTCTCCTACTAAAAGAGCATAGCTATCGCCGGGCGGTGATGGCGCACGCCTTTAATGAGCACGAGGGAGGCAGAGGCAGGCGGATCTCTGTGAGTTCGAGGCCAGCCTGGTCTACAAGAGCTAGTTCCAGGACAGGCTCCAAAACCTCAGAGAAACCCTGTCTCGAAAAACAAAAAAAAAAAAAAAAAAAGAGCATAGCTATCAACTGGCTCTAAATGGCATTCTGCTATACATTCATAGACGAGAGCCTTGCTTAGCTGTCTCCGTCTGCAGTATATGAGAACAAATACAAAGATCCACAATGGACAGCGTGCAGTGACTGAAAGAAAAGAAACCCTTGATCATAAAGTGGATGTCTCCACCCAGTCCCTCCACCCAGGGTCTAGGGAACCCTCAGAAGAGGAGGAAGAAGAGTGTAGAAACCAAGGGAGATGCAGGCCACCAAGGAAACAAGACCTCTTAGCCAACAGGACCTATGCCCACATGAGCTCACGGAGACTGAGGCAGCATGCACAGGCCTGCACGGGTCTGCATATGGTGTCCTAGAACTGAAAGACGTGCTCCCATGACCCATCCCTAACCCAGAAGCTGTCTCCAATTGATAACCACTTAAAATGAAAACTCAGTTGTCTCCAAAGAGCCTCCCTGGGAAAGCAGACTTCTCCTCAGGGTAGGCTGCACGCCCAGCAGTCGATGGCTGACAACATCTTTGGAGAGTCCCTGTCCTGTAATGTCATGTCAGGGCTTTTTCTTTTCTGTCTCTCCATTTAAAATGGTCTCCTTTCATTTTTATTTAGTCATTCATATTTTATCCCACAGGCACTTGGCATGTATATCATGGTTTCAAGTTCTGGGTTCTTCTGGGGTTCCTGGGTGTGTGAACAAGTGGTTTCTGTGCCCGTATCTGTTTCTTGTGCCTTTTCCTGGGCTCTTTTCATTCTGTTCGTTTGTGTTGTCCTACTCCAACGTATTTATTTTTGTTTTATCTTAATCTATTATATTGTTATCCCTTAGGTGACTGTTTGTTTTAAAATAAGGCACAGAAAGGGCATGGAGTCAGAAGGGAGAGGACGTGGAGAACTGAGCTCGGAGGAACAGAGGGAGGGGAACTGGAATCAGGCTGTATTGTGTGGGGGAAACAATCTGTCTTCAATAAAAGAAAAAAACAGGTGGATAAAGAAAAAGGCTACATTTAGGCAATGGAATAATATGCAGTTGTTAAGTAAAAGGGAATTCATGAAATTCACAGATAAATAGATGGAGAAAAAAATCCTGCGTGAGGTAACCCAGGCCACAAAAGACAGGATGGTATGTATTCCCTTATACATGGATGTTACCTTTTAAACATTAGGCTAGGTATAGAGTAAAGAACCAGTGTTGGGAGAAGGTCTCTCAAGGAAGAGGAACTAGAATATATAGTTAGAGAGAGATAGAACGGGAGGATTCAGTGGAGAAGAGGGTAGGGGGAATGCAGGAAGGGACAGTTATCACTAAGGGCCATTTGTAGTACCACATAGAAACTGACTTCATAAAAGCTTCTTAAAATATATAATATATAAAAAGAAATGAAGATAGAGTCGCCAAACAAAGGGGGAGAGAAAGCCCCAACTAGCCATCTTTCACTACCAAGTGAATTCTCCGTGCCAGGAACGAGTTACATCTTATTGTTAGGCAAAGGGGCCATGGAAATTCCTGAACAAAGGGGGCCATCGAAATTCCTGAACAACTCAGGCCACTGCCAAGGCTGTTCATCGGCTTCTCTCCAAACACTGATGGCAAGGTTCTACTGCAGAAGAAAACATTTACACATCTCATTGGACATGGAGGAGTGGAGCTGGAGACCAGTGAGAACTTTTGCCCTGTTGGCTAGGGTTTATGGTACTTGAAGGCACTCTGCACTCTACTAGAGGACAAAGGTAAATACCAGCCCAGCTATAAACTCTTAGACCTACAGTGGTGATCTGCGTGCATGATGTGTTGCTGCAACGGTGGGACAAGAGTTGTGGCAGTAACCAACCACTGTGGTTGGATTTGAGCCCCATTCCAACAGATGGAACCTACACCCGAAACTGTTTGAGTCGCCAAAAGCCTGAGACTAGATGGGCCATGGAGCTAGAGGAAAACCAAAGACTACGTTCTGCTGAAGGAGAGTAGCGGGAAAAGGATTCAGAGCAACATTCTGCTGTGCCCATAGATCAGTGTCTCACTCAGCCATGGTCAGAGATGCTGTTGTCTGCAGTACCAGATACAGAGGCCCTCAACTCACAATGTGAGGACAGTCAGAGACTTTGGACTACTCAATCCTAGATGAGATGTCTGCATCAAATCCTCCCCTTGGAGATCAGGGAACTATGTCGAAGAGGAGACAGAAAGATTATAAGACCCAGAAGGGCTGGATGAGGCCATGGGAATAATTTTCCTGGACACAGTAGAACTGAAGAACTCACAGCAGGAATGGTTCAACATATGCAAGTAAATAAAAGTAATAAGACACATAAATATATTTAAAGATGAAAATCACATGGTCATCTCAATAGATAAAAGAAAAACCTGTGACAAAATCCTATATGCCTTCATGATAAAAGTTCCAGAGAATGTAGGACGAGAGGGAACATACTTCAACATAAAATCTATATATGGAAACCCCACCGTCAACATCATCCTAAGTGCAGAAGAGCTTGAAGCAATCCCATGACGTCAGGAATGAGACAGGGATGTCCCCTATCCCCACTCCTTTCAACACTGTGCTAGAGGTATTAGAAAGTGAAGAGAAGAGAGCCCATGAGGCCTCAGCCCTACACCAAGAACTACAGGCAACTGAGGGATGCAGCAAGGAGACAGTCTTTCCCAAAGTAAAGAACGCCAGTTGGTTATCTAATACCAGACGATCAGTCTTGATACACACCCATAAATAACATTCTACAGACTGAGCGGGTTATAGTTAGGAATAAACATACACACACACAGACACACACACACATACACACACACACACACACACACACACACACACACATATATATATATGCATGTCACAACAATTAATGAAAGAAGAAGCCATGGATGTGAGAGGGAGCAAGTGTGTGTACATGGGGAGTGGCTAGAGGGAGGGGAGGAGGGGGAAATAATGCGATGATGAAGTAATCTCAAGGATAAAAAAAGATCTTAACAAAAATGTGTTTACAATTAAAAATAAATCTAAAACAACATATTGAAAGCTAAATGATCACTTTTCTGGACTATTTTCTACACAAACAAAAGTCATTTTGAAGAAAAAATTAGGAAAATATTAGAAAAATTTGTGTATGTGATTTTAAAACAAATAGCACAGAAAGTTATACATTAGAAAGAAACACCCTGGTCTTGGGAGGCCATGCACACACAGCGAGCTAACAGCTACATCACCAGATGCCCTGTGGTCCTGCAATCCCCTCCTGGAGTGGGGAACGGGGCACACACAGTCCAGGCCATATGTATGTGACTCTTCCCAAAACTGGAATTGTTTTAATTAAACCTAGGAACTTTAAAGCTTTGTAAAATAGTTTCTAATTAAAAATGTCAAATGTTATAAAGAAAACATACATTTCAAAGTCAGCATTGCCAAAGTTGGTCTGCCTTTGTGATTCTTTAATACTCTGCTGAAACATGGGTATCAACGACAAAGCTCTCTACCCTCCGACAGTTTGATTATGGAGATAAAAACTGGGAATTATTTATAATTTAATAGTTAAAGAGGGGAAAGACAAGACATGTGTGTTTCTATATGTGTGTGCCTGTGTCTGTCTGTGTCTGTGTGTGCACGAGCACAAGTATGCATGAATGCATGTCCATACGGTACTGGAGGCTGAACCCAGGACCTTGCACATGATAGGCAAGCGCTCTGCCCTGACCTATACTGGGCTGCTGTGCATGTCCTTCTCATAACTCTACAGACATAATATGGACAAGACCAAAATATGAAAGTGTTATAGATCAATTAGAGAATCATGGGTTCACTGCCTAAAATTCTTCTTAAATGCCATTGCTTCCATACACTTCCAGAGATGGTGCAGAAATGTTAAAATAATAGGTTCTTAACTGATATGAGATGTTTATATATATAGTGAAAATATGAAATCATAGACTGGAAGACTACATTAAGACAGTGTCCACTTTTTAAGAAGTGGACTGAGATCAAGGGTAGATACTACTAAGTTCTGATTTGTTCTTTTTAAAATAATTGCTTAGATAAGTAAAGTCTGAGTGGTAGATATTTTTAAAAAGTATGTGTCATATTATTCTTTGTACTTTTGAAGTGTGAAATGTTTAAGGTGGGTTTTTCCACTTCTAAACTTGGGGGATGAGTTAGAGAATACACTGTCAGTCTTGGTATAAACGTCTCCTGTACCCTCACTGTGTCTCATAGGTCATCCCAGATGGCGCCTTTGCTAAGATTCTATTAGCACTAAAAGAGAGGGAGAAACAGACCAAAACAGAAGGGAGGAACAAAACAGAGGAAGAGGAGACGAAAGGAAGGGGAGGGGGAAAGAAGAAACTTTCTCAGAGCAGCTAAGCACTACCAACCTGAAGTAACAATTTTAAAGTATGTCCTTCAAAGTCAAGAACAAATATTCCTTTTCTATAGGGGTAGGAAGCCAGGCATGGTAGCATTGGCTCAGAATACCTCAGGGTTAGGGACACTGAAGCAGAAAGGTCATCACCTCAGGACCTACAGAGACCAAGGCTAGTCTGGGCAACATAGGTGAGAATTTGTCTCAAAAAATTTAATTCAGTGGTATTGTGATGGCCTAGCATATACAAGGCCCTGGGTTCATTCCCCAGTAATACACACACATACCCACAAAAATGGTATCAGAAACCATTCTCCCTTATCTTCTCTGGCAAAGGCTGAGACAAGAGCACAGCCCAATACAACATAAACACATTGGCTTATGCTTGTGGGATTTCCAACAAAACCTTGGTTATAGCAGTGGATGAAGGGCTGGGTTCAACCCAAGCATCATTCTTATTGCTCTGAGAGCTTCGCTGAACTCTGTACATGGGACTCTTAGGAAGCAATAAAACAGGTTCCCAAACCTCTTGAGAGTAACAAAGCCTTGATCAGGTTACCTGGCCTCAGCTCAGAGGTTTAAATCCCTGGGATTTTTCTTTTCTTTTCTTTTCTTTTCTTTTCTTTTCTTTTCTTTTCTTTTCTTTTCTTTTCCTTTCCTTTCCTTTCCTTTCCTTTCTTTACTTTTCTTTCCTTTTCTTTTCTAGAGACAGGATCTCTCTACATAGCCCTGGCTATCCTGAAACACACAAAATAGACTGGGATGGCCTTGAACTCACAGAGATCCTCCTGTCTCTGCTCTGAGTGCTAGAATTAAAGGTGTGTACCACCGTACCTGCCCAACCCTGGGATTGTGTGTGTGTGTGTGTATGTGTTTCTTGACCTTTCTGATCCTAACCAAGATATCTCTGAGCACCCAGTAAGTCCTCCCTGGCACTAAGGTTTCAGATGGAGAAGCCTCATGACTCAAATTTCTCTCTTGCTGTTTGTCAAAGTGAACAGTCCAGGTCATAAGCATCAAACATTAAGCAAGCACAAAAGCTTTTATCTCTACCCAAAGACCCAAAATGTGCAGCCGGGGTTGCTGTTAAAAGTTTATTGCAGTCATGATCTGTGATAACAGATCCAGGAAATAGAAACATACAGCTGTCGGTGATTCATAAAATCTGAAGCTTTATCTCAACTGATTGGACGTATTTGATTGAGATACACTAAGTCAGGAAATCTCGCAGAACAAAATGCCTCTTGCAGATTGATGCAGCAGGTGTTCAAGTGAACCATTAAAACCACGGAGTGACAAAGAGACGTGATCACAAGATGGCAGCCACAACTGGAGTCTCCTTGCTGCTGCTAACCTGTACCTGCAATTCCCTGTCTTCCTCTTCTACCAATGATACACCTACTAAATCCCTACATCCCTCCAAACCCATTCTAGCGGGTCCTTAACTATTCCCTGTCTGGATATTAGTCTCACACACCCTCTGTGCATGCACACACACATACACACAAACCCTTTGTTTCTCCAGAGGTTTGAATTTTGACCTGATTTCCACAGAGGATTGTAAGATTCATACAGCAAAGAGAACATAGGTTAAAATATTTGGTGTTGGGAAACCTATTACTTATTCCAGTTCTGCTCCCATTGAGCCTCGCAGAGCCCTTCCCCTCTCTGCAGTTTGTTTATCTGTGAATGTCCATCTGCTTAGGACACAGGGTGAGACACTCTCTTCCTTTCCGTCATTCTCTGGCTTCATCTCACTTGAACACAGGGCAGAATTGTAAGACTGCAAGCTATGAACCTAGAGCTGGACATCTGTGTGTCTGTACACCAGCTGTGTGTGCAATCTGTGTGCACTGGACAGCTGTGTGTCTGTATCCCAGCTGTGTGTGCACATCTGTGTGTGCTGGACAGCTGTGGGTCTGTATCCCAGCTGTGTGTACACTTATGAGAGCACCTGGGTGCTTGCCTGTGTGCCTGTATCCACACATGGAAGTCAGAGGGAAATGTCCCAAGTCAGTCCTCATCTTTCAGCTTCTAAAGACAGGATCTCTCTTGTTGGTTTCTCTATCAGCTACTCCAGGCTAGCAGGCTCACAAGCTTGCAGCCAGTTCTCCTGTCTCCTTCACTGTGCTTTGGCTGGGATCACAGATGCATTCCACTGCTTCTGGCTTTTTTTGTGGGTTCTGGGGATGGAACCCAAGCCAGTAGGCTTTGTGGCTAGTGCTTTTACTAATTGAGTCATCTCCCCAGCCCTAGTGGTGTGGCTTTTGAGAAAATTACCAGGCATCTCTTGGACTTGGTTTTCTCTTTGATGGTTTGGAAAGTAAAATGCACATCTCCAGCCCTGAAGTATACTGGTGAGAGCCAGAGACGGGGAAAGCCCCCAGTGGGAACTAGAGCAAGGACTAAGGCATCGTCATGTAAATTTTCAAGGCAGCTTTGGGATTGCTGTTTAGTCAGTGGGTGAAACAAATATTATATTGGCCAGGGCCTCCAGCCAGGAGCCTCAGAATCACACACAGAAGCAGCCTGCAGCTGTGTCCCATTCAATTGCCACGTGTAGGAAACAGTGACCACTGGGGAACCTGCTCCTCCCTTCATGCTGGGCTGCAAGGGCTGGTGCTTGGCTACCTGGGGGCTCTCAAGTCCAAGGAGGTTTAATCAGTAACCTGAAGAGTAGTTGAGGTGATAAGGAGAAGAAAACAAAAACAAAACAAAATGCCTGGTGCAGGTTTATTGATATGACCATCCCTATGCCAGTCTAAGGGCAGAGAACCCTTTCCATGGCAACCGCAGCCAACAGACCTCACCAGCTTCAACTGTGACTCACGAATCTGCCCTTCAGAACAGACAGCTGTGTTCCCTTTCCTGTGCACTCCAACTCTCACAGCTACGCCAGGACACAGGTTCCTCTGAGCATCCTGTCCCTTCTAAGCTGTCCCCAACCCACTGTCTACATCCCCTCTGCTCTGTTCAGGTGGTGCCTCCCTCCTTAGGAAGCCCGCCCTGCTCTCTTTGGCATTCAGGCACATCCCAGTCAGGGCTCTGCTCGCTGGTCTCTAGTGAAATAAGCACTGGAAAGTCCAGGTTTTTCATCTTGTACCTAAAAACTAACCCTGGAAGGGGGAAGGAGGATGAGGAGACAAAAATCAAGTTGCTACCAGATGAGGACATTATAGGTATGTGTTGGGAAGAGGAGTAAAAAGGGATAGAATTCCTGGCTGTGAGCCCCAACTCCTAAGACAATGTCCTCTTGCCCTCACCAGTGACAGCAGGCTCAAAACCACCCCTGGGAAACAGTGCTGGGAGAATTCAGTGTCCACATACAAAAGAACGCATGGACCCGGCCTTACATTCACAACTCAAAATAGATCAAACCCAGGAAAATAAAAGTTAACACTCTTAAGAGAAAGGCTGGAGAGGGCTCAGTAAATACAATGCTTGCTGTGTGTACACAAGAGCCTCAGTTCAAACCCCTCGGTGTACAAGCCCAGCACAGGGGTTGGAGACAGCATATCCCAGCAGTCAGCCAGTCTAGCTGAATAGTGAGCTCCACAGTGTGTGAGAGACCTTGTCTCAAAAAAATGAGGTGGAGAACAATAGGAAAAGACGTCTAACAATGATTTCTGACCTTCATATTTGCATGCATGGAAATAAATCTCCCTTCTCTTGAACTTTACAGCAAATCCTATGAAATATCACCAAAAAACATGAGCAACAAATACAAAATCGGTAATTCCACCAAATGTAAAACCTTTGTGCATCAAAGGATACTGTTCAGAAAGTGAAAAGATAAATGCTTGCAAGTTATGCCCCTGATAAGATTCTAGAATCCAGAGTATTATAATGAATTTTTCTTATTGAATAAGGAGACAAACAATCCAATTATTAAGTCTTTGTATGTAGGCCAGATCAGAGGATAATATGAGAGGGAAAAATAAATGTGGTATGCTAAAAACTTTAAAATATTTTCTTTGAAGAGCAATCAGTTCAATGTGTCCTAACCCTATGAAAACATTTTTATATGATTGAGAAATTTTGGGCATGCCAAACATTAAGTTATCTGAATTTTTAAATTACATAATTTTAAAAGTTTTTATTAAATGTTGTAAAGGCATAAAGGTTATTGGTTCCAAGAGTTAAAGGTGTGTATGATGAAGAATTGAAAGCAAATGCTATGAACTCTAGGATTTGACTCATAAGACTGTTGAAAAAAATGAGAAGGAAATAATGAACCAGGAGCGGCAACGGGTTGCATTGCTAAAGTCAAGCAGTCTGCAGTAGTTTATCGTGCACGACAGCGATGCTGTAAAGCTTGTGTGCAGAGAACGTTTGCTGGGATCCAGACTGGTGCAGCCCCCAACCCTCCTCAGAGCTTCTTGAGGAGCTGGAATTGACACAGAGACCCACAGCCGGAGCACATGCAGAGAGTGGGAGACTCTGGAGCGCTCGGCCCCGAATGAGATGTCTGTGTCCAGCCCTCTGCTCTCAGGATCTGTGCAGAAGAGGATGAGATCCTGATGCAGAAGAGGATGAGATCCTGATGCAGAAGAGGATGAGATCCTGGGCATCTATCTTCTGCACTTGGCTTATTTCATTTAACATAATGGCCTCCATGTTCACCCAAATCCTCAAATGCTGAGATTTCTTTCTAAGACTGAACAGTGGTGTGTGTGTGTGTGAGAGAGAGAGAGAGAGAAAGAGAGAGAGAGAGAGAGAGAGAGAGAGAGAGAGAGAGAGAGAGAGGGAAAGAGTGTAGTTTCCACCTATACTTGCTGAAGAACACTTTGGTCGACTCTATACCTTGACTACTGTAAATTAGACTTCAATAATCCTGGGAGTTTGTTATTCTTTTTACACGCTGCTTCCATTTCCTTTGGATATATTCCCTGGGGTGGGATGACAGCTCACGTGACATCTCAACCTTCCTCTAATCTCTTCAGAGAAGCTTTTGCTGAACTTTCATGAACCTGATACATTTTCATCTTACACCACAGTGGAGGACAAGGAATCCCATTTCGCTCCATGGCTCCTTGATGCAGAAAGCAGAACTTTCCCCTACAGAGCAAGAAGCCTAACGCGCAAAGTCCATAGTTTGCATGGTTGCTTCTTGGGATAGTGAGAAGATGAACCAATGGCCAGCCTCCCTCCCACTTCCCACCCCACCGGCCCCTAGATGGCTATGCACTCACTGAGATCTTGGTTAAAATGTACAGCAACAAGGAGAGAACAGAAAGGTAGATCTGGATCCGCTTGCCTCCAAACCGCTTCCGCAGGTACTCTGGCATGGTCACCACCTGGATGGGATGAAATGGAGCCCAAGTGAACAGAGAGCCCAGGGCAAGCAGATAAATGGGGTCGATCCTGGTCTCAGAGCATCAGGAGTGGTCAGGGATTCAAACCCCTTCTTAGCCCAGGAAGTCTACAAAACAGCCAGGTGCCGTTTACTTATTTCAGCTCCACATACCATGTCAAGTAGAAGTAGGGAGGCCCTGCATTCAGCTGCAATGTATCAAAAGCACCCAATAAACACATATTCTCTAATACACACATGACTGGATGTAACCCAGGAGGCAGATGCTTGCCCTGGAGAAGGTGTATGCAAATGCACATATGTGTTTGTGTGTATCTGTCTCCCTGCATGTATCTGTGTGTGCCCATCTCTCTGCATGTCTGTGTGTGTATTGTTTTCTATATAGTGCATCTACTATATAAGACAATGGTAGCCTCTTGCCAATGCCCCAGAGAAGTTATCCGAATGTGAATGTCACCTTGTTCTACATAAGCAGTACAAACGATCGTAGCTGCAGGCCTTCCCAAATATTCTGCTAGTTCCCTTCTGCAAATCCAGCCCACTTCCTGTTTTGCTCCCTATGGCCTTAGCCTGTTGTCTTCTGGGACCAGTTTGTCACCAGCTCTGTGACCCTCCAGAAGGTACAGTCTGCAGCTTGTCCTGTATCACCTCTAGCTCCCAATGCAGACACTCACATAGAGGAGATGCTTATCTACGACACTGAAGAGGTGATGATGAAGCTATGTCTGGTCAGCCACAGGCTCCAAAACAGGAGGTGATGTTGTGCATAAATGAAGAGGGGGAATAGTTCTTTTTCTCTCTCTGTTTCCCTTCTAGGGGAGGAAGTAACGAGCTCACAGCAGTGTGTCATAAGAACACACTCAGAGGATGCTTCAGGGGGCTCTGAATATAATAGGGTCACCCAGGGGCCTTCCTAGATAGAAGAGCAATAAACCTGGACTGAACAGAGCAAGAGGGACTGTTTGATGCCCCTACACAGAATCAGGAGCTATTTTAAAACCTAGGACTGAAGGCAGACCTGCACAATTCTCTGTCATTTATGCCATAAAGTCCCACGTGGCCTCCAAGGACAAAGTTGGATAATGGAGCGGTTACTTACCCCAGCCTTGATGTAGATGGGGACAAACACCCAGCCCAGCACAACCACAAAAATCAAGGCCTGTAACCAAAACAAGAGGTAAACTCAGATCAGGAGAAATGTCCACATCTCTGCTTCTCTCAAGAGATGCTGAACTGCGGTAGAAAATCCCCACCTCTCTCTCTATCCCTTCCTTCCTAAGGGGCTAGGATAGACTTTGCTACTGGCATGGCCTATGGCAAAAGCATGTGAGCAACACTGGGAGAGAACCCAGGATGCTGCCCATCAACACAGCCCGGACTCCCCACTGTCAACACAGCAGGGACTCCCAGCTAGAGTTCTGAGTTCTCTTTCTTCTCTTCCCTGGTTTATAAAGAATAAAATACCACTTAGAGAAGAAGGGAAAGAAAGGAGGGAAGGAAAAGGAAGGGATGAGGTAGGGAGGGAAAGAGGGAGGAATGGAATAGGAAGGAAAAAAAGGAGATCCAGTAGCATTTCCCAACCCCTAACTTGGCTAGAGGATGCCTTGTCTTTGGGGACCAATGGAAGGGGGCTCCTGCGACTGTCATAGCTAGCGGGCCTCTCATGTGAGTGCTCCTGGAGTCAAACCCTACTGCACCCAGGTGCTTCTGAGGATCCCATAAGATCTCAGGATCCTGAACACAGACTGAGCTGGCTGCCTGCTAAGACTCCGCTATCATCGCATACGAGAAGCTTGGTCCTTAGTGTAGAAAGGTGGGGGCATTTTATGAGGTGGCAGAGCACACTGGGACATCCTTGCGTCCTTGAGCACTGTTCAGAAGGGACTGGGGTAATTCTAAAGGGACTCCTCAGCTGTTCCCAGTGGGGAGATTTTTACAAAGCCAGTCTTGGTTCTAACCTATCTTCCTGAATGAGTGATGTCCCTCAATCATTTGCCACTGACGTTCCACAGTCCAGAGGGAGTCTCACAAGAACCTGTACAATGCTGTTTAAACTTCAGCCTTTAACCCTATTGACTAAAGAAGTATATTTTCTTTATAAAGTTAAGCTGTCTCCAACATTTCATTATAGCAACGAAAATGGAACTGAGGACTGTTAGGTTGGGAGCGTAGACTCCAGCACCTGGCATTCATCCCAGCCCCCAGGCCTTGAAGTTGCTTTAGTCTGGACTCCAAATTCCAGCATGCCAGGTCCTGACCCCTACCTGGGGAGGGTCAGGACCACTCCCACAGGGTAATTAAGTTGGCTCCCAGAGGAGAAACACGTGTGTTAGTGTCTGCATGGGCTCCCTGCTGTCCTGTCTCCTGGCCACGCACTCGGCCACCCGAGAGCATCTTACTTAATAAAACAATGGGCATTTTGATTTGACCTAATTGGACTTTTTTGCACTGGCGGAGCTGTCCTTTCCTTATTTTTTCTTTCTTTTTTTTAAAATTTATTTATTATGTATATAGCGTTTTTGAGGCACCAGATCTCATTATAGATGGGTGTGAGCCATCATGTGGTTGCTGGGAATTGAACTCAGGACCTCCAGAACAGCAGTCAGTTCACTCAACCTATGAGCCATCTCTCTAGCCCTCCTTATTTTTTCTTAACAAGGACCAGCTCCTTCTACCTCTAGGACACGGAGGCTCAGGTGATACTCACGATCCATTCAGAACCACCCATGGCGATGCCTGAGGCTGCTCCTGTCCCCGCCAGCCCCACAAAGTGACCACTTCCAATGTTGCTGGCAAAGAGAGAGGCTCCGATCTGGAAACAAAAAGTGAAAACTAAATACAGTTAGGTGAGCTGGGACAACGGAAGAAGAGACGTGCCCGCCAAACAAAGGCACTTGAGCAATCAGAGGCCCGCTGGGGTCTTGACTATGTTGAAATCTGTAGGACAAGGTCCCGCAGCAGGCATGATGACTTGGGAAATAGCAAAACACAAAGAGAGGCTCGAAAGAGCAGCAGGTCACATCGACATCCACATCTGTCGATCATTTTTTAATATGATTTAACTGTGAGGAGGCCCTGGGAAGTCCCCAGTCCAGCACAGTGCCCCTGAGTCTCCTGGGACTGTCTGAGCCTTTCACCTCCACATCCTGTCAGACCAGGTGGCTGGGGCCCAACACAGGTTCTCAGTGAGTGCAGACGATGCTCTTGAAGGCAATCATATAGAGACCCCTGACCCCAGACTCCTTGTCAAGAAAGAGTGCAGAGCTGGTGCCTTCTTTGTGGTTTCCTGACATGAAATTTTGGGATTTCATGTGCTCAGAAGTAACACAAGATACTATTAATGACAACTAGTCTCTAAATCCACACCACATTGCCGTTTTTCTTCTACAAAGGTCCTGGAAGTGCCCCAGGAACAATCAAAAACCACCGCACTTTTCAGGAACACGCATATATATCTGACAAACAATTAAGAAGATGTTCATTAAATCCCCAAGAGTAGGGGATGAGAGGATGAAACTGAAGAGGGGGCTGTGCGTGGGAACCGAAGGAGAAAATAGCAACCTGGGCCTGGAGAGATGGCTCAGCAACCAAGAGGACACATTGCTCTTGCAGAGGCCCCAAGTTCAGTTCCCAGCCCCCACGCTCCAAATGGGAATGAGTGCAGGCCTGAAAAGACCAGGGTGACTGGAGTATGATGGACAGGGCAGGGTGGTGTGGGAGTGGGCGGGAAAGTCAGGAGGGGCTGGGCTTTAGCCAAGACAGGAGTAGATTTCATTCTTAGTGTTACAGGAAGAAAGAAAGAAAGAAAGAAAGAAAGAAAGAAAGAAAGAAAGAAAGGAAGGAAGGAAGGAAGGAAGGAAGGAAGGAAGGAAGGAAGAAAGGAAGGAAGGAAGAGCTTTTAAGAACTATTCTAATTTGTTCATGGAGTGTAATATTGGGGAAGCCACCTCTGCAGCTTGGATGGCGGCTTGGCCTAGGGGATGCAAAGACAAGCTGGGGACTGGGAGGCTATGCTTTAAAAACTAAGGCAACAATCTTTGTTGATGGATTTGACGAGGGAAGGCATAACCAAGGCTGACAAAGTGAATGCCACGCATTCAGAGGAGGAAACTTGTAAGTGACATTATACAGACTGAGCGGAGAACATACATACACATATATGTGCATAACAGCAATTAGTGAAAAAGAGATCATGGACTTGAAAAAGAGCTTGGGAGATGTGTGGAGGGAGAAAAGGAAAGAGGAAAATGATGTAATTATAATCTCAAGAAATAAAAGTACTAAGTTTTTAAAAGAATCTAAGGGGCTATATTGTTTAAAAATATGTTCCTCTTTCTGACCAAAGGTTTGGTGAAGATAATAATCCAAAAATAACCAGAATTTCCCTCCCCTTAATGTCCTTTAAAATGCTCTAAATCTGGATTTTCCCCCTGAAGAGAAAGATTACTCCAAGAAAATGCCCTAATGGTGCCAGTTCCCCATCCTGAACCGTTATACGCTCATTCGCCACCTCTCACCTGATTAGTTATTAAGCCTGGTGCTTTATAGCTGAAGACTTAATTATCAGAAGTTATTACCTGAACTACCTCACCTGAAATTCAGTAGACTTCTCTAATGTCCTCCCGCTACGGGGAGACGGTGGACATCAGGGCATCTCAGGCTGTCCTGATGTCCACTCCTCAGTCTGAGAAAGGATGGAATAAAGTCAGGGGCGTATTGCTGGTACTAGAACATTCTGGGACCAGGTGAGGTTCATCTATGTTAAGAGCACCGCTTTGGCCTCTTTCTAGACTTGACCCCACCCCCATCTATGACCTGTGCCCAATCATCCACAAAACCCCGGCTCTGTCTCTGCAATGTTATTGACATCTAGCACTTTCTTGTTTTGTTTTTAGGCTCTGGCAAAGATTTTTTTTTCTATTCCCAGTCTTCTAAAGTAGACAGAATTGTCTGTGAAACAGCTGGCTTTCAAAGAACACACAATTTAACTACAATGGGGTTACATCTGGCAGGGTGATGAAGTGCCCACAACAGAACTGACCACCTAAGGTAATGGCGGGCAGCCAGGCCGGAATCCACAGTGGGGTTTGTGGGTAACCTTAGCTTCTACCTGCTACTTAACAATTCACGTAGCATGAGGTCTCTAAAGATGACCTGCACCCACTTATTGAACCATGTGACATTTTCTACTGTGTAATAGGGTCATAAAGCCACAGTCTTCCTTTGGGATGGACCCTTTAATGATTTTGACATCACTTACTCATTCTTTTGATGTATAAAGTGCCTTAACTGGATTGCAGCTAATTGCAGATCATTTTTAAATACACCATTGCTACTATATTTAAATGATTTATATCTAATAGTCAAAGAAAATTTACTAACAAATGCTATAATAGACCTTGATCTGACATATTGTTAATTGATCCCACAGGTATTATTATAGGTCATGATTTTAGCGTCTATCTTGTCTCACTGAGTCAGGAATGCCACATTCACAGACAAATAAACAGACGTGGTGCAGACACCCAAGGGTTGTGCTCTCCGGTTAGCTCAGACACGAATCCTCGCTGTGTGAACAAAAGTTTGATGCAATTCTTCCTCAGAGGAGCAAGCGGGAGCTGCCGGGCGCTCTCCAATGTATATCCCAAGCCAGTCTGGCAAATGAGACAGCAACAGGGATGAAGAAACACCTTCAGGAAGTCCGAGGGGAAAACACCCTCTCTTCGTAAAGCTTGTGTTTCTCATGCTGAGAGTAGTTGTGTATTTCGGGTGTTTTAGAAGGAACTCCTTGGGAGTGGGGGGAGGCGGGTCTTTTCTAGCCAACTTGACCAATCTGAGTTTTTCTTCAAGACGCTTACTTCTCTTCTCTCAGTATAATCTTCCCAGACAGAGTGCTCTTTCTCCCTTCAAGCCGCGGCATCTGTTTCGGCTCTACTGGTACCTTGTGGTGTGTGGAGCGAGGAGGACTGTTATGTGAAGGCTCCTGGAGATCCTTTATCCAGATTCGTGCTGACCATCCAGCGGTAGTTAGTTTCTCTCCACATCGCCATTATACATAGAGACGGAGGCTGGAACACTGCTCCCGTTCCCCATGCTGAAGTGGAGGCCTACCCTGGAGTCCTGCAGGCTGCAGGTTCTCCTGCCTGCTAGCGACACAGTGGCTCAGCAAAGGAGCAGGAGCCCAGCTGCGGCAAAGACGCAGGTTTCCATCTAGTACTTTCAACATCGCTCTTGGCTGCCTGCCATTGGCTGCCTGCCATTATCTCCCAACAAGACTATGTGTGGAGCAGGGGGAGGGGAGAGAGAGAGCATGCATGCACATTGTGGGGGTGCTAATGGTGTGTACATTAAGGCCAAAGTACAACCTGCAGGAATCAAGTTTTCTTCCATGTGGGTCCTAGGGATTAAACTCAGGCCTTCAATTTAGCAGTAGGTGACTTTATCTACTGGGCCATCCCAGCAGCCTTTGCAACAGTTTTCTGCGTCATTTCATCTCTCCCTCCTACACGCCCCCCACCCACCCACAGCTCAGTTTCCTCTGCAAAGCAGAGCTCTCCTGGGTCCTCTCCACCACCAGCTCCTGTGGGCCTACTAAGCAGTGCCCTGTGAGCTCCAAACCCAGCAATAAATCCTTAGGAACTCAGTAAGAGGTCAAGGCTAATTTCTTCTGACTGTGCTTGAGCTTCCCATTTGCAGTTGGGATTCTTTCTTACTCTCTTAGCACTTAGGAGCTCACTGAGAGCCTCCCCACTGCTCATATTACAATTATTCAGGAGGCAGTCAAGATGGTGGCTTCCTAAGACTGTCACGGACCTTCCTCTAGTCCGTATCCATTATCTCCCATTGCACCCTCAGAGGACAACTACTTGACCCTTAAAGTCAATGTAGATTTCAAAGCCTAAAGTCCAGTATGACTTTATCTGGAGACAGGATTATCTCGAAGTTTATCAGGTTAATGAAGTCATTCAGGTGGGGCCTTGTGATAAGATTGGTGTCTTTATAAAAGGAAGAGACAATACCAGAGATCTTTGCTTTCCCCTCCACTGCCCCACACCACACACACACACACACACAAGCACACACGCACACACACAATGAGGCCATACGAAGACTCAGAAGACAGCAGCTATCTGCAAGCCATGAAAAGAGATCTCACCAGAACCAGCTCTGGCAGCACCAAATCTTTCAAATCCCTCTCATCACCAGCCCCTAGGCAGGGGTTCCCGTCCCTCTACTGCCCATCACTGTCAGAAGAACTGCCCCTCAATTATTTGGACCATTTGCCAAGGACAGCTTACCTCGCACTGCGATTTATTTCCCTGATAAAAACCAATTCAGTTTTCTATAGCACAGTGATTCTATCAGTAAAAATTTCACTTCAGTCCCTCCAGGGTTTGACACAAATGAAATGGTGTCAAATGAACCTTTCCGTAAGGGAGAACAACTTGCACCCAAAGGAAAGCATCCAGCTGCATCACTTCTCCCTGTTCTCAATGTTAGGGCTGGAAAGTAATGGGATTACACCTATCAAGACAGGCGTTGTTCAGTGACTATGCCTTCAGTGTGCAACTCAGCCCTAGAAATGGGCTCCTGGAACCAGAGCTGCTCACAGAGTCTTCTGCTCCTCATCAGCTCCACCTGGGACTTTTGAGACTGAAACGTCTCAGTTACCACCCAGACTTACTGAATTAGAGAACTAAGTCCCTCCGGGTGATTCTTACCCACAATGGAGTGCGAGGAGCCTGCCTTGTCCATATTCAAAGCCATCATTTCTCAGCCTTGTTTTGAGATCATGTGGGGAGCAGAACGGAGTCTCTAGCCACACAGAGGGCTAAGATCAAGTGTTCAAAAAGGCTGGTGTGAAAGAAATGCCTCTCTCTAAACGCCCACTGTGGCCCTCGATCTGGGACAGAGAGAATGGCTTTCAGAGGCAGCAAACATGCCTCCGCCATATTGGATTGCGTAGAGTAAGCAGGCAGGACCACGGAGTTGGTCCTAGCCATGCCTGTTTAGCATTTCAAAGGAAAAAAAAGTGTTCCTGGTCAAAACATAATTACAGATACACATTCAATAAAGACAAATCCAGATGGAAAAGACCTCTGAATGGGTTGTTATGTTGGATAAATGTACATAGGCTTGAGAGAGAGAGAGGAAAATCAGTATAGACAGTTACAATATAAGAGTACAGACAGTCATAGATTAAAGGAGTAAAGATAAACTGAATGCTGGGGAAAAGTAGGTGGAGTCACTGAGATACCATGTAGCTACCAGAGGAGAAAGACATGAGTTGCTAGCAGGAACCTTGCAGGTAAACCACAAGCCTCATGGTAAAATATAAAATAATAGAAATCTGTTAATTCAAGATGCAAGAGCTAGCTAGAAATACATTTAAGCTATTGGCCAAACAGTATTGCAAATAATACAGTTTCTGAGTGATTATTTTGGGTCTGGGCAGCTGGAAATAAATGAGCAGCCTCTGCCAATAGGCTAGGTTGTCTCAGAGACTCATAGACTATTCCTATTGCTCTTGGTTGCCCCCACAGGTAGAAGGTAAGTTTCTATTGCTAAGACACCACGTACTTCAGACACAGTGTGCAAAAGCCCCTGACTGAAACTGACTGAATGCCCTCTCTCTGAGGACTAGCTTTTATGACGCCGGAAGAATTCATTCATGAAAGCTTCCAAAGGAGGGGAACAGACAGTCCTACCCAGCTATGACACCTACAAAACCTATGAACCGTAACAATGACCCATATGGTATGATACCCCTAAGGGTGTAGTAGTGACAAAACACCTTACTGCTAACCAAGAGCTGCCTACCTGGACTCGGGAACTGTTCAACAGGAGAAAAAGTATGTCTAGTGCTGGAAGCCTGGTCACCTCTCCAGGGCTAGTGACGTCATGGACACTGCGGGAAGACCTGCAGCTTTACTAAAGCAGCCAGTGCCTCAGCACAGTTCTCGATAGCTGTCCCCACACCCACAGGTGAGTACAGTCTTCGCCATCATCAAGTAAAGTCCTCTTAGCCAGGAGGTTGTAGTGGCACATGCCTTTTATCCCAGCACTGGGGAGGCAGAGGTAGAGGGACCTTTGAGAGTTCAAGGCCAGCCTGGTCTACAATGAGTTCCAGGACAGCCAGGGACCTTGTTTCGAGGAAAAAAAAAAAAAAGAAAGAAAGAAAATAAAAGAAAAAAGAAAATTCCTCTTTACCATAAATGGTGACCATTACTAAAAACCACAACCAGTCAAAATACAGAGTTGTGGAGCCCAGCTCTTAGGGACACATCTACAAAACAAGTCCTGTACCTAAGGCTTGGAGAATATTGCAGAAGAGGGAATGGAAAATTATAAGCCATAGGATTAGGGAATTTGCCTTGTAATTATTCTCCTGGGAATGTCAGAAGCTACACCCATGAAATCTCACCAGCATGACTGGCTAGAATGGGCTGAACAAGGACAACACTAATAGACACGCCAAAGTGGCTGTGAAAACCACCGGGTCTCCGCCCTGCACAAGTAACTGTCAACAACTAAGGGATCTTGAGAGCAGGAGAAGTAGTTTTCCCCAGGTAGAGCACACCAACTGGTTACCCAGTACCAAATTCTCAGCCCGGAAACAGGCATGCAGGTAACATTATACAGACCAAGCAGGCTATTGATAGGAATATGTGGCGGGGGGGGGGGGGAGTGTGTGTGTGTTGTGTGCATATACAAGTATATGTATGCATATACATATAAATACATACATAAACTTGTAACAACAATTAATGAAGAGAAGACATAAATGTAAAAGAGAGCAAAGAGGGAGTGTTTAGAGGCAAAAAGGGAGGGGGGAATGATGTAATTATAGTATAATCTCAAAAAGTAAATAATAAAAAGAGAAAAGATTTTTTTCAGAGAAACTTACCGGCCACCACACCATACTTCGGCCTGCCAGGAAGAAGCCTCCAACCGTCCCACGGTTAGTGGAGAACATTGCCTGAGGGAGAGAGGATCAAATTTTTAACAGGAAAGTAGAAGAGCAATTGTGCCAACGGAAGGACGTGCCCCATCCCACGGGCGCGTCCTTTTGTGTATTCCACTCTCTGAAGCACTTTTCACTCCTTATCTGCCCGCCCCCTTCCCACCAAAGCCTCGGTGCATTCACACAAAGGAGCTCATAGATGCTTGCTTACATTTGATGGACAGGGAAACTGAAGCCTTAGAACTAGCTTACTTAGCTTAGAACATACTTTCTTCTCAGCAGCTCAGGGACCTTTCTCCAAAACTGACCACATGCTTGAACACAAAGGAAGACACAAAAGATACAAGACAATTGAAATAGCTCACTGTATCCTATCTGACCAGCACAGATTAAAGGTGACTATCAACAACAAGAGAAACAACAAAAAATTTTCAAGCTCATGGAAACTGAAGAACTCACTAGTGAATGAAAAATGTGTGAAGACAGAAATTAAGAAAGAAATGAAAGACTTTCTAGAATTGAACGAAAATGAAAAGACAGCATGGCCAAACTTATGAGAAACAATGAAGACAGGTCCAAGAGGCAAGCTCACAGCACTAAGTAACTACATCAAAAAAATTGGAGAAATCGCATATGAGTAACATAACAGCACACCTGAAAACCCTAGAACAAACAGAAGAAATCACACCCAAAAGAATTAGAAGGCAAAAATAATCACTCAGGGTTGAAATCAATAAACAGGAAAAATATAAAGAATCCAAAAAATCAAGAGTTGATTCTTTGAGAAAATCAACATAATTGATAAACTCAAAGCCAAACTAACTAAGAGGTGGAGAGAGAAAATCCAAATTCACAAAATTAGAGGCAAAAAGAGCAACATAACAATAGACATCAAGGAAATGCAGAGATTATAAGGACATACTTTAAAAACATGTGCTCTACAAAATTAGAAAATCTAAATGAAATGGAAATTTTTTCATATACACCGTCTACCAAGGATAAATAAAGACCAGATAAACAAATTTAAACATAATTATAGCCCCTAGTGAAATGGGAGCAGTCATTAAAAGTCTCCTTCCCCCCAAAAAAGCCCAGGGACAGATGGTATTAGTACAGAAGTTTACCAGACTTTCAAAGAAGAGTTGATGTCAGTACTCCTCAAATAATAATTCCACAAGACAGAAACAGAAGGAATATTGACCAAATCATTTTATGAGGTCACAGTTTCCCTGATACCCAAACCACATAAATACCAAACAAAGAAAGAAAATTAAAAACTAATTCCCTCATGAACATAGGTGCAAAAATTCTCAATAAAATACTTGTAAACTAAATCCAGAAATACATAAAAAAGATCATCCACCATGATCAAATAGACTTTATCCCAGAGATGCAGGGATGCTTCAACATATGTAAATCTACAAATGTAACCCACAATACAAAGAGACTGAAAGACAAAAGCGACATGATTATTTCATTAGATATATAAAAGGATTTCAAAAAACTCAACACCTCTTCATGATAAAAGTTCTAAAGAGATTAAGAATACAAGGGACACACCTCTTCATAAATAAAGGCAGTTTACAGCAAGTTCATATAGCCAGCATCAACTCAAATGGAGAGAAACTCAAAGCAATTTCACTAAAGTCAGGAACTGGATGAGGTTGTACACTCCCTCCTCAAATATTTAATATAGTACTTGAAGTCTTAGCCAGAGAAACTAAAGAAGATTGGTGGGGTACAAATTGGAAAAGAAGAAATCAAAGTATCTTTAATTACAGATGATAAGATAGTATATATAAGTGACCCTAAAAATTCTACCAGGAAACTTCTATATTTGATAAACACTTTCAGCAAAGTAGCAGAATACAAAATTAACACGCAAAAGTCAGTAGCCCTCCTATATACAAATGACAAAAGGACTGAGAAAGAAATTAAGGAAATAACACATATCAAAATAGTCTCAAATAACATAAAATATCTTGCATGCCCAATCATACTCAAAAAAGCATTTGCTCAACTATGTTCATAGCATCATTATTTGTAATAACCAGAACCTGGAAACATCCTAGATGCCCCTCAATGGAAGAATGGATAAAGAAAGTGTGGAATATATACACATTAGAGTACTACTCAGTGGTAAAAAAAACAATGACATCTTGAATTTTGCATGCAGATGGATAAAAATAGAAAACGCTATCCTAAGTGAGATAACCCAGACCCAAAAAGATGAATATGGTATGTACTCACTCATTAGTGGACTCTAGCCATAAACAAAGGACATTGAGCCTATAGTTCACAAGCCTAGAGAAGCCAAATAACAAGATGAACCCAAAGAAAAACATATATAGATCCTCCTGGATATTGGAAGCAAACAAGATTGCTGGGCAAAAGTTGGGAGCATGGGGGTGAGGGTAGGGGTAAGGATAAGGTTGGGAGAAAGGGAAAGGGGAAGAGGGAAGGGAGAAGGGAAAGAATGGGGAGAGCTTGGGTGAGTGGGAGGGTGGAGATGGAGGAAGGGTGGATATAGGAGCAGGGAAGAAGATATCTACATTAAGGGAGCCATTTGAGGGTTGGCAAGAGACTTGGCTCTAGAGGGGATCCCAGGTGTCCACAGGGTTGTCTCCAGCTAGGCCCTTGGGCAGCAGAGGAGAGGGTGCCTGAACTGGCCTTGTCCCACTATCACACTGATGATTATCTCGAATATCACCATAGAATCTTCGTCCGTTGACGGATGGAGATAGAGACAGAGACCCTCATCAGAGCAAGGACTGAGCTCCCAAGGTCCAGTTGAAGGGCAGAAGGAGGGAAAAGACGAGAAAGGAAGTCAGGACTGCGAGGAGTTGGTCCACCCACTGAGTCAGTGTGCCTGTTCTAATGGGAGCTCACCAAATCCAGCTGGACTGGGACTGAACGAGCATGTAATGAAACCAGACTCTCTGATTGTGGCTGAAAATGGGGGCTGACTGAGAAGCCATTGATAAAGGCAGTGGGACTTGTTTTTACTGCATGTACTGGCTTTTTAGGACCCTAGTCTATTTGGATGCACAGCTTCCTAGGCCTGGATGTAGGGGGGAGGGCCTTGGACTTCCCACAGGGCAGGGTTCCTGCCCTCTCTCAAGCAAGGAGGAGAAGGGAGGAGGGGGAGTGGGGGAGTGGGAGGGGAATGGGAGGAGGGGAGGAAGTGTAAATTTTTGAATGGAAAAATAAAAAAAAATCTTAAAAAAAAGGTCCAACAATACCATTCTTAGACATCTATACAAAGGATGTGTCATCTACCACAGAGACACTTACTCAACTATGTTCATTGCTGTTCATTAATAATAACTGGGAATTGGAAACAACCCAGATGACCACCAACAGATAAATGAATAAGAAAAGTTGGTACATTTACCCAGTGGAATGTTACTCAACCATTATTAAAAAAAAAATTAAATTCTCAGGTAAATGGACAAACTAGAAGAAAATCATCCTGAGTAAAGGAACCCACACCCAGAAAGACAAATATGCTATGTATTTGTTTATATGGGGATGGTAGCTGTTAAATTGTTGAACAAGCAGCTAGAGTTTGTTTAACTGCAGAAGTGAGGTTGAGAGGAAGGGACTAAGGGTGAGGGAGGTGTCTCCCTAGAAGGGGAATTGAAGAGATAATGATGGATGGAGGCTGGAAAGGGGAACTGGACTGAGGGGATCAAACAGGAAGCTGGAGGGAATAAGGGGCAATGGAGGGAATACAGGGAGAGACAGCTAAAGCTAAGGGCCATTGGAGGGGTCATATGGAGACCTAATGCAATAGAAGATTCCTAAATTATGTACACAGATGAAGGTTCTAAATGAAATCACCAAATAACAGAGTGACCCAACTGGATATTCCTCATCACCAAATCAAGTTTATGGTACCAGAGTGGGGTTATATAGAATTGAGTTCTTAGCCAAAGAGGTCCCATGTGAATCCCTAAATCCAGGCTGGGACTTGTCTGTGGGTGGTTAGGAGGATGATCTTTCATTTAGCTATGTAGTTCTGATATATAGGATATATACTGGGAAAAGTTTCATAACAAGAACTATTTGTCCCACAAGAACAAAGACACTGGAAACCCTGCCTTGTTCTTTGGCTGATTGGGTGACTTACCCCACTCTGTGAGACCATTGAGAGAATTTAGTTACACAGTCAAAAACCTTGACTCCCACAGCTAAATCTCAGCTTCCTTCCCTGAGATACATTAGAAGCCAGCTCCCTGTAGCTATCTTCCATTTGGCAGGGCATGCAGTCAGGAAAGGAGTCTTTCATAAGGGCCACATTTGGGGCCTTCAAACATAAAGCAATGTGCAAGCCCCTTTGAGATCGAGTGCCCTAATTCTCCCATAGCTGACTTGGGAAAGTGCTAGCCCAGCTGACCCTCAGCACTAACCCTAAAGAAAGCCATCCACTCGCTGCACCTACCCATTTCCCCTTTGCATTTTCTGTCACTAACCCGTGATGGAGGTGGGTCTTGTATCTATCTGATGCTTTCTTTGGTTAATTAATAAAGAAATTGCCTTGGCCCTGATAGGACAGAAAATTAGATAGGCAGAGTAAACAAAACAGAATGCTGGGAGAAAGAAGCTGAGTCAGGCAGTCACCATGATTCTCCCACCTGACACAGCCACAGGTTAAGATCTTCCCTGGTAAGCCACACCTCGTGGGGCTACCCACATTATTAAAAATGGGTTAAAGCAAGATGTGAGAGCTAGCCAGTAAAAGGCTAAAGCTAATGGGCCAAGCAGTGTTTAAAAGAATACAGTTTCCATGTAATTATTTCGGGGCATAAGCTAGCCATGTAGCAGCCGGGTGTCGGGGACACAAACCCGTAGTTAATCCTAGATATGTGCTATTTTGTACGAACGCTCTTCACAATTTAGAGGCTATTAAATCAATCTTTCTGCCTCCTAGTGATGCTCCGGTGGGTGTCTTCCTAATCACGCCTCCCTGAACTGAGTCTCCTGGGACAGCTCCCATCTGCCTTATGACCCCAAGAGAAACACTAGGTTTGTAACCTTACGATTACCAGAGAACTGTTTTTGTTTTGTGTGTGTGTAAAAACTGGAAACTTTGCAGAACACAAAGAGTGCAGGGAGAAAATAAAAACACATGATTCTAAGAGCGAATGTGTGAATTCATTCAGTCACGTCTTAGACTAAGAATTGGATTCTAAGTCCTTTGCTGCGCTGAGGCATCTGTCCTGAGCCTTGGCAGGGAGTCAGAAGTGGACTCTGCTGGCCCTTGATACCTTCTAGACACAAGGCTGGCACACACAGGAACTCACAAGCCGGAGGCAGCACACACGACCTGCACAGGTCTGCAGCAGATGGCCCTAGAGCTGAAAGGAGGAGTGGACACACGCCCCCACCCCCAACACAGAAGCTGTCTACAGCTGATAGCCACTTGCAAATAAACAATTAGCTTCCTCCAAGGGAGTCTCACTGGGGAAACAAACCACTCTTAAGGGCAGGGCCATGCCCAGCAGTGGATGCCAACACGGAATGAGCTTAGTGGCAAGTTTGGAGAGTCTTGGTCTCACAATGTTATGTCAGGCATTTTTCTACCCACAGGTCCTTTGCTTACGTATTGTGTCTTCCAGTTTTGTGTCTTTAGGGGATCCCTGTGTGCTTTTATATCCATGTGCGTTTTGTGTGCTTTTTCTTTGGCTTTTTCTTGGTGGTTGTTCTGTCCTATTCTGATTTGTTTGTTTTTCTTTATCTTATTATATTTTATTAGCATCCATATTTTATTAGCTTCTCCTTATCTCTTTCAGAACAGGACTTGGCTCCAACATTCAATTTCCTGGTGCTCCTTTTCCCTTAAACTGCACATGTTGTATTTCTTTTTGCCCTGCTTGCTCCTTTAAAATGTAGACCTGCATTAGAGCGATGGCCAACAAACATCGGAACATCAGAGTCGATATCGGGATGGCTTGAAATCTCCTCTCTGAACCAAATTACATTACCATTTGTTTTTCAATTTAGTCTCAGGCTGATTCTTGGGACAAGGGCAGGAAACAGTCACATTCTTTCCAAAAATCTCACACTAGTCTCCAGTCCCAATGGATCTCCACCATCTGCACAGCCCTCAGCACTGCTGAATCATAACTTAGTTCAGGGAGATCTTGATCATCCATCTTTTCTATAAAATATCACATTGATCTACTCTATTATCACATGGTGCTCAATGGATCCATATTGATAAGGTATATGTACATCAGAGGATGGAGAATGTCCAACCAAAATTCAAGAGGCCTCTATCTCAATGAAATTTCCAGCAGTACAGTGGTACAGGCCATGTAGAGATAATCCTTTTCTAAGGTGAAAGACTAAGTTATTGTACCTGGCCCCACCCATAACCGAGAAAGAAGCAAGATGCTTAATAGGCCTATTTAGGTTCTGTTGACAGCACATTCCTCAGTTGGGTGTGCTGCTCTGGCCCATCTACTCAAGCTTTGAAAATTGCGAGCTTTGAGTGGAGCCTGGAACAAGGAGATGGCTCAACAGGTGCAGGCTGCTGTACCACTTGGACCGTATGGTCCAGCAGACCCAATAGTACTTGAGGGGTCTATGGCAGATAGGGATGCTGTTTGGAGCCTTTGGTAAGCCCCCATGTGAGAATCACAGAAGAGCCCCTGGGATTTTGAAGAAAGGCACTATGATAATCTGCAGACAACTATTCTCCCTTTGAGAGTCAGCTCTCGGCCTGCTCTCGGCCTGCTATTGGCCCTTAATGGAAACTGAATGCTTGACAGTTGTCCACCAAATCACTCATGAGCTGGGTGTTGTCTGCCCCATTAAGCCAGGAAGTAGGTTGTGCTCGGAAACAGAGGCAGAGGCAGTGAATCTCTGTGAGTCTGCGGCCAGTCTGACCTACAGAGTGAGTTCTGAGACAGCCAGGGCTGTGTAGAGAACACACATGCTCACACGTGCACAAGAAAGAAATAAGGAAAGAAAAGAAGGAAGGAAGGATAGAAGGAAGGTAGAAAGGAAGGAAGGAAGGAAACTAGGGTGTTGGGTCCTCAGAGAGAAGATCCAGGTGTGGCTTACAGTTTCCTGATACTTGAAATGGGGCAGTCATGTCCAGAGCAACCTACATAGGTCACAATCAGATGAAATATAAGAACTGAGGACAAGTGGCTTGAACCTGATACTGGGAGGATTTCTTCTCTTCCAGGACTGTCCAGAGATGGAAACTGGGTCCCAGGGGAGAGTTTCCACTGGAATGCTGTTGGTAACTTGTGAAAACTGTTTTCTCAAATGTCCAGTGGAGAGATGTGTGAGTACAGAATGAGAGGATTGCACTCAGTAACTTTAGGCCCATCTTCATGCGCACGTGAGGAAAGGAGGACATGAGAGCATCTGGACTCTCTCACTCAGTGATGGAGCAGGGACAGAGAAGAGGGTTTCCAGGAAGGGCAGTGTCTTGAGGGAGGAGAAAGGAAGGATAGCATTGGTTTTGTGTCATAAGCTCTGAGTTCTAGTTGTCTGGTACCGATTTGTCTGAATGACTTCTGGCTACCCATTCCGACCCTCATTAATAAAAGGCAAAGGTTAGGCTCCCTGGGGCCATGCCAACCCAAAAAGTCAATGATGCTAATAACTCAAAGGCCATTCCAACCCAGGCAGCAATGACCCTACTGATTCAAACAGCAAGGGTCTTAATGACAAGCAATCATCTGATTAGGCCAAAATAAAATGGGTTTGAGGGCTGAGGAGATGACTCAGAGGTCAAAAGCACTGATTTCTTCCAGAGGACAAAGGTTCAATTCCCAGCACTCACGTGGCAGCTCACAATTATCTATAACTTCAATTCAAGGTGACCTGACACCCTCTTATGAACTCATAAGACACTGTACATGTGTGGTACATAGACATGCATGCAGGCAGCACACCTGTATACATAAAATATAAGTTAATAATAATAATAATAATAATAAATTTTTAAAAAGAAGACTATGGGTCTGATATTGGGTACTTCAGATTTTATGGGTTCTCTGCCATGTGTTATTTTATCCTGCCTTATTCTATTATGCTTATAACTCTCTAAAAGTGTAGCATTTATTTTTGTTCATGAGCCATACAAAAGTGGGCTATGGGTCAAGATTTGGCCATTTATCATAGTTTTTAACAGTTCTGGTTTGGGTTGGTAGCATCTTCCAGTAAGAATAAGGTCAGCAGTTCAATTTAGATGTATATAAACCCCCCTGAAGAAACAACGAGAAATAGTGAAGAAAGGGGAAATAAATATCAAACAGGAAATAGGACAAGGCCCAAAGATAATCAGTGAAGAACAACGCTGAAAGAATACAGAGCCCACACAGGCAATGTTGGCATGGATGGGGATGGAGATGGAGAACAGTAGCTGCGGGTGATTTTCTAAGCCGAGGCGCACAGTGGGCTGGGGTGCCTCTGTGCAGCCCAGAAACCATTCAGAGACCAGAATGCCCATCCCTGATTCAAGCCTTAACACCTCAGTAGGATAAAGAGGAGTGTTAACTGGAAGACATCCATCGTGTCAAATGAGCAAGGTCCAGAAGCACTGGCTAATAGGAGAAGATTAAACATAGACAAATACTAACAGCTCATTAAGTAGCATTTTAACAGGACAAGTGACTCTGGTTCACAGATATTTCAAAAGTGCAAACACCATAAAAATTGTAAACATTCACTGGACTTGGAGGGGGGGCGCTAAAATGAGTCTGGCTAAGAGCAGCGACATGATCAGTGCCTGGAAAGGGGGCGGTGTAACTAGCAAATGGCGGACTCGCATCTTGGCTCTGACATCTACCAGTCTTAACTGGAGGGGAGAGGCAGAAAGCAAGCACCATGCTTGAGGGCCTGGTGTCAAGGCAAGGATCAAGACACCTGAAAAAAATTTCCTAGAATCATAAAGACCTCTCAGATGCACATCACAGTATTTGGGGGAGGCATCCTGAGAACATGCCCATTTTATACTAGGATAAACTGAGGCTGGGGGAGTTCGTTCTTCATCATCTAGTTCAGCTGCATGAGAACAAGTACTAAAGGTGAGTATTCTAGACACCTGCTTCTGGTAGGAAGACTGGTGTAGTGATGAAGACTCAGCGGCGCTGACACAGGAGTGACACCCAGAAGTCCTTCTGTTACATGTGGTTTCTACAATTCCAAAACTAAAAGAGCCCATGTTCCCTTCCTTCCTCCCCGATACAGCTATGTCTATAAAAAGGCTAATGCCCAAAATCCTTTTGTAACTCAAGAGCCCATAGCGGCCTTCACAGCAAATTCAACCTTTAGAGGTTGCTGAAAAGCTCGCATGCTCTGTCTAGCTGTTAGGTAGCCAGCATCATAAACGAACTTTCCAAGTTCCAGGCTTTGAAGAACAAGTTTCTCTGGTTTGGTGTGTCCCCAGAGTCCCAAGAGGAGGCACATGTACTTCCGTCTCCCCAGGACCAGGCCACTCTGCTCACCGATTCCTTCCTCATGGCTAACCCCAGAGGTCCTCTAGAAACCCACCATACAACGCTAACCCTTCCCCAGGAGGGGGCACTGCTCAGCCATAGGCTGCCTCATGCACCTGCTACGCAGAGGCTGCACCCTCTGGCTCTAAATTGTTTCTTTCCCATTGGAAACTGGATTCTTTGGAGGTAGGACAGTACACACCTGCCCTGGGCCCCTCCCTGCAGCTCCTAGCTGTCCCTTTCCTGTCCCTTAAATTCTTCTTAAAAATTTTAATTTATGTTTTTAAAAAGAAAACAAACTTTTTTATTTTACATACCAATCCCAGTTCCCACTCCCCCATCCTCTCATTTCTCCACCTATTCCCCATCCCACCCCCTATCTTCTCCTCAGAGAGGGTAAGGCACTCTGCTTTGGGGAAGGTCCAAGGCCCTCCCTATTATATCTAGGCTGAATAAGGTATCCATCCGAAGAGAATGTGTTCCCAAAAAGTGGCCCCACAGACTGCCCCATCCATACACCTGTCACCCCCATTCAGAGAGTCTAGTTTGGTCCTCTCCTGGTTTCTTTTCTGTCAGGCTGGAGTTGGTAAGCTCCAATTAGTTTAGGTAAACTGTTTTGGTGGGTGAGAAGCTAAGTAACAATGTGAACCCTAAGAAAAACATAAATAGATCCACATGGAAAGGGGAATAGACAAGATTGCCTGACAAAACTGGGAGCAGGGGGTGGGGGGAGAAGGGAGGGCAGAATGGGAAGAGGAGGGACACGAGGAGGGGAGGAGAACTTGAAGGAACGGGATAGCTGAGATGGAGGAAGGACAGAGATGAGAGCAAGGAAAGAGATACTTTGATTGAGGGAGCCATTATGGGGTTAGCAATAAATATGGCACTAGAGAAATTCCCAGGAATCTACAGGGATGATCCCAGCTAAGACCTTAAGCAATAGAGGAGAGGGTGCCCGAACTGACCTTGCCCTGCAATCAGATTAATGACTATCTTAAATGTCACTATAGAACCTTCATCAATCGACTGATGAAACAGATGCAGAGACCGCAGCAGAGCACTGGGCTGAGCTCCCAAAGTCCAGTGGAAGAGTGGGAAGAGTGAGAATATGAGCAATGAAGTCAAGAACTGTCCCTTACCTTCTACCCTAGACTCTGTGGTCCTCTGAATCACCCTAAACAGCCAGCTCAGGGTATTCCTGGACCTTTCTTTGGGACCCTCCACCTTCCTACATACAAAAACGCTCTGAACTCCTCCCCAACATTCCGGGACATTCCCACTCCCTTCTATAGACCTATAAGCCAATCTTGGTCTTTTGTGGTTCAGTGAAACCATGGCATCTCTGTGCACCCGCTCATGCCACACAGTAGCCCTGGACCCTTCAGTCTATGTCCCAGGACCCGCACATACCCACAGTCCGACAGCCATGACCACCAGGAAGTAGATGACAATGACTGAGATGTCAGCCGCATTGCGAATGCGCTCATAGGACGGTATGGGAGAATCTGAGGCGGTGACCGCGGGGCTCAAGGTGCTAATGTCCATGGCGGTGGCGAGGAGTCCCTCTGGCTCACTGGCTCCCCGGGGCCGCTCACTCCTTATAATGCCTTTGAGTTAATGATCAGCCCCGAGGGAGGGGACCCGTGGTAGTAATGCTGGGCCCCTGTCGCTGCTGCTCTTCACTGCACCTTCAAGAAGCCTCTCCCCTGTGACCCATTGAAAGAGGAGCCAGCAAAGATGCAGGAGAGACTGCTGGCAAGTGACCTCCCGCAGGTAAAGGCTGATTCGTGAGCAGGGAGGGGCCTGCTGGGGGTGGTGCCCGCCTGACACAAAAGTCCTCTGTACTCCCGCAGTGGGCACCCCGCGCAGTTGCCACACCTGGACTGGCACATCCTTCGTGGAGCAGAAAAGGAAGAGCTGCACAGAGGGCCCGGAACACCTGGAGCCAGTGGCGCACACTCTGTGACTCACCTGTGGCAGGTGCCTCTGAAAGAGACCTGGCGTTTCTGTGAGCCTGGCTTCTCCGTGTGAAAAATGAGTGCAGGACATTTCAGAGAACTCAGCCAAGTTTTGGTTTCCTGGAGAATATTCTCAGGAGGATGAGATTGCTGGGGCAAACTCAATACAAAACTCTTGGCCACCAGCAGCAAACTCACCCGTTCCTGACTTCACAGCCTGCGATGCCCCAGAGCAGTGCAGGCTCCAATGAAAAGAGAAGAAGAAGAGAAAAAAAGAGGGGACTCACCAGAGACATTTCCTTGTCCTGTGTCTTCACCTACATGATTCAACCCACCACAGATGGAAATACTTTTGTGCTGAATTTGTACTGGCTGTTTTCCTTGCGATTCCCTAGACAATATTGTATACCAGTTTACATAGCTTGCACATGGTAGTCAGTGCTACATGTAATCCAGAGACGATTTAAATCACATGAGAGGACATACATGGGTTGTGTGCATGATTCTATAGTTGTGCCTTTGTATGTAAGAGACTTGAATTTCAATATTGATGGGATCCTGGAACCAAGTCCCCTCAGACAACAAGGGACAGTTTGTAATATGCATTGAAACCCTTTTAAAGTGTGAGAGATGTCTGGGTGTGGTGACACATCTCTGGTCCCAGCACTCAGGAGACAGAGTCAAAGGGATTGTGATTGGTGACTAGGCTACATATATGGTAAGACCCTGAATCAAAAGAGTAAAGCATACAGACAAGAAGATGCCAGAGAATCTCTTTCCAAGATCTCATCAAACCCTGGACATTTGGACAGGTGTCTGAGCCACAAGCCTGGGCTCAGATCACACACAGTGAGCCAAGAGCTGCGCTGGCCCTGCAGCCCAGGCCAGGCCAGAGCATCCTGCAGAGGGAGGACTTCTAGAAACCAATTCCCAGGCTAGCTTTGCAGATGAAGCATGGGGTAACACATCTGCAACATCCCTAGCTTACCTTCCCGTGAGCCCACCAGTGCCTAGCATTCAAGCATATTAAGTTAAACTTCTGTCTTCTGAACGAGAGAAGGAGCCCAGCACTTGCTACCTAACTTTGCAGGCACTTGTTTTCCTCACTTACAAAATGGGGTCAATCATGTCTAAGGCAGATGATTCCACACATCGAAGGCATCTCACACACAGTGAAATATACATGCAGTGCTCAAGAACAGGACTGACGTCATCACAGTCACCTTCATGGACTCAAAGATGAGGGGCTCTCAGGAATGCTCTTGCCCTCACAAAGCTGGAGGCGGGCATGGCCTAGGCACAAATAGTTCTTTTGTTTTCACAGTGACCATCCTTGTTTTCCCCTGTCACGGGCACTAGGACTTGTAAGGTTAGGTAAATTGCCCCAAGCGTCTGCAGATGAAAATGACCAAACTGGTATTCAGTCGATGTACCTGTATTTATTTTAACCATCACTGGAGAGAGGGGATGGGGCGGGGACACATCAATAAGTGATGATATTCAGACCACCGCCAGGCCAGCAGCCCTCTCTCCCTCTGACGTTACTCCCATTGGTAGTTGATCCCAATCTCTATAGGTCTCAGACATTGAAATGAGCCATTAATTTTGAGAAAGACAAGTTAAATCAGGACAGGTCTTTCTAGGCACCATCTTCTGGCAAATATCTTGGTTTGTTGCAAACTCAGAAATTTGAGGTGAGAGGAAGAAAAAAAAGTGTTCATTGACACTCTGATCCTGGAAAGTCCAGTTCTCTGGAAGTCACATACCAATGTGACTACATATTATATATGTATTACATCATACTAAGATAATAAGTTTTAATGACATCCAGATGTATTAATATGATTAAGGAAAGCTCTCTAAGAAACTGGAAAATCTTTCCAGGTGAGTGTGGGGTTGGGAAGTTATTCGTGCATTCAGCAAACGCCAGGCAAACATTGTTTAAGCGGTAGGGACACGGAGAGGACAGATCAGCAGCCCCCACTTTTAGAGAATTTAAAACCTGTGCATGTGTATCTGGGGGACATCCCTTGGAAATGATAAAATGTTTTGGAATTAGAGGTGGGGGTTACATAACATTTGGGTATGCTAACAACCACCAAACTGTTCATTCCATAATCCAGTTTTACGCTGTGCGAATTTTGCTTCATCCCAATAAATAATGCACAGGCAGGCATATTGCCTGAAGATAATTTAAAAAGCTCTCCTACCCAGACCATTTCCCCCCAACTTAACAGGCTCTGTGTTTCTTGCATTTCATCCAGGTATTCAATACACCACCTGGGCTGAAAGAAACAGAATTCATTTCCCCATCAAACGAACCCTCTCCGCCACCTAGCAGCAGATCCCAGTAATCATGCATGGAAAACCCTTTCCCAACCCCTTATTCATTCCCCGTGCCTGCTCAGTGCCAGATGCTAGAAATACAAACGTGAATGGCATGCCCGCTCTGCCTCAGGTCAACCAAGGCAAACATGCACGTGAGCCCTGCATCTGGGCGCTGTGCAGGGCCCTTCCTCTCCACCAGCCGCTCGCGCAAACTTCTAGTCCCATTTCCAATCTCTTCCAAGGGGCTCCTCGCTTGCCTCCATCCCTAGCCTAAATGCTATCCAAGACACCCCTATTTTCAGTCAGGCAGTGGTGGTGCACACCTTTAATCCCAACGTCTGGGATGCAGAGGCAGGTGGATCCTGGTGGGTTCAAGTCAACCTGGTCTACAGAGTGAGTTAAAGGACAGCCAGGACTGTTACACAGAGAAATCCTGTCTCAAACTGCCCCCACCCCCAAAAAATCCCTATTTTCATCCCTCTTACGTGTGTTTTAATTTTTGATTTATGTTTATATAATTATATTTTAGTACCTATAATCTCTCATAATGTATTAGCTTTTAAAAGATAATGCTAATGTCTCCTGACCCTCACTGTGCCCAGGACTGGGTTGACACATAGTAGGTCCTCAATAAACACTACTGAGTGGATAAATGACACAGATGACATAAACAGTTACAGTGTGACAGATGCTCTGGCTGTGAAGTAAGGCAAGTCTGACTTGGTCCCTTTGAAGAAGGCAGTGACAATAGCAAAAGGGACAACCAGCAAGAGTCAGCAGGCGTCCCTACAGCAGCATGGCTGGAGGGCGGTGTGAGAGCACAGAAGGCGTGTTCCAGGACCGGAAGTACCTGTGGTCTGCATGACTGGACATAACAACTGGAGACATGGGCAGGCAGTGGATCACAGAGGATCTTCTGCAATATGTAAAGCATGCTGTAATCCATAAAGCTATAGGAAACCAATAAAGGCAGGTCCCTAACCTTCATCCATATCCCCTCAGAGGTGGGCTTCAGAAATCTATGTAGTCCCTAAAATCACATGCACATGGTGGTCAGGGATAAAGGGTCCGTGACCTTGGTCAGATTCTCAGACTGGCAAAGTAAGTTAAGAACCTCCCCTGGGGCTGGAGAGACGGCCCCGTGGTAAAGAGCATTGCCTGCTCTTCCAGAGGACCTGTGTGAGTCCAGCACCCACATGGCTGTTCACAACCATCTCAGCTCCAGTCACAGGGGCCTGACGCCCTCTTCTGACTTCTGCAGACACCAGGCATTCACATGGTGCACACACGTGCGTGCAGACGAAACACCTGTATACAGAAAGCAAAAATAAATAAATCTTTAAAAAAATATAAATGCTTATATACTATGGATGATAAAAGCAACATTTTACATCATGAACCATTTAAAAATAAAAGAACCACCACCTATTCTGACTGCACACACTCAAACAATCCACCTCACGGTACTCACACAAAAGGTGAGCTTCCGTTTCTTGGTTTACTGCCTTTCTCTGTGCAAAGGGCAGCTCTGCTGGGCAGGCTTTGCCTTGCTTACTCTCCTCTGTCTCCAGTGTTAAATACACAAGGCCTTGACAGCTCTTAATATTCAACAAATATTTAATAACTCTATAAATCTTATTACAGCTCTCCTTTCACTGGAAATAAAGGTAGCGTAAGATTTGGCATCTGAACAATGTTTAGACGTAGGCTTCAATCGCATCGCCGGGTTTGTAGTGTGCTACCCTCATCACCACGTACCCCAGGCTTTTCTTTTTACAACGCAGACTCTACCTCAACCCTGAGGCTGATTCAGCTCTCTATACCCTTGCTTTTTCTTTTCTTTCTCTCTTTCTTTCTTTCTTTCTTTCTTTCTTTCTTTCTTTCTTTCTTCTTCTTCTTCTTCTTCTTCTTCTTCTTCTTCTTCTTCTTCTTCTTCTTCTTCTTCTTCTTCTTCTTTTTTTCCTTTGGTTTTTCGAGACAGGGTTTCTCTGTGGTTTTTGGAGCCTGTCCTGGAACTAGCTCTTGTAGACCAGGCTGGTCTCGAACTAACAGAGATCTGCCTGCCTCCGCTTCCCAAGTGCTGGGATTAAAGGCATGCACTACCACCGCCCGGCTACCCTTGCTTTTTCTACATTTTCCTGGGCACAGCTTTTTCTACATTTTCCTGGGGACAGTCCTCTTTACCTTGAGGACCCAGAATTCCCTGTGGCTCAAGTTCCTGGATTTCCATTGGGCCGATGTTTTCTCCTTTGGCTAGCGTTCTGGGTCAACCACGTTTGATACTGAATGTGGTTTCACTCATCTGCAGCCCCTCCCTTCCTCACCAGCACTATCACTTGGGGAAACCGCTCCTTCCTGATCAGCAGCACACCAAGTCCAAGTGCACAGTCCTCTCTCTTATTGACTCACGCCAGTTGTGGCCGTGAACTAACACAGACTTACTCATCTCGGTAAATATTTTGAAACTCCCTGCAACTCCATGCAGCTGCCATCGTGACAACAATATTAAAGTGATACACTGCCCCGCCCCCCCCCCCCCCGCCCCCATCCCCCAACCCCAACCCCAACCCCCCCCCCCCCCCCCCCCCCCCCCCCCGCCCCCCCAAAACTTTTAACTCTTCCCCCCCCCCCCCCCCCCCCCCCCCGCCTCCATCCTCCTTGGCTGCCCCTGGCACCACCATCCTGCTTCTGACTGCGTGGATTCGACTGCTCTGGAAGCCTCTTCTAAACAGACAGAATGTGTTGCTTTATGTTTGGTTTGTTTTACTTAACACGTTGCAATATCTGTCAGGACATTCTTCCTTTTTGAGGCTGGATGACGTTTTTTGGATGTCTAGACCACATTTTGTTTATCCCTTCCTTCATTTACGGACACACGGTTAGTTGTCCATGTTTTGACGTGTTGTGATTGCCTCTGCTATGAGCATGACTACATAAGCATTCTAATCTTTATATATATAGATTAGTCACAGGGACAGCGGTAGAGGACACAGTATGTGTGAGGTACTGGGCTCAGTCCTCACCACCTAAAGAGGAAAAAGAGAGCAGAATGGCTAAGTAAATGAACAGAGGTGTGACTGGACATGTAAACAGTAGATAATAGATGGACAGATAAGAGATGGCAGGGTAGATGGCTATAGTGATGGATATGGATGATGGTGGTGGGTCAATGGATGGAGAGATGAATAAAAGACAATGAACAGAAAAATGAAAGCCTCTGAATTGAGAGTGAGGAAAGCTGCTCCCTATTTTTTTTTTAACTGTGACAGTGTCCACATGCATCAGGAGAGACCTCTGAGGGTGTGGACATGAATCTAGGACCATCAAGTTAGTAGACCTAAGCCAGGACCCCTGTGGGTCTGGCTAGAGCCTCCAAGAATTATACCTAAGCCAGGACCTCTGCCAATCCGGGCATGAACCTGGGACCTCTGACAGAATAGGCAGGAACCAGAGATCTCTGCGGGGCCAGGCATGAGTCTGGGACCTCAGAGGGAATAGGCCTTAGCCAGGACCTCTGTGGATCCAGGCATTGGTCTGGGACATCAAAAGGAATAGGCAGGACCCTGAAACCTCTGGGGATCTAAGTGTGAATCTGGGACCTCTGAGGGTGTAAACCTGAGCCAGGTCCTCTGCGGTTCTGGGTGCACCTGAACCTGGGAACTTCAAGGCAGTAGACCAGAGCCAGAGACCTTTGCAGGACCAGTTCCAAGCCAGGGACCTCCGCAGGAGGGGATTCAGACCAGGATTTACAGAAACAAGTCAAAGCTGGTAACATAGGCCAAAGTAGGCCTGAAACAGCAAACTCCAAGGGAGCAGAGCAAAGCCCCTAGGAACACTGAGCTATCTCCAGGAACACGGAGTAATCAATGGGGTAACTAGAACTGTGGCACTGACTGTACCACGAGGAACAACCATCTGAGCTTTCCATTCACCGGCACCTAGATGATTAATCAACAGGATCTCAGACAGCCCCAACCACACCTATTAGAGGAAAAGATGAGTAGAAAAGGTAAGATCACACGCTACACCACAAAGAGCAACACAACACCAGTAAAGCCTAAAGACCCTACAACAGCAAGACTTGAACAACCAAATAAAAATGAAGCAGAAGAAAATGACCTAAAAAATAACTTCAGAAGAGTGTTTGAAACTCTTAAAGAGAAAATGAGAAATTCCCTCAAAGAAATGGAGGAAATGACAAACAAAAAATTGGAAGACATCAGCAAATCCCTTAAAGAAAACCAAGAAAAAGCAATCAAACATATAAAAGAAACTATTCAAGACTTGAAAATTGAAATAGAGACAATAAAAAAACACAAGCCAAGGGAATTATAGAAAAAGAAATCATGAGAAAACAATCAGGAACCACAAACATAAGCATGAACAGCAGAATACAATAGATGGAATAGAGAATCTCAAGCACTGAAGATACAATAGAGGAAATAGACTCATCAGTTAAAGAAAACATTAAATCTAACAAAAACTTAACCCAAAATATCCAGGAAATATGGGAAACCATGAAAAGGCCAAATCTAAGAAGAATAGGTTTAGAAGAAGGAGAAGTGCAACTCAAAAGCACAGAAAATATATTTAACAAAATCATAGAAGAAAACTTTTCCAACCAAAAGAAAGATATGCCTATGAATATACAAGAAGTATGAATATACAAGAAGAACGACAAGTAGACTGGATTCAAAAAAAAGTCCTCCTGCCACATAATAATCAAAACTAAACATACAGAGTAAAGAAAGAATATTAAGAGTTGCAAAGGGAAAAAGTCAAGTAACATATAAAGGTAAACCTATCAGAATTACACCTGACTTCTCATTGGAGACAATGAAAGCCAGAAGGTCGTGGTCAAGTGTTATGCAGACATTAAGAGACAATGGATGCCAGCTCAGACTGCTATACCCAGCAAACTTTCAATCACCATAGAAGGACAAAACAAGATATTCCATGACAAAATTAGATTTCATCAATACCTAGCCACAAACCCAGTGCTACACAAAATACTAGAAGGAAAATTTCAACCCAAGGAAGTTGATTACACCAACAAAAACACAGACAATTGGTGGTCTCAGAGGCAGCAAATCCCAAAGAAGGGGAAAATGCACAAATTAACATTACTAACAATGAAAACTAAATTAACAGGTGATAGCAATCACTGGTCATTAAATTCCCTTAGTGTAAATGGATTCAACTCACCTATAAAAAGGCACAGGTGGTGTAGGAGGTTCTTCTGTTCATGTGTTGCTTTCATTGGTTAATGAATAAAGAAGCTGCTTTGGGCCTGATAGGGCAGAACTTAGGTAGGCAGAGAAGACAGAACTGAATGCTGGGAAGAAGGGCAGAATGGGAGATGCCATGGATCTTCTGCCTGAGAGGGACACTGGTAAGAATCTTGCCAGTAAGCCACAGTCTCATGGCAATACACAGATTAATAGAAATAGGTTAAATTAAGATGTGAGAATTAGCCAATAAGAAACTAGAGCTAATGGGCCAAGCAGTATTTAATGAATACAGTTTCTGTGTGATTATTTTGGGTGTAAGCTAGCAGGGAGGCTGGGACAAACAAAGGGCTTCGCTCCCTTGTAACACACAGGCTAACAGATTGGATACAAAAACAGAATCCATCCTTCTTCTGCATACAAGAAACACATCTCAACCTCAAAGACAAACATCATCTCAGAATAAAGGGTTGGGCAAAATATACCAATCAAATGGAACTAAGAAACAAGCAGGTTTAGCTATCCTAATATCTAACAAAATAGACTTCAATCTGAAATCAATCAAAAGAGATAAAAAGGTCAATACATATTAGTCACAGGAAAAATCCATCAAGAGAAAAATCTCAATACTGAACACCTATGCCCCAAATACAAGGGCACCCTCATATGTAAAAGAAACACTTCTAAAGCTTAAATCATACATTAAATCTCACACACTAATAGTGGGAGACTTCAACATTCCCCTCTCACCATTGGACAGGTCAGTCAGACAAAAAATGAACAGAGAAATAAGGGACCTAACAGATGTTATAACTCAAATGGACTTAACAGACATCTATAGAATATTCCATCCAAACAGAAAAGAATATACCTTTTCCTTAGCACCTCATGGAACCTTCTCAAAAATTGACTACAAACTCGGTAACAAAACAAACTTCAACAAATACAAAAAATTTGGATTAACCCAATGCACCATGGTTTAAAACTAGAAGTCAACAAGAATACTAATTCCAGAAAGCCCACAAACTCATGGAAACTAAACAATGCTCACTTGAAGCATCAATGGGTCAAGGAAGAAATAAAGGGAGAAATTAAAGACTTCCTAAAATTCAATGAAAATGACTACACAATATATCCAAATTTATGGGACACAATGAAAGCAGTGTTAAGAGGAAAGTTCATAGCACTAAACGCCTACATAAAGAAGCTGGAAAAATCCCACACTAGTGAATTAACAGAACATTTGAACACTTTAGAACAAAAAGAAACAAACTCACTTAAGAGAACTAGACAGCAGGAAACAATCAAATTGAGAGCTGAAATCAATGAAATAGAAACACGGAAAACAATACAAAGAATCAATGAGACAAAGAGTTGGTTCTTCAAGAAAATCAACAAAATAGACAAACCGTTATCCAAACTAACCAAAAGGCAGAGAAAGAATATCCAAATTAACAAAATAAGCAATGAAAATGGGGACATAACAACAGACATGGAAGAAATAGAGAGGATCATCAGGTCATATTTTGAAAACTTGTACTCCACAAAATTGGAAAACTTAAAAGAAATGGACAACTTTCTGGATAAATATCACTTACCAAAATTAAATCAAGACCAGATAAGCAAACTAAACAGACCTCTAACTGCTGAAGAAATAGAAACAGTCACACCCAGCCGGAAGGTCCCGGAAGGGAGTGCAGGGCACCTCCAGCTCCAACTGAAGGGGCTTCTTTGTTCCACAGGACCCTGCCCCTCCCCCAAGTTCGCCCTTTTGTCTGCAGGATCCTTGGACTTCCAGGAGTCCCTGTTCTTGTGCTGAGGAATTCCATCCAGACAGAACCTTCATCTGGCAATGGATGGTGATAGAGACAGAGACCCACATTGGAGCACTGGACTGAGCTCCCAAGGTCCAGATGAAGAGCAGAAGGAGGGAGAACATGAGCAAGGAAGTCAGGACCACGAGGGGTGCGTCCACCCACGGAGATGGTGGGACTGATCTAATGGGAGCTCACCAAGGCCAGCTGGACTGGGACTGAGCGAGCATGTGATCAAACTGGAGTCTCTGAATGTGTTTGACAATGAGGGCAGACTGAGAAGCCAATGATAATGACACCAGGTTTTGATTCTACTGCATGTGCTGACTTTTTGGGAGCCTAGTCTGTTTGGATGCACACCTTCCTAGACCTGGATGGAGGGGGAGGGCCTTGGACTTCTCTTAGAACTGGAAAGGGGGGGGGGAGGGAAAGGGGGGGGGAGTAGGAGGGAAATGGGAGGAATTGAGGAGGTGGAAATTTTTAATAAATAAATAAATAATAAAAATAAATACTAAAATAATATTTTTTAAAAAAGAAAGAAGTAGAAACAGTCATCAAAAGTCTTCCAACCAAAAAAAGCCCAGGACCAGATGGTTTCAGCTTAGAATTCTACAAGACTTTCAAAGAAGAACTAATATCAATACTCCTCAAATTATTCCACACAATAGAAACAGAGGGAACATTGCCAAACTCTTTTCATGAGGCTACAATTAACCTGATACCCACATGCATCAGAGACTATTGTATTGTTTGGATTTTGTTTTTTGCAACAGGGTTTCTCTGTATAGCAGCCCTGGCTGTCCTGGAATCACTCTGTAGACCAGGCTGGCATTGAACTCACAGAGATTCTCCTGCCTCTGCCTCCCAAGTGCTGGGATTAAAGGTGTGGACCATCACCACCTGGCATGGTGGTACTTGCTTATAATCACAGCACTCCACTCAGAAGACAGAGGCAAGAGGGTCTCTGAGAGTTCAAGGCTGGCCTGGTCTACATAGCAAGCTACAAACCAGTCAGGCCTATACAGAAAAACCTTGTCTCAAATTTTTAATTAATTAATGTTAATGCATATTACTAAGTGGGAAAAGTCAATCTGGAAAGTTGTATTTGTGTGACACCGGGGGACAAAACAAAGCTCTGAAGTCCACAAGAAGGTCTGCACTTGCTGATAGTTTGCAGCAGAGAGGAAGGGACATTGGGTGTTTAGAAAGGTGAAATTAGACTGTATGATACTATAAGAATAGATATGTACTAATAGATATATTATCATAATTCACAGATCGTGAACCCTAGTATAAACTATGGACTTTGGTTAATAATGAGGTTATCTGGACGAGTTCCGATCCAGAGTGTGGTGCTGGGTGTGTGTCTGAATCAGAGTTTTATAGGAACGCTCTGTACTTTCTATTCCAATTTAAGTGTGAGCCTAAAACTACTTCTAATGAAATAATTGTGCATGACCCATTGATCTAACAATTTATTTCTAAAAATTTATGTTACAAATATATAACATAACATATAAGCAAATAAAAGGGCAAAATAATCTATATTTAAATTTATTTATTTTGGAACTATTCTGAATTGAAAATAATATGAAATGGCATAAATGTCCATCCATAAAGCACTGGTATATATACACAGATATATATGCATATATGGTATGTCTACGTAATGGAATATTACTACATAGCTATTTTTAGAAAGAAGGAAAGAAAGAAAGAAAGAAAGAAAGAAAGAAAGAAAGAAAGAAAGAGAGAGAGAGAAATCCCAGTCAGTCTGGCACATACCCTTAATCCCAGCACTTGGGAGGCAGAGACAGGTGGACTTCTGAATTCAAGGCCACCTTGATCTACACAGCAAGTTACAGGACAGCCAGAACCAAGAAGGAAGGAAGGAAGGAAGGAAGGAAGGAAGGAAGGAAGGAAGGAAGGAAGGAAGGAAGGAAGGAAGGAAGGAAGGAAGGAAGGGAAAGCCCTCATGTGACAGGTAAGGAAACCAAGAGCCGAAGAATTAGCTTCATCTGTAAGTTAATAGCACGAAACTATATACAAGCAAATATTTGAAAGCCGTCATAAATGCATGCCCATGTAGGCATATACATAGCAACATAAAACAAAGACCCAAGTCTGAGGTGCAGAGACACTCCTTCTAGACTGGCTTCATCTAGTGAATGGAGAACCCCAAAATGCTCCAAAGTGGAGAATGGTAAAATCTCTGATTCTGGAGCAATTCTGTGGTTGAAGAGGGTCTGCCGTTCAGCCATCCAGCTTCAGTTAGTTAGCATGGGTATGTGGAACAAGGGGCTCCTCAGAAATACAGATAGAAGAAAGGAATTGGTCAAGATTGTGTTCAGAAAGAGCAGAGAAGACAATTCAATATGGGCTTTAATGGGGCTGCGGTTCAATCACAAATGAAGGCCTCGTGGTCATTCCTGGAAGACTCCCCAAGGCATGTGTCTCTCCCAGGTTAAACCCTGACCCCATTCATCCCGAGTCACGTTCCTCTGGCCTTCCACTTCTTGAAAAAGAGGCTGGAGAGTCTCCTCGGGTGCAAAGTGTACTCTGAAGTCAGCTGTTCATGTGAAAGGGACGTGGTGCTGGGGGCAAAGGCCTCTTTAACTACAATTGTCACTAATACCGCGATTGCCACCACACGGCACTGATTCCAGAAGACGCTGTGCCTTCTGGACTGTGGAAAGCTACTGTCACTGGGGACCTTGACGGCCAGGTCCCTCGATCCTAAAGAAAGCCAATGGCAGGTTTTAGAGTCACATGACTTCTAACAAAAATCGGCTCTTCACACTGAAAAAGGCTACGAGCCTTTGTCCACCTACTCATTCGACACTCATGAAATCAAGGCCCAAAGAGTGAGGGTGGCTTCTCTAAGATCATTGCCTGGCTCTGAGCAAGTCATCTGTGTTCTGTACTTCTAAAACCATTGCCTCGAACATTACAATGTGAGGTTCAGTCTGTGCCTAACTTCCCGTGTCCATGGATTGGTAGGATTAATGTAGCAGAAATGACCAACCTACCAAAAGCCATCTACAAGTTCAAAACAATTTCCTTCAAATTCCAACACAATTCCTCACAGAAATTGAAAGGACAACGTTCAGCTTCATATGGATACACAAAACACTCAGGATAGCTAAAGCACTCTTAAATGTTAAAGAACTTCTGGAGGGATCATCACTCCTCATCTCAGATTGTACTAAAGAGCAACAGTAATGAAAAACCAGCATGATATTGGCACAGAAACAGACACGTTGATCAAGTAAATAGAACCAGCCTCACAGAAAAAGGTCCAAAGACCTATGGACACCTGGTTTTTGATAAGGAAGCCAGAAATACACACTGGAAAAAGGACAGCATCTTCAACAGATGGTACTGGTCAAAACAGACGGCTGCATGCAGGAGATGCAGAGAGAGCTGCCCCTGTCATCTTGTACAAAGCTCTACTCCCGACCTCAACTCGAGGTCAGATGCACGGAATCAGGTAGAAGAGAAAGTGACGGACAGTCACTGGTACAGGAGACGACTCTCTGAACAGAACACTGGTAGCACAGGCACTGAGGACGACAATTAATAAATGGACCTCAGGAAACAGAAAAGCTCCTGTGGCAAAGGAACCATCATTCAGACAAAGCAACAGGCTACAGAATGGGAAAATAATTTTATCAAGTATATACCCAGGAGAGGGGTAATACCCAAAATATAAAAAGAACTCAAAAAACAAACAAACAAACAAACAAAAACCAACTGGACATCAAGAAAAAAAATGTGGTACAAATCTAAATGGAATTCTAAGAAAAGTAAATTCAAATGGCTGAGAAATATTTAAAGAAACGCTCAACATCCTTAGTCATCAGGGAAATGCAATTCAAAACTACTTGGTCAGTATTTCCTCTGATCAGAATGTCCAAGATCAATAAAATGAGTGACGTCTCATTCAGCAAGAATGTCCACTAGGGGGCAAACTCATCCACTACCTGTGGGAGTGTAAGCTTGTGCAAGGCAAGCGGGAAAGCAGTGTGATGGTTCACTGCAAAATGAGAGGCAGTGCTTCTCATGTATTTCTTCCTTTCCCTTCTCCCGCTCTTCTGACCCAGCATTCTGCGGCCTGAGGTTTTAGAGTTTCCCCACAGATCTTGGATATTCCGTCCCACTTTTTTTTTTTTTTTTTTTTTTTTTTACTTTCCAGTTTGGGGAGCTGGCCCCATCCTCAGTCTCAAAGACTTTTCCTCAGCTCTGGCTAGCCGACTTCACCTCTTCTTTTTTTAATTTTATTTTAATTTTTAATTGTTAATATCGAGCTATCTGTTTTTCTCTGCTCCTCTCCTTCCCTCCCCATGCTCCTGTCTCATGATGCCCATGCTCCCAATTTACTCAGGAGATCTTGTCTTCATCTACTTCCCGTGTAGATTAGATCCATGTATGTCCCTCTTAGGGGTCTCATTACTGTGTAGGTTCTCTGGGAGTGTGAATCATAACCTGGTTTTTCTTTGCTTTATGTCTAAAAGCCACTTATGAATGAGTTCATATTATATTTGTCATTCTGGGTCTGGGTTACCTCATTCAATATCATGTTTTCTAGATCCATCCATTTGCCCACAAATTTCAAGATGTCATTTTTTCCACTGTGTAGTACTCCATTGTGCAAATGTATTGCATCTTCTTTATTATTCTTCAGCCGAGGGGCATTTAGGTTGTTTCCAGGTTCTGCTATGACAAATAATGCTGCTGTGAACATAGTTGAGCACATGTCCTTGTGGTACGATTGAGCATCCTTTGGGTATATACCCAAAAGTGGTATTTCTGGGTCTTCAGGATGGTTGTTTCCTAATTTTCTGAGAAATCACCAAACTGATTTCCAAAGCAGCTGTAACAGTTTGCACTCCCACCAGCAATGCAGAAGGGCTCTCTTTACCCCACATATTCTTCAGCATAAGTTGTCATCAGTGTTTTTGATCTTGGCCAGTCTTACAAGTGTATGATGGAATCTCAGAATTGTATTGTTTTGCATTTCTCTGATGGCTAAGGATGTTGAACATTTCCTTAACTGTCTTCCAACCATTTTAGATTCATCTGTTGAGAGTTCTCTGTTTAGGTCTGTACCCCATTTTTTATTGGATTATTTGTTCTTTTGATGACAAACTTCTTGAGTTCTTTGTATATTTTGGAGATCAGCCCTCTGTCTGATGTGGAGTTGGTGGAAAACTTTCCTATTCTGTAGGCTGCCATTTTGTATTGTTGACCGTGTCCTTTGCTTTACAGATGCTTCTCAGTTTCAGGAGGTCCCATTTATTAATTGTTTCTCTCAATGTCTGTGCTACTGGTTATATTTGGAAGTCATCTCCTGTGCCAATGCATTCAAGTGTACTGCCCACTTTCTTTTCTATGAGGTTCAGTGTGGTTAGTTTTATATTGAGGTCTTTGATCCATTTGGACTTGAGTTTTGTGCATGGCAATAGATATGGATCTATTTTCATTCTTCTACATATCGATATTCAGTTATTCCAGCACCATTTGTTGAATATTTTTTCTTTTTTCCATTTTATATTTTTTGTTTCTTTGTCAAAAATCAGATGTTCATAGGTGTGTGACTTGATATCCGGGTCTTTGATTCAGTTCTATTGGTCTTCCTATGCCATTACCAGACTGTTTTCAGTACTATAGCTTTGTAGTAGAGTTTGAAGTCAGGGATCGTGATGCCTCCAGAAGTCCCTTTATTGTCTAGGATTGTTTTGGCTATCCTGGTTTTTTCACTTTTCCATATGAAGTTGAGTATTATTTTTTCAAGGTATGTGAATAATTTTGCTGGGATTTTGATGGGTAGTATCCTGCTACATTGCTGAAGGTGTTCATGAGTTGTAGAAGTTCCTTGGTAGAATTTTTGGGGTCATTTATGTAAACTATCATAAGTTTATCATCATCAAATAGTGAGAATTTAACTTCTTCTTTATTGATTTGTATCCCCTTGATCACCCTTTGGTGTCTTACTGCTCTAGCTAGGACCTCAAGAACTATATTGAATAGATATGGAGAGAGTGGACAACCTTGTCTTGTTCTTGATTTCAGTGGAATCGCTGGGAGTTTCTCTCCATTTAGTTTGATGTTGGCTGTTGGCTTGCTGTATATTGCTTTTGTTACTGTTGGCTTGCTGTATATTGCCTTTGTTACTGTTGGCTTGCTGTATATTGCCTTAATTATGTTTAGGTACGTTCCTTGTATCCCTGCTCTCTCCAAGACTTTTATCATGAAGCGATGTTGTATTTTGTCTAAGGCTTTTTCAGCATCTAATGAGATGGCAATGTGATTTTTTTCAGTTTGTTTATATAGTGGATTACACGGACAGATTTTTGTATATTGAATCATCCCTCCATGCCTGGGATGAAGCCTACTAAGTCATGGTGGGTGATTTTCTCATGTGTTCTTGGATTCAGTTTGTTGGTATTTTATTGAATATTTTTTGCATCAAAGTTAATGAGTAAGATTGGTCTCTAATTCTCTTTCCTACTAATGTCTTTGAGTAGTTTGGGTATCAGGGTAAGGGTAGCCCCATAAAAAAAAGTTTGGCAATGTTCCTTCTGTTTCTATTGTGTGAAACATTTTGAGGAGTATTGGTATTAGTTCAGGTGAGCATTTTTTAATTTCCATATGTTTATGGGCTTTCTGAAATTAGTGTTGCTGTGAATTCTAATTTTAAGCCATGGTGATCCAATAAGATTCGTGGGGTTATTCTAGGGTTTTTTTTTTTTTTTGGATCTGTTGAGGTTTGCTTTATTACCTAATATGTGGTCAATTTTTTACCATGTACCTGCTCCAGCAGAGGTCTCTGGCTTTGACATGATCCCATGGAGGTCACTGGCTTGGGCCTTCTCCCATGGAGGTTGCTGGCTTGGGCCAGTTTCAGCAGTCATGATCCCATGGAGGTCACTGACTCAGGCCTCGACTTCACCTCTTTTTATAGTGTATTTTATCTCTGGTGTTGATTTTCTTAGCACTTCTCAATTCATATGACCCACATTTATGTCATCATGTCTACCTTTTCCATATGATCCTTTAGCATCACTTTTTTTAAAAAAAAATTTATTTTTTTATTAAAAATTTCCACCTCCTCCCCGCCTCCCTTTTACCTCCCCCCTCTCCCCACTCCCCACACCCATTCCCTCCCCTCCCTCTCCAGTCTGAAGAGCATTCAGGGTTCCCTGCCCTGTGGGCAGTCCAAGGTTCTCCCCCCTCCATCCAGGTCTAGGAAGGTGAGCATCCAAACAGGCTAGGCTCCCACAAAGCCAGTACAGGCAGTAGGATCAAAATGCAGTGCCATTGTCCTTGGCTTCTCAGCAGCCCTCATTGTCCACCATATTCAGAGAGTCCGGTTTTATCTCATGCTTTTTCAGTCCAAGTCCAACTGGCCTTGGTGAGCTCCCAATAGATCAGCCCCACCGTCTCAGTGGGTGAGTGCCCCCTTCGCTGTCTTGACTTCCTTGCTCATGTTCTCCCTCCTTCTGTTCCTCATTTGGACCTTGGGAGCTCTGTCCACTGCTCCAATGTGGGTCTCTGTCTCTATCTCCATCCATCGCCAGATGAAGGTTCTATGGTGATATGCAAGATATTCATTAGTATGGCTATAGGATCAGGCCATTTCAGGCTCTCTCTCCTCAGATGCCCAAGGACCTAGTTGGGGACATCTAGAAATAGAAAACACTATCCTGAGTGAGGTAACCCAGACCCAAAAAGATGAACATGGGATGTACTCACTCATAATTGGTTTTTAGCCATAAATATAGGACATTGAGCCTATAATTCGTGATACTAGAGAAGCTAAATAAGAAGGTGAACCCAAAGAAAAACATATAGTTATCCTCCTGGATATTGGAAGTAGACAAGATTGCTGGACAAAAATTGGGAACTGGGGGGGGGGGGGATGGGATGGGGGAAAGGGGAGATGGGGAGAGACAAGAGAGAAGGGGAGGAAGGGGAGAGCTTGGGGGAATGGGATGGTTGGGATAATGGAAGGATGGATATGGGAGCAGGGAAGTATATATCTTAATTAAGGGAGCCATTTTATGGTTGGCAAGAGCCTTGACTTTAGCATCACTTTTTAGAAAAACGCTTGCCCTGGTAGTTCTAATATCTTTGCGTCTGTGCTCTGGTGTTTGTGCTCTCTTCACAGGTTTCCACCTTTCAGTATGGCTTCTGATTTTGGTTTAAAATCTAGACATGCTGTGCCTAGTCCAAGGAACCTAGTGCCAGCTTTTGTATGTGCTTACTTGTGCTCTGATGAGTTGTGGCTCTTCAGGTCCATCTGTCTGTCCCTCCAAGTGGACAGAAGTTTGTCATGTGAACTAAATTCTCTAACCCATCTAAGAACAGCTGATTGTTAGTTTGTTCAGATTTTGCTTTGTAGGCGCTCTCTCTCTCTCTCTCTCTCTCTCTCTCTCTCTCTCTCTCTCTCTCTGTCTCTCTTTCTCTTTCTCTCTCACTCACACACATACACACACACATGTTCAAATTTTACAATGATTTTTATTAAAATGTGTCCTATAAATCCTTTTTCTGTAAATCAGCATGGAGAACCAGGTGTGGTGTGCATCTGTCATCCCAGCACCACAGAGGCAGACATGGGAGGACTAAGAGTTTGAGGACAGCCTAGGACAGGGAGGCACACACACCCTGCATCAGTGCATGGACATCTTTAGTTTCTTGGTTTCTTTTGCTGTTACATATGGTTCCTTAGCCTGCTTGTTCTTTATTTCAAAGCCACAATTTTGCTATCACAGTAGCACAGTAATCTTTTTTTTCTGTATAACGGCAACACTGGTAAAATGTTACTCTAATAATGTAGTTTCTGAATTTGGTAAGAATAAGCACACTGTCTTATTTTAAACTTGATATAAATTGGCAATGACCAATGAGCTAGAGCAACAAATGTTAGTGGAGAAAGAAAAAAGACAAGTTGCATCTTTTAAAATATTTTTGGTACTCTTGAGAACTATATACATATATGATGAAATATATATATATATGATATATAATGAAATATGATCATATGCCACACCTACTTTCTCTCCACATGCCCCCAACAAGTTGTCCTACTTCTAACTTCACATTCTTTTTTTATAACCCAGTAAGTCTGATTAGTGAGGCCCATATGTGTATGGCATTAAGTCATCCACTGGACCACGAGAAACCTACCAGTGGCCACACCCTCAAAAAAGAGACAATAATTTCCTCTTTGAGCAGCCATAACATGCCAGTTATAGTATATAGTAGCTCTTGAGTAGAGAGTGGGGCCTGGAGATCTTCTGTCCCATCTCTGTGACATTCTGGCTGGCTTGATCTTGTACAGGTCTTGTGCAGGTATCCACAGCGGCTATGAGTTCAAGAGTGCAATAGTCACGTCAGGTTCAAAAGACTGCATTCCATAGCATTCCTCCCATGCTCTGGGTCTTACATTCTTTCCATTTCCTCTTCTGGGGTGTTCCTGGACCTTGAGAAGTGGGTGGGTGATAAAGATGGCCAACTTAGGGCTGAACACTCAGTCTTTGATTCACAACATTTTGACCAGTTGTGAATCTCTGTATTGTCCACTGTCCACTGAAAAAGGAAGCTTCTCGACCAAGGCTGTAAACAGCTCATGTCTATTACTATAAACATAATTGATTCTATTGTTTCCACATCTTGAATTGACTTATCTCACTCATCTCTTTATGTTCTCTTGGAATTCATTCATGTCTTCTTTGACATCTTTGAAGATATTTATAGTCATGTTCTTGGTTTTCTCTTCTAGTTTCATTTAAGTTGCTGTCATTGAGTGTTATACTAGGATGATTTTTGTACTTGTATCTCTACCCATATAGAATTCAGTCATTGGTTAAGTGTTTTGTTATTGCGGTTGTTGATTTGCTTCAACTTCCTGCAGTGGAGGTGTTTGTGGTGTTCATAAGAGACTGGGTTATAATCAGGTTGGGATATTTTCTTACTTTAGATGGGTGTTTAGGGAATCCTAATTCCCTGAGAGTTGAATGTATCTGCAACAATAGTCACCATCCAGTAATTAACTAACTATGAAAATAGAGTAGCAGTTGACTACAACACAGTTCCTCCTTAAGTACCAATTGTTTTAGGAAATAAAGAAAGAGCATTAGTCCTACACAGTACTAATACATTAGTTATGTGGGTATGAAAACAGATAGGAAAGAAATCTCACATAGGAAGTGGAGGAGGAGGGCATACATAGAAAGGGGAGTGGCTGAGCAGGAAGAAAGAATTTGGGAATGTGAGAATGGGGGAGTTTGGGTAAAGTTATATAAACCCAGGTAACACAACAGTCTCAGCTCCTGGAAGACTGAGTCACAGAGATGTTGTTAGCTTTAACTGGCAACTTGACCTAACCTAGAGTCACCTGGGATGAGAGCCTCAATTAAAGAATAATCTAGATAAGGTTAGCCCCTAGGCCCTCTGTAGGAATTTCTTTCTTTCCCAGAGTGTGGGTGTCTCCATTTCATGGGCTGACCCTGACCTGCACACTGATGAAGAAGGTTAGCTGAAAGCAAGCATGGGTATATTTGTTTCTCAGTGCTCTTGACTCTGGATGGGATGTAACTAGCTTGAGTTTCTGTCTTGACTTCCCTAAAATTGAGAACCATAATCTAGAGTTAGAAGCTGACTAAACCCTCTCCTTCCCCATGTGGCAATTTGACCCAGCAGCAGAAGTGAAGCTAGAACATCCCATAAACCAGGGATGCCTGGGTTCTTTGAGAGATGGAGAGAAGGGGGGTTACAGAGAAATGCAAGGAAAGGTGATGTGGGAGAGTCTTCTGTTTTGTGTTAATTTCATTGGTTAAATAAAGAGACTGCCTTGGCCCTTTAATAGGACAGAAAATTAGGTAGGTGGAGTAGACTGAACAGAATTCTGGGAGAAAGAAAGCCAAGTCAGTCAGTCTCCATGATTCTCCCACCCGACACAGACACAGGTTAAGATCTTTCCTGGTAAGCCACACCTCATGGTGCTACACAGATTATTAAAAATGGGTTAAAGCAAAATGTGAGAATTAGCCAATAAGAGGCTGTAGCTAATGGGCCAGGCAGTGTTTAAAAGAATACAGTTTATGTGTTGTTATTTCGGGTATAAAGCTAGCTGTGCGGGAGCCGGGGCCGCAGCCCACCGCTCCCTCCTTCTACAGAAAGGTGTGAGCAGCAGACGACTGAGGAGATCTGCTACAGTGACCTTGGTATGATATTAAACAGGAATAGTTCTAGAGGGAAATGAGAGCTGTGTGGAGACAGGCCGGTACCAGAGTCTCTGCTCACTCCCTGACCTCCGAGGGCAACCATAGTGTGGAGCTGAAATCTCACTGCACTCCCTGACCTCTGAGGATGCTCTGGCTGGGGGACCAAGTCTCCATGCATTCTTTAAACTCAGAAGGGGACCAGTGGAGGAATACAAAGTCACAGTGTGCTCCCTCACCTGAGAGGACAACCATGAGTGAAGACTGAAGCTTTGACACATTTCCCTGGTCTTAGAGGTGACCATAGGTAGGGAGCTAAGACTTGGTTCACTCCCTAACCTCAAAGGATAACCTAAAAGATCTAAAGTCTTAAACACTTAAAAGTCTTAAAGTCTTAAATACAGGGACAACCTGTATTTTGAGTTTAATTACTGCATTTTTCTTGAGTTGAGATATGGTTATGTTGCCTAGGCTATCTCGAACTCTTGGGCTCAAGTGTTCCTTCTATTTGGGCCTTTCTAGTACCTGAGAATATAAGCTCACACCTCTGTGCCTGGTTTTGGCTATAATTTTTAATTGCTCAAGTGTGTATGTGTGTTTGTCTCATATCTGAATGCTAGCCACAATTAAGTTCACTTCCACTTTTTATCTGAAATTTTTCAAAGTTGTTATAGACAGAAGTTTCTGTCTTGCCTGGTCCTGCAGCCATTCAGACCCAAAGAAACACACAGAGGCCTACATTAGTTATAAACTAGTTGGTCTATTAGCTCAAGCTTTCTCATTAGCTAATTCTTACATCTTACATTAACCCATAATTCTTGTCTGTATTAGCAATATGGCTTAGTACCTTTTATCAGCAAGGCATTCTCATCTTGACTCTTCTGCATCTGGGTGATGACTACAGACTGAGTCTTTCCTCTTCCCAGAATTCTCCTTTTCTGGTCACTCTACCTATACTTCCTGCCTGGCTCCTAGCCAATCACCATTTTATTAAATCTTGAAAGTGGCAAATCTTTACAGAATACAAGACTATTGTCCCACAGGACTCCCCCCCCTTTTTAAATAAAAACTCCGAATCTAATCTCCTTTGTTTAGCTTTCTTCCTGACCATTATCTATAATAACTTGTAACCAACACTCTAAACAAAGAAAAACATCCATAATCCATTTTTTTTTTGGGAATATGGGCACAGTTTTTCAGGCTACTTCATGCTGATTTGGGGCACTGATAATCTTATGGGGACCTAAAGAAAATTTATGATTATGGTCAAGTCCTGACAAATATTCCATGGGGCTTGATCATCTCAGCCAGCAGTCTTGAGGCTGTTCTAGATGTAGAACTCAGAGAAAACTACAACAGAGGTCCTCTGAAATGTTGGATCATCTGGGCCATCAGCTCCTATCGGAGATTTTTTTTCAGGGGATCTTCCTTGAACAAACCTGATTTTTCTTAACCCAGAATGAATCCACAACCTCTCATTTCCTGTGGAAACAAAAGCAAAACCTCTTCTCCAAAGTAACATATCTTTTGACTAGTTTTGAAGTCAAGGTATTTTCAAAATATATATGTTGGATTAATCCAGCAGCATTTATAATTAAATATCTTTTAGCAGCTGTTTCTCCTTCCTCAGCTGTCAAACAATTCAAAGGCAATACAATTCTCTGTGTATTTTCCATCTTTATGTGGCTTTATTTTACTCTATTTCTTTTATTTTTAAATTTTTGAGACAGGGTTTCTCTGTGTATCTTTGACTGTCCTGGAACTCACTCTGTACACCAGGCTGTCCTTGAACTCAGAGAAATCCACCTGCCTCTGCCTCCCAAGTGCTTGGATTAAAGGTGTGTGCCACCACACCCAACTATTGTCTGTCTTTATTTTTTAAAGAACCTTATCCTTTTCTCTCTCAAGCCTATGTATATTTTTAAACACACTGTAAACCATTTACAGGGTTGTTTTTTGTCTAAGTCTATCCTTACTGTATATCTCTTTTTTTGATTACATGAGTCTTTAATTTGCTAAGTGATTTGGTTAGGATTAAAGCTGTGGCTTTGACAACTGGATACACCCCATTTCTTAGCTTTTTCAGAGTCTAGCTTCATGGTAGAGATACTGGCCAGAGTCAGGTTTATTGCCAAAACTCTGTGGAGTTTCAAGGTCCCTGCCACCACCAAGAAGCATGTTGTCAGCTATTCATAAACTCCATTTAAGTGCTTAACAGCAGAGCCTCTTAAAAGAGCTGTGAGGTTTTTACAACTAAAACTGAGTCAGTAAGCCTCTCTTAAATGCTACATTCTTGCCTCTTGCAAATAGAGCCCACCGGAGAAAATGCTGCTACCAAAAATCCATGCTTAGCTCTGTGTCTAGAATTACTTCCCAAACTCTCTCAGTTTTATATGGGTATAGTTGTGCATGTTGGTGATGCTGCTGCTCAGAAACTGAGACAATTAATTCAAAAAGAATTGCATTTGAACTCTCACCAATTACAAAAACCTTTTCTTGTCTTTTGTTTAGAATTGATTTAAGAGAATTGTAATTTGACAAATTGTGTGATAGTATTGACCTGTTAATGCTTTAGTTAAGATGTTAATGATTAGAAAATAATAAGAATTTGTGTAAGAAAAGTTTGATACTTTCACAGAGAAAAACACACATCTCAGACAAAATAATTTATTACAATATATACAGTTAATAATTGGCAATGCCAAGAACTGAAACCAAAACCATCGAGAGTTTACACCTCCCTTTCCACCCACAAGCTTCAATCCTCCCTTTTCTCCTCTCAAGACCCACACTCTACCACCAAGCCCTCCAAGACAGAACTCTGCAGAACTCTGTGCCATGCTGGCCCTGAGCAACTCCCCAATTTCCATCTTCTCAGTCTAGCGGAAGGGGAAGTAGACAAGACCTCAAGCAAGTCCCTCCAGCTTTTCTTTCCTATAACACAAACCATCCATTGACCCTGGAGCCAGATCTAAGTCCAAGACTTAACTCAGCTCTTTTGTAGCTAGCTTAAAATCATTATACAAAAACATAGCTGCAATAGGATATTACAAAATAATTGAGATTTGCAAGGACGACTTTAATTCATTAATTTTAAGTTAAATGAAAATTATTTTCCCATGGAAAACTAGCTCAGCATCAACATTCTTCCTGCTTAGCTCTAGGCAGCTAAACACTGCCACCTAGAGACAAGGGCATCTGCCTTAGTCTTGTCAGTGGGTGATCACCAACCAGGACACCTTAAAAGGCAACCAGTGTGGCCATGGGAACACACGGGAAAGAGGAACTTGGGCTAATGAGGTCAATGGTTCCTGGGAAGGTGCACTGTGACTGGATGGCATGTGTCCCTGCAGGAGCATTTGCTCCGTCCTGTCACACAGTGTCAACTTCTAAGAACATATTTCATGTCAACATCAGCACCATGAGGCAGGGGCCACAAGGAAATGCAGTGTTCTCCATACTGGACATCAGAGGTATACTTTGTGCAGCCACAAAAATAATAAAATTAAATACAAACTAAACAAGGACCAAGCAAGATCCATCAAAAATGCCATAAAATTCCTGGAGTCAATGTACACTCCTGAGCAGCTAAGACACTTCGTGCACAGCAAACACAGAGATGAATAACAAACACAGGAGACACGCATTGGGTATTTCCTAAAGGCCAGAAAATTCCTGGTGCTCAAGATTGTCTGCACCCCCAATTGGTGTGAGTCCACATACTGCAGATAAATACTGTCCCCTTGAGACCACCACTTTAAGAAACAAAATCCTGGGATAAGGTCTCTGTCCTCAGCTTCTGGGCATTCATCCAATTATAAAAATGATTTTCATTTTATTAGAAAAAAATCTAAGATATGAGTAATTGGGAAAAAGATTTCTTAACAATGAAGGAAGAGGAAACAGGAAAATGGCAGAAACGAGACTACAACTTAAAAAAAATATTGTATTGAAGGATTTATAAACAATAATTACAAGCTGGATATACTGGGGCAGAGTAGCATGAGCCCACAAGGCTTCTGTGACTAAGTTGGACTTTTCCTAGACCTGAGTCAATTTCTCTTCTTAAACTCGAGTAGAGGCAGATATGTGTGTCACACTGGCTTCAAATGCAAAAATTCACAGCAATGTAATTATTTCCTTCCAGCAACTCTAAAATCACAATATACATATTTAATCCCAATGGGAAAAATTTACAATTTCCCCAAACAACTGCAGAATTGTCTAAAGGGAAATACAAAGCCAGCCTTGCCAAGTCTACACCAGAAGGCAGGACTCAAGCAAAATAGGCATGGCAAAAGACAGCCACAGCCAATAGGATGATGCCGTTGATGTTCACCACTGTCCTCCACAAAGGCTTCTCAGAAGTGTCTGTCATCTTCATCTTCAAGGCTTCCTCCTCTTCCTTAGTCAGCTTTGGTCCTTTCTCCTGGTCCAGCCCACAGAACAGGTCATATGCCTTCCTGAAGCATCCTTTCTCCTTTTGGGGAACTTCTGTTTCTACAAAAAGACATCAAAAGATTATTGGATACAAAGTGTAAAGCAGTGGTTCTCAGCTTTCCTAATGATGTGACCCTTTAATACAGTTCCTCATACTGAGGTGACTCCCAACAATAAAACAGTTTTCATTGCTACTTCATAAATGTAATTTTGCTATGAAATATAATGTAAATATCTGATATACAGATGGTCTTAGACAGCCCCTGTGAAAGGGTTATTTGCCCCCCAAAGGAGTCAAGACCCAAAGGTTGAAAATCACTGGGCTAAAGAGACTAGAAGGTTTCCTGGGAAGATGAAATACTACAAAGCATTTACATTCTGTAGAAGAATCCTACTTCTCTTGTTGTCCGGAATGGAAATTAAACACAATGTTCAAATTATGAGACAGGGTTGACTTGGAATCTGGCTTCTCATGGCCAACTAATCTGAGGTTTATCTCTTCCAGGACCAATAAAAATGGGCTTTGATTTAGAATAGTCAGGTAAGATAATAGATTATGAGAGGGACATGCTAACAACGAGATGGACAACTGACTTAGGGAGAATACGATAAACCCACCTCTGAAATCTAGGACCCATATCCGTTTGCTATGTCACTGGAAGGCAGGGAGGCTGGCCTGACCCAGAGGAGAGCTGCAGGCACTTGCCTATTCTAAGGTCTCACAACACACCCAGCCAGAGGGAAGGGCCATGCTGACCAGGTCCTAATGCGCAGTCACAGCAGTCAGTACCCGCCAGGCTCACAGCACCCAGGTGCACGTTAGTACTGCTAGACCAAGCAATGCGGTGGTGCAGACACCCAAAGTGGATGCCCTGCAAGGGAGGAGATTCCTAGCTCAGAGGTCAGTTATGGCACTGGAGACAGGCGTAGTTTCAGATGCCAGTTCTGCCAGCGAGCAGCTGTCACCTCCAACCTACTCTATTTTTTTAAATGTGGCAGGCTATTTTTGTTCTTCTTAAAAATTTTAGTCTGTGTGTTTCTATCATGTGTCTTGATCCCATTCATTTCCCCTTCCCTTTGCATCCACCCTCAATCCCTGCACAAAGTTTAAGAGAAAAAGAAAAATAAATTAAATTTTAAAAGGGGGAAAAATTTAAAAAATCTCATCAGGGAAGCTGCAGTGTGACACCGTGAGTCACACCATGAACCCCTTTGTCCGTATAGCTTTACTGGAAATGTTCATTGCATGGAGTCATTGATCTGGTTCAAGGCCTCTGGTTTCAACCTCCCGATCTAGGCTGAGCCTTGCCTGGGCTCCTCCTGGATATCCTGCTGTTGCCCTTTGTTGTGAATATCCTGCGGCTTTGGGGTCTGCAGGTCAGGTCCCTTCCCCTGATCCCACTCTACGTGTTAGCACAGTGTTCAGAGACTACTGATTGGCACATCCTGGTTTTTATAAGCAGATTAATATGTTTTGCTTTTTTGGGGTGGGAAATAGAGCCTCAATATGTGGCCAGACTGACCTCCCGACTCCTGGATTATTGGTATGTGCTACCATTCCTAGCTCACACACTTATTTTTGGAGCTTTAGTGGCCAAGTACATATGTGTCTCAGAACTCTGAAGTAAGGTGAGGCCCAAGTGGTCCCTGGGCTCACGGTGAGCTCTACATCTACTGGGTCTGCAGCTAGGAGTCTATGTGTCTGATGCCAGACTCATAACTTTCTCTGCTTCATCTAGTGCTGTCTGCAGGACCAACCTTCCATTTCAGTACCAGATAAAGCACACAGACTTGAGTAGTTAACCTTCCCATACTTCTGCATACCATACACACGCATACCCATGTGTGTTTCTCTTCCACATAGAAAAAGTTGCAACACAAAGTTGAAGACAGACTTAATTTAAGGACTAAGCCTGGGGCTAGAGTGGGGGAGCTCAGACACAGAGCGTTCTCTTTGCAATGTGCTAAGTCTAAGTAAGGCTTGATCCCCAGAACTGAAAAAAAAAAAATCACAAAGCATAAGTCTATGGACACTAAGCATCATGTTAAGCATCCAGAGAGACTGGATTTTCCAACCTAAAGTGTAAAGATATAAGATCCCAAGAGTCTCTGGCCCACACTCTGGTGTCATCGGAAATGGACATAGCTCTGCGTACATCTCTGTCTCAGATCATAGGTTCTACCAGTAAAGTCCTAATCCCCCCAACCTGACTGTGCTCCGTATCAAGAACAAATTATTCTTCATTCCCTGATTCACTGAGTTCTGCAAAATCTGAGGAGCGAGGCAGCTGAGAGGGTCTCCCAGCGTCGCCCATTTGGTGAGCTTCCTTCTGTGCATATCCGCACATGTCTTCCACCACCCTTCCCTAGTCCCTGAGAAGAGATGTGAGCATTGACAAAGGCATTTGCTAAAGACTTCAACAAGTGGCTTAGGAACACACCTATCTCAATTGTATCCTTGGGGTCCTCCTGGATGTCCTCATCTCCTGCGTCCAGGTCGATCCGTTCTTCCTTGCTGTTGCGAAGACTCCAACACAGACGGTACAGCTGTGGAGAAAGCAGAACAGATTACCAGAAAGATCGAACAGTGCCTTAGGCCAAGAATTTGGGGAAACAAAGTGGTATGGAACAATTTTCTGTATTCTGTCAATTAAATTTTATTTTACGCTGACTGGCCAGTAGCCAGGCAGGAAGTATAGGCGGAACAACCAGACAGGAAGTAGAGGTGGGACAACCACACAGGAAGTAGGGGCAGGTAAGAAGAACAGAATTCTGGGAAGAAGGAAGCCCATTCCTCTGCAGTCCTGGCCCAGCCACAGAAAAAGCAAAATGTGACTGCCACGCTGAAAAAGGTACTGAGCCTTTTGGCTATCACAGATAAGAATAATGAGCTAATATAAGTTATAAGAGTGGTTAAGAGCATTGCCTGCTCTTCCAAAGGTCCTGAGTTCAATTCCCAGCAACCACATGGTGGCTCACAACCATCTGTAATGAGGTCTGGTGCCCTCTTCTGGCCTGCAGAAATACACACAGACAGAATATTGTATACATAATAAATAAATAAATAAATAAATAAATAAATAAATAAATAAATAAATATTTAAAAAAAAGAGTTAATAAGAAGCCTGAGCTGATGGGCCAATCAGTTTTAACTAATGTAGACCTCTGTGTGATTTCTTTGGGACTTAATGACTGCAGAAACCAGACAGGACAAAAACCTCAGATAACAGAAAAGTATGCATCAAAAAAGGAAACGAATATGGCCTTGCCATACCAAGAAATCATGGCTCACTCTCCCACTGAAGTCCCACATAATATATGCAGCATAATCTAGGGAGAGGCTAAGAGGCTGCCTCTACTCATCCCTAAAGGAGGCATCTGCATCACCTCCAAGGCTCGGGGAGAATCACAGGAGAGAAGGAAAAGAATGGAGAAGACCAGATGGGGAGGAATGTGGGAGCAGCAACACTCAGGACCTCACTGCACCAGTGACCTGCACAAGATGGGGCTGTCACCATTTCCTCCTTCACGGGGAGGCCACTCAGGAGACCCTACCCCACGCTGAGGGCCTGTGAACAATTAAAGACTGCTGAAGAGGAAGTGCCATTTTCTCCAGTGGGATAGCCAGTGACAAGCTCCCGGGTTCTGGAGGATTCCTGGCTCACTCTCATGCAAGCAGTCATAATTAAACTCTGTGAGCCA